>NC_025996.2:60579636-60866381 GCF_000442705.2 Elaeis guineensis
TTACTTTCCATCTTTGGAAGAGTCCAAATCAAGAAGAAGGAGGCACCTGATCAACCATCAAAGAAGGATCAGCGCAGTACTAGCATACTATGCTGATTTCTGAAGCAGGACTTCTGATCGAGATTCGTGGGCTCGTGTGGACACTCCTAGAGGTCGGACAGTGTGGCTTGCAACATCATCCTTAAGCCGGATCAGTGAGGTTAGAGCATCTAACTTGCAAGGTAATAGATCTGATCTATTGTTTAATACATACATTAATGTGGTATAGAACATGTTGATATGATCAACATGTAGTTCATGCTATATTTATATATTTTAATTTTTGATTTAATGATATGTAATAATCATATAATAGATCTTAGATCTAGAATTCTCTATTTTAAAAAATAAATTTTGATTTATTTTGTCTTCCGCTGTATGATCTTGAAAAAGTTTCAAGATCTAACCTGAAACCCTAGATCTGGTTCCAACAATTGGTATCAGAGGCTAGGTTCTTTATTACATGATTATTTATACATGCTTAGATTATTTTTTAGATTAGATCTAATTTATAATCTGATTATTAAATTTAAATTAAAATTTTATATCAATCACAAACTGCAAGGTTGTCCTGCTGTAAGGTTTACCCCTTACAGTGCAAAGGTTGTCCTAGTTTGTGTAGATCTATCTTTAATCATAAATTTGTTAGATATGATCTAGATTAATATATGATTTACTAGATTTAAAAGATATTTAAATCTGAAATAAATCTCTTTGTTAATAATTTTTGTGCAAAGAAATTGTTTAAAGTTGAAATTGTTGAATTGTTTCAGTTACATGAACCTGTTTAGATTAGATCTAAAGTAGTTTCATGTTTATTTCACTTGTATCTTGATTATGAATCAAACATGCAATATGGTTGGTAGAATCATATTGTAAAATTATTTTACAGATATGAAAATTATTTTTTGAAAAGCCAAACCCAACCCTCAGCCCAAACTTAATTAAGAATTAAGAAGTTGTTTGATTAGGTTCTAGGATTGTGAATTGAAGAACCTAAGACACAAATCATAACACATTGGGTTAATGGGTTAGTGGGAATTAGGTCCATTAATTGGGTTAGACCTATGGTTAGATTAAAGATGGACTTAATTAGAGAATTGACTAAATCTAATCAATTGTTGTCTTAGATTAGGTCAAGGATTCTCTAGATCAATTACAATAGTTATAGTTGGTCAAGTCCATGTCTTTAACGAGAACCAAATGGACTTGATTCTTGGCTAAGCGGTCTAGCACGAACTGTTAGGTTGATCTAATCGAAACTAATTAAACCAGTTGGTGTCTAGGTAAACCAGACCGGTGGTTTTTAATTGGGAGCCGCTTACCTGGCCATTTCTGATGGTGTCTAAGGCAAGCTTTGGCAGACCCTCCCACTGATCGAACTTACCTGGCCTCTTGGTGAAATTATGTTTTGATCAGATCACTTGACTATTCGAGCTGACCCATGTCAGCTAGGTAAATCAGTGTGACTGATTTAGGTGCTTCTAGACCAGCCCTTTTAATGGTCTCCCTTAAGCTGACTTGGTGAAGCCAGTGGGAGGATCATGATAAGCTGGTTCATCTGACCTCATCCTCTAAATTATTTAAATCCTCTAAAATTATTAGGTCCTTAAAATGATAAAGTTATGGAGATAACTGAGTCATAGCCTCCCATTAAGGTGTTTGATAATGAGTCCATTAACTCAATAATCATTGCAGACCCAAGGCCTGGTGCTTGTTGACTAATGGAATTATCACTCATCATATGACGACTTGGAAGTGTCTCTCTAATGGTGGTTAGGTGAGCCAACCAAATTGGGCTTAATCATTCATTGGTTAGATACACCAAGTATGATCATGTTAATGGTTGGACCTAACCGGATCCTTACAATGGAGGCCAAAGCCTACTGATTAGGTTTCTGGGGTAAAATTAAAATTACTAGAAATTATTTAGAGAAAAATTGGTTATGAACCTACCCTTAGATGTATATGGGTTGACCAACCAAAGTTGGGCTTGTGTGCAGTCTAAGTGGATTCTAGTACCCGCTAAGAATTAGGGTAATTCCTCGAGTTGGAGGTAGAGGCTACCAATTCGAATAAAATAGTGGGAGAAACCTTTTGATTAAAGTCCAAATCTTTAGGTTTAATGAATCAATTACTAATTAGGTTATGGTTCTCCTTTGTGCAAATATGGCCACTTCCCTATCGCTCCGATCATTGTTGGACAATGATAAGTTGGTGGGACCCAACTTCGGTAGCTGGTACCGAAAGTTGAAGATAGTCATGGAGCATGAACGGATCCTATATGTGATAATGGATCCTGTACCTGAGGAGCCAGCTGTCAATGCACGTGGAACAGTCAGAGACACTTACCAGAAGTGGCTCAGTGACCGGACCACGGTGCGCTGTATCATGCTGGCTGCTATGAGCGACGAGTTCAGTCGCAGATTCGAGACGGCTCAGCCAAAGGACATGCTTCAAGTGTTGGAGGATGCCTTTGGCACACCCGATGACGTGGAGAGGCACAAGACTAGTTGTGCCATCTTCAACGCCAAAATACGGGATGGTGCCTCTGTCACTGATCATGTATTGTACATGATCGAGCTGATGGAACGATTGAGCAAGCTCGGCTTTCCCTTGCATGAGCAGCTTGGGAAAGATGCAATACTGAACTCGCTACCCAAGTCTTATCTCCCATTCCTCACTCATTATAGAATGACAAAGCCTGAAGAGAACTACCACGGGTTACTGGGGTTGCTTCAGAACTTTGAGAAGGATCACCAACTTCACAAGGAGTCGGTGAACTTAGTGGGAGGTTCGTCTTCTGGTTCTCGACCTTTTAAGAAAGGAAGAAGAACAAGAAGAAGAAAGTGAAGAAGGTGCAAGTTCAGGCTGGGACATCAGTGCAGAGCCAGACCAAAAAGATCAAGCCTGATAAGAGTCTATTCTACTGGCAAGCACCCTAGATTAGATAGTGTGTCAGATATCTACTTATGGCACTGTAGGCTAGGTCATATAAACAAGAACAGAATAAACAGGTTGACTCAAGAGGAAATCCTCGAAGTTAGTGATTGTGAATCACTTCCAACCTGTGAGTCCTGTCTTCTTGGTAAAATGATCAAGTCACCTTTTACTGAAAAAGGTGAGAGAGCTACTGAGCTCTTGAGCCTAGTACATACTGATGTATGCGGGCCATGAGCACCAGTGCTAGAGGTGGATATTTCTACTTCATAACTTTCACGGATGACCTATCCCGATATGGATATGTCTATCTGATGAAACATAAGTCGGATTCATTTGAAATGTTCAAACGATTCTGAAGTGAAGTAGAAAAATAAACTGAGAAGAGTATTAAAACTCTTCGATCTGATCGAGGAGGAGAATACCTTTCTAGTGAATTTCTCACATATTTAGGAGAGAATGGGATTCTCTCCCAATGGACTCCTCCAGGAACACCACAGCATAATGGTGTGTCTGAAAGGAGGAATCGGACTTTGTTAGACATGGTCCGATCCATGATGGGTTTTGCTAGCTTGCCGATATCCTTCTGGGGATATGCACTCGAATCGGCCAGTTATCTGTTAAATAGGGTTCCAAGTAAGTCTGTAATTAAGACTCCATATGAGATATGGACGGGACGTAAGCCAGCACTTTCACACCTTAGGGTCTGGGGGTGCCCGGCCTATGTCAAACGATTAGTCACAGACAAACTTAGACCTAGGTCTGATAAATGCTCATTCATAGGGTACCCCAAAGAGACAAAAGGATATTTTTTCTACCATGATGATGAACAAAAGGTGTTCGTCAGCCTTAAGGCAATCTTTTTAGAAAAGAATTCCTTGGTGAAGGAACCGTTGCCTCTAAGGTTGAACTTGATGAAGTTCAACAGGTAGAAGGACCGACACCAATAGCTGAACCTGAGTCGGATATGATTAGATCAGATCCGGAGCCCAATATACCTGCACCATTAAGGCGATCCGGTAGAGTACCGCATCAGCCGGACAGATACTACGGTTTCTTGATCCGGACGGTGATCCCATCGAACTTGATGAGAATAATGAGGATCCGATCACCTATATGGATGCAATGCAGAGATCTGATTCTGAAAATGGCTTGAAGCCATGAAATCCGAAATGGAGTCCATGAAGGTCAACGATGTATGGACATTGGTTGACCCACCTGAAGGGGTTAAACCCATTGGGTGTAAATGGGTCTTCAAAAGGAAGAGGGGCGCAGACGGAAAGGTGGAGACCTATAAAGCCCGTCTGGTCGCCAAGGGGTATCGTCAACGTTATGGTATTGACTATGATGAGACGTTTTTCCCTGTGGCAATGCTCAAATCCATTCGGATAATGCTTGCAATAGCTGCCCATCTGGATTATGAGATCTGGCAGATGGATGTAAAGACAGCTTTCCTGAATGGAGAGCTGACTGAAGAGGTGTATATGATACAACCTGAGGGGTTTACATCCACAGATGAGTCCAAGGTGTGCAAGCTTCAGAGATCCATTTATGGACTGAAGCAAGCTTCTCGGAGTTGGAACATGCATTTTGATAAGGTGATCAAAACGTATGGCTTCATTAAGAATGGAGAAGAGCCCTGCATCTATAAATGGGCAAATGGTCCAGTTGTGGTATTCCTTGTCTTGTACGTGGATGACATTCTCTTAATCGGAATGACATCCCCGCACTACAGGGAATAAAAGTTTGGTTGTCATCACAGTTCTCCATGAAGGACTTGGGTGAAGCATCCTACATCATAGGGATGAAGATCTATAGGGATAGATCTAAAAGGATGCTTGGGTTATCCCAGTCCATGTACATAGACACTGTGCTGAAGAGGTTCAGCATGGAAAATTCAAGAAGGGCTATCTACCGATAGGCCAAGGAATTTCTCTCTCTAAGAAGGATTGTCCGACAACTCCTGAAGAGAGAGAGCGTATGAGTAGAGTCCCATATGCTTCAGCCGTGGGATCTATCATGTACGCCATGACATGTACAAGACCAGATGTGGCATACTCACTAGGAGTAGTGAGTAGATACCAATCTGATCCTAGAGAAAATCACTGGAAAGTGGTTAAAGCCATCTTTAAGTATTTGAGAAATACTAAGGACCAATGGTTGGTTTATGGCAAGTCAGATCTGAAACTTGTGGGGTTCACAGACTCTAGCTTCCAATCTGACCATGATGACAGCAGGAGCGTGTCGGGTTATATCTTTACTCTGAATGGTGGAGCCATCTGCTGGAAGAGTTTCGAGCAGCATACTGTGGCAGACTCTATTTGTGAAGCAGAGTACATCGCAGCATCGGATGCCGCGAAGGAAGCTGTGTGGCTAAAAAATTCATCACGAGCTCGGAGTAGCACCCTCCCTCGATGGTCCAGTCCTGCTCTACTGCGACAGCACTGGTGCCATAGCTCAGGTGAAGGAACCCAAAGCACATCAGCGGACGAAGCACATCTTGCGCCGCTTCCATCTGGTCCGAGAGATCGTGGATCGAGGTGATGTCGACCTTCAGAAGATCGACGGAAAGGAGAACCTAGCCGACCCCTTCACTAAAGCCCTGGCGATAAAGGAGTTCGACAACCACAAGTCGAAGATGGGTATTAGATACTGTGCCGAGTGGCTTTAGGACAAGTGGGAGTTGTTGGAAAATGTGTCCCAAAAAGCCAATCGTCAAGCTGTTGACGGTTGAGCAACCAAGTATTGTAATTGATTTGTTAATAAATAAAATATATTTGGCATCTTCATCATAAGCTTTCATCTTCTAATGAACTCCGTTGTTATGATGAAGTCCTTAGGACTATTTAAGTTCGATAAAGAGAGGATTTATCGATTAGTCCTTAAAACTGTTCACGACCAAATGATAGGCTGTTAATAAGGACGACAGCTTCTATCGAGCATAGGTCGCTGTAGGCCATATGGGTTGGTTGTCCTCTTAACCAAGGAGTGTGGTGACACTGGTATGGCATACAGGTGAGATGTAAGGGTACATCATCATTGAACGTGACCAACTCCAGAGCATTCTGCTGTCGAGAATGTCTCTGATGGGATATAGGTATAAGTGTCCCTTAGATTTGAGATCGCCTCAGTGACTTGCAAGCAACTCACTGTGCTTTGGTACTGGACTAACTGAATTTCTAATTCAGGGATGGAAGGTTTCTGGGCACAGTCAAGTACTTGCGAAGTCAGAGTGTGATCGAGATGGGATTGACCACTCCAAGAGTTGGAGAAGAATGAGTCGCTGTATTTCAATTTAGCAAAACCTTGGCCAGGGTAATCCATTAGATGGATTTGATATTTTGAAATACAATGTGGACAACCTGATCAGAGTTGACAGTTGAACTCTGGGGTGTCCTATGATCATTTTGGTCAAGGGGATGAATTATATGAAAACTATATCCGCATGGGTTCTAAGGATGTTGTTCTATACATTCGACCTATCCGGTCGTCGGGTACCATTGCTAGATGGTCACTTCGATTGGTAAGAAATTTATTTCTGTGCTATCGCTTAGGTTCGGACCTATGAGGTCACACACATTAGAGTTCATGATCCGATCGGATGGTTGATCAACGATTAAGAATCGTTCTAGGGTTAAATGATCAATACGATTGACATTTAACCCAGTGCAAGTATTGCAGGAGGATCGATTAGCAATTCGATTGCTAATTGGCTTAATTTGATTAAGCCAATGGGTTGAGATTAAGTCTAATTAAATATGATTTAATTAGATTTAGTTTGGGCTTGATTGGATCAAGTCCAATTGGTTTATTGGATAAGCCAAGTGCAAGAAAAACTAGTCCTAGTTCAACTAGGACTTGGGTCAATCTAATTTCTAATTTGATTAAAAAATTAAATCAGATTTAAATCTAATTTAATCTGATTAAATTAGGTTCTTAATTGAGTTAAGACCTATTTTAATTAGGTTGATCTAATTTTGGTTTGATTTGGTTTGAGAAACCAAATTAAAACAAGTCATGAGATAGAATCCTAGTAAGACTAGGATTCCACCTTGCGCCACATAAGCCTTCCCCACGCCCTCTCTCTTATTCAACGCCAATCTCCACTTATTTTGTGCGACAAAAGCCTCTCCCAGGTCTCTCCCATGTTCATAAAAGGTTTCCTCTCTTCTTTCTTACATGGAAGGTGATTTGGATCAAATCAAAAAGGAATAAGTTTGGATTTCGAATTCTATGAGATAGAGTTTTAGAAATCCAAAACTCTTTCAATTTTGCACCGAATTTATCAATTTTTTTTTGAATTTTTATGACTTTTAGGGTACATATTGTGCACCCTTTCTGGTGATCCATGTATAAAAATATGGAGGAGGTGCTCAAGAGTTGGGCCCCCTTAACTTGCCATGTTTGGATAAGCCTTGACTAGGTATTTGACCTAGATAAGGACTCTATCATATCTCTCTGTATAAAATGAGTTTTTTTGTAAAATTTTAGGATAAGATAGAGATTTGAGAGACCTTTGTGCCATCCAAAAATCAGAGAGAAAACCTTTGGGTCGTGGAGATATAAAAGATGCAAGTTAGGGTGTCTAGAGAGAAAAACGTGAAGAAGAAGAGGGTCTTCTTCTAAGTTTTTTTTGTTTTCATATCTTTCCTCCCTCCATCTTGAGTTTCCTGAGAGCGTCTCAGATCTGAAACTCCTCCTTTTACTTTTCATCTTTGGAAGAGTCCAAATCAAGAAGAAGGAGGCACCTGATCAACCATCAAAGAAGGATCAGCGCAGTACTAGCATACTATGCTGATTTCCTGAAGCAGGACTTCTGATCGAGATTCGTGGGCTCGTGTGGATGACTCCTAGAGGCGGACACTGTGTGGCTTGCAACATCATCCTTAAGCCCGGATCAGTGAGGTTAGAGCATCTAACTTGCAAGGTAATAGATCTGATCTATTGTTTAATACATACATTAGATGTGGTATAGAAACATGTTGATATGATCAACATGTAGTTCATGCTATATTTATATATTTTAATTTTTGATTTAATGATATGTAATAATCATGTAATAGGATCTTAGATCTAGGATTCTCTAGTTTTAGAAAATAAATTTTGATTTATTTTAGTCTTCCGCTGTATGATCTTGAAAAAGTTTCAAGATCTAACCCTGAAACCCTAGATCTGGTTCCAACGGGAAGATGAACAAGAAGAAGAAAGTGAAGAAGGTGGAAGTTCAGGCTGGGACATCAGTGCAGAGCCAGACCAAAAAGATCAAGCCCGATAAGAGTCTATTCTACTGGCAAGCACCCTAGATTAGATAGTGTGTCAGATATCTACTTATGGCACTGTAGGCTAGGTCATATAAACAAGAAAGAATAAACAGGTTGACTCAAGAGAGAATCCTCGAAGTCAGTGATTGTGAATCACTTCTAACCTGTGAGTCTTGTCTTCTTGGTAAAATGATCAAGTACCTTTTACTGGAAAAGGTGAGAGAGCTACTGAGCTCTTGGGCCTAGTACATACTGATGTATGCGGGCCCATGAGCACCAGTGCTAGAGGTGGATATTTCTACTTCATAACTTTCACGGATGACTATCCCAATATGGATATGTCTATCTGATGAAACATAAGTCGGATTCATTTGAAATGTTAAACGATTCCGAAGTGAAGTAGAAAAAAAACTGGAAAGAGTATTAAAACTCTTCGATCTGATCGAGGAGGAGAATACCTTTCTAGTGAATTTCTCACATATCTAGGAGAGAATGAGATTCTCTCCCAATGGACTCCTCCAGGAACACCACAGCATAATGGTGTGTCTGAAAGGAGGAATCGAACTCTGTTAGACATGATCCGATCCATGATGGGTTTTGCTAGCTTGCCGATATCCTTCTGGAGATATGCACTCGAATCAGCCTGTTATCTGTTAAATAGGGTTCCAAGTAAGTCTGTAATTAAGACTCCATATGAGATATGGATGGACGTAAGCCAGCACTTTCACACCTTAAGGTCTGGGGGTGCCTGGCCTATGTCAAACGATTAGTCACAGACAAACTTGGACCTAGGTCTGACAAATGCTCATTCATAGGGTACCCCAAAGAGACAAAAGGATATTTTTTCTACCATACTGATGAACAAAAGGTGTTCGTCAGCCTTAAGGCAATCTTTTTAGAAAAGGAGTTTCTTGGTGAAGGAACCGTTGCCTCTAAGATTGAACTTGATGAAGTTCAACAGGTAGAAGGACCGACACCAATAGCTGAACCTGAGTCGGATATGATTAGATCAGATTCCGGAGCTCAATATACCTGCACCATTAAGGCGATCCGATAGAGTACCGCATCAGCCAGACAGATACTACGATTTTTGGTCTGGGATGGTGATTCCATCGAACTTGATGAGAATAATGAGGATCCGATCACCTATATGGATGCAATGCAGAGACCTGATTCTGAGAAATGGCTTGAAGCCATGAAATCCAAAATGGAGTCCATGAAGGTCAACGATGTATGAACATTGGTTGACCCACCTGAAGGGGTTAAATCCATTGGGTGTAAATGGGTCTTCAAAAGGAAGAAGGCGCAAACGGAAAGGTGGAGACCTATAAAGCCGTCTGGTAGTCAAGGGGTATCGTCAACGTTATGGTATTGACTATGACGAGATATTTTTCCTGTGACAATGCTCAAATCCATTCGGATAATGCTTGCAATAGCTGCCCATCTGGATTATGAGATCTGGCAGATGGATGTAAAGACAGCTTTCCTGAATGGAGAGCTGACCGAAGAGGTGTATATGCTACAACCTAAGGGTTTACATCCACAGATGAGTCCAAGGTGTGCAAGCTTCAGAGATCCATTTATGGACTGAAGCAAGCTTCTCGGAGTTGGAACATGCATTTTGATAAGGTGATCAAAACGTATGGCTTCATTAAGAATGGAGAAGAGCCCTGCATCTATAGATGGGCAAATGGTCCAGTTGTGGTATTCTTTGTCTTGTACGTGGATGACATTCTCTTAATCGGGAATGACATCCCCGCACTACAGGGAATAAAAGTTTGGTTGTCATCACAGTTCTCCATGAAGGACTTGGGTGAAGCATCCTACATCCTAGGGATGAAGATCTATAGGGATAGATCTAAAAGGATGCTTGGGTTATCCCAGTCCATGTACATAGACACTGTGCTGAAGAGATTCAGCATGGAGAATTTCAAGAAGGGCTATCTGCCGATAGGCCATGGAATTTCTCTCTCTAAAAGGATTGTCCGACAACTCCTGAAGAGAGAGAGCGTATGAGTAGAGTCCCATATGCTTCAGCCGTGGGATCTATCATGTATGCCATGACATGTACAAGATCAGATGTGGCATACTCACTAGGAGTAGTGAGTAGATACCAATCTGATCCTGGAAAAAATCACTGGAAAGTGGTTAAAGCCATCCTTAAGTATTTGAGAAATACTAAGGACCAATGGTTGGTTTATGGCGAGTCAGATCTGAAACTTTGGGGTTCACAGACTCCAGCTTCCAATCTGACCATGATGACAGTAGGAGCGTGTCGGTTATATCTTTACTCTGAATGATGGAGCCGTCTGCTGGAAGAGTTCAAGCAACATACTGTGGTAGACTCTGTTTGTGAAGTGGAGTACATCGCAGCATCGGATGCCGCGAAGAAAGCTGTGTGGCTGAGAAATCCATCACTGAGCTCGGAGTAGCACCCTCCCTCGATGGTCCAGTCTTGCTCTACTGCGATAGTATTGGTGCCATAGCTCAGGCAAAGGAACCCAAAGCACATCAGCAGTGAAGCACATCTTGCGCCGCTTCCACCTGGTCCGAGAGATCATGGATCGAGGTGACGTCGACCTTCAGAAGATCGATGGAAAGGAGAACCTGGCCGACCCCTTCACTAAAGCCCTGGCAATAAAGGAGTTCGACAACCACAAGTCGAAGATGGGTATTAGATACTGTGCCGAGTGGCTTTAGGATAAGTGGAAGTTGTTGGGAAATGTATCCCAAAAAGCCAATCGTCAAGCTGTTGATGGTTGAGCAACCAAGTATTGTAATTGATTTGTTAATAAATAAAATATATTTGGTATCTTCATCATAAGCTTTCATCTTCTAATGAACTCCGTTGTTATGATGAAGTCCTTAGGACTATTTAAGTTCGATAAAGAGAGGATTTATCGATTAGTCCTTAAAACTGTTCACGACCAAATGATAGGCTGTTAATAAGAATGACAGCTTCTATCGAGCATAGGTCGCTATAGGTCATATGGGTTGGTTGTCCTCTTAACCAAGGAGTGTGGAGACACTGGTATGGCATACAGGTGAGATGTAAGGGTACATCGTCATTGAACGTGACCAACTCCAGAGCATTCTGCTGTCGAGAATGTCTCTGATGGGATATAGGTATAAGTGTCCCTTAGACTTGAGATCGCCTCAGTGACTTGCAAGCAACTCACTGTGCTTTGATACTAGACTAACTGAATTTCTAATTCAGGGACGGAAGGTTTCTGGGCACAGTCAAGTACTTGCGAAGTCAGAGTGTGATCGAGATGGGATTGACCACTCCAAGAGTTGGAGAAGAATGAGTCGCTGTATTTCAATTTAGCAAAACCTTGGCCAGGGTAATCCATCAGATGGATTTGATATTTTGAAATACAATGTGGACAACCTGATCAGAGTTGACAGTTGAACTCTGGGGTGTCCTATGATCATTTTGGTCAAGGAGATGAATTATATGAAAACTATATCTGCATGGGTTCTAAGGATGTTGTTCTACACATTCGACCTATCCGGTCGTCGGGTACCATTGCTAGATGGTCACTTCGATTGGTACAGAATTTATTCCTATGCTACCGGCTTAGGTTCGGACCTATGAGGTCACACACATTAGAGTTCATGATCCGATCGGATGGTTGATCAACGATTAAGAATCGTTCTAGGATTAAATGATCAATACGATTGACATTTAACCCAGTGCAAGTATTGCAAGAGGATCGATTAGCAATTCGATTGCTAATTGGCTTAATTTGATTAAGCCAATGGCTGAGATTAAGTCTAATTAAATATAATTTAATTAAATTTATTTTGGACTTGATTGGATCAAGTCCAATTGGTTTATTGGATAAGCCAAGTGCAAGAAAAACTAGTCCTAGTTCAACTAGGACTTGGGTCAATCTAATTTCTAATTTGATTAGAAAATTAAATCAGATTTAAATCTCAACAAAAGAAGTCGGTCCAATACAACCTATACCCTCATTTCAAAATTCAAAAACATATGCAACATTCAATTGGCACCAGAACAGATAAGGCATGTGTAACCATCCAATCTTGAAAATTTCGATCGAACATTCCGCCATATCGCATCTAAATCGGCCATGTAACCTATCTAAAATGGTGTTCCAGCCCTTACAAAATGACCTCCAAAGGACCCCAAAGGTACATGCAAGTAATCTCTCTACACTCCTTACTTGTTTTCCTAATTTTTAACTTGAGCATTAGAGGGTTCCCACCAGAGCCAACTCTGGTTAGGACTTATCTTGCAGATTTCTCTTTCGAGAGGATGCATCACCACTCTAGTCTTTCCAATCGAGTCCCAAATTTCAGCGGCAACACTAATCATGCTTGGATGTCAGTTCAAATTTATCGATGCTTTAATGGCAAATATCTTCTCTATCTTGCCTCAACCAATTTTTCCACTACCTATTTAGTCACTTCCTTTATCATCCTGAAGAGCATCATAATCATATCGATGATCTCTAGATGCTATTCTTCTCTACCAAGTTGAAAGTGAACCATTTGTCAAGAGACTTTAGCATGAAAAAGGCCAAAAAAACTATTCTTGGCACACTTCTTGAAGGCCAAAAAAATACTAACTGTTGGTGAACCTTTTATTAAGCTTATCCTTGATAGGCCAACAATTGACCATACATATAAAGCTTGTTAAACTCAAATATGTAATTATAATGTCATTGAACAAAAAAAGAAAAAAATGAGGAATATGAGAAATTATAATAATAAAATGATCAATTGCATAATGATCTTCATGTTGCAACACATAAATTAAATCTTCTATAGTGCATAAGTAGCAAAACTTTTGGCACTGTAAACATATAAAAGGAATTCGTGCTTTTTATGACAAAAATATATAATCTGACCTCCAAGGAAGCTTCCATAGCAACTATAAAAATAATATCAAGTTCAATATATTCATATGCCTTTTTTAGTATTTATATATCAGCAATAATTTTGTATGTATACTAGTTCATGAAAAATAAATAAGGCTGAAAACACCAATTAAGTATTAGCATATCTATACCTGTTTCCAAAATTTTGTGGATATGGATATGTATATAGATATTAAATGGAAACAAAAATTGGTATTTGTATTTATTCTAAACGGATATAGATGCAAGTTGGATATTCATTATCTTCATATTTTTTTATTCAAATACTAATATAATTCAAATATTCAAATATAAATCAAATTTTGAGTGAATCTCAAGAATGAAAATTAATATAAAAGATGTAGTCATAAAGGGTGGATATAGCATCTAATATTAAGATTGCACATGATGCATAACTAATTAGGTAAGGTTCTAAGTTACAGTTATTAAACTCAAATAGAGATTGACCTAGCCAAGGGTCTAGATCATTGGTTCAATTAGATTTATATTAAAAATATACTAAAATTATTTTCAAAATAAAAATATATAACAAAAAACAATCAAGAATTACCTATTTTATTAGAGGAATTCTAAAATAATTACATATAGATGTGACAATATGTTATATGTATTGATATTTTTAATAAATATATACGTACAAAGTTTTGAAAATACCATAAAGGAAAATCTAATATATTTTATTGTATCATGGTTAAAAGGATTGATTTTTTATGAAAAGAATTCATAAATAACTTATGAAAATGCCATTTTTTTGAAGCAGAAAAGTTTTTCAAAAGCATAATAAATGTCAATATAGAGTAAGAACAATTTTTATCTTAATGATTAGGTAACTTGCTCAAAGGATACAAGTCCGATTCTTGACAAGAATGTCATTGTAAATGATTTTTTTAGTGGATATCTAGTTGCAGATCTGACAAAATCATGAATGGATATTCAAATCTGAATTCAGATCCAATTGGATTCAAATATTCCTATCTAGATCTTATCTGAATAGGATACCAAAGTGGATTCGATCAGATAATATCTGACTCATTTTCAACCTTAATTCTAAAAAACAATGATGGCATAATGGGAAGCCTAACAGCTCCATGCAGTGTTAAGAATGGATGTGTTGGTAATTTAATTTATTTTTAATATTAAATAGCATCATGTATCATCATGGCCACCATTGTGACCATAGACTTTGTAGTGCAACAAAATGGTGGTATGTTTGTGGAGAAAATTTGGAGGCTTTACAAAAAGTAGCTCTTAGAGTTTTAGTCAGACTACCACCTCATTTGGCTGTGAGTAGAAAAGAAGTGGAGCATATTCGATGAGATACATATACAAAAGAAGGAATAGCTTAAAAGGTAAACAATTAAATAATCTATTTTTTGTACTCATCTATATCATTGAAATAAAAATAAAATAAATGGTCCTATTTTGTTTATCATTACTTTTTGGTGTAGCCAATAGATGATTGGCTAGAAGATCCCAAAGAGGGAGTTACTCTTGGTCCCTATAAGTTGGAGCATGTCAACCAAAAGAAGACTTAGTTAGATACTGAAATAGGCCAATAGATGATCGGTTGGAAGATGCCAAAGAGGGAGTTACTCTTGGCCCTCATAAGTTGGAGCATGTCAACCAAAAGAAACTTGGTTAGATACTGAAATAGATAAGTTACTATATAGTAATAGTTCTGCACAATCTATTTTCGCACAAAATCTTGAATTGCCAAATAATTAGAAAGGAAATTTACTATTGTATATTTGGATGGCCAATATTTTCAGGTAGCTTACATCAATAAGATGGACCATTGCTACTTTATCATCAGACCTTCTTGCTAACCAAGGTGGCACTTAATGTTGAAGCACCTAGTATGATAATATCCAATACCATGACACTTAATACGATCATGGTCTCCTATATGGCATTCAAGGTTTATTATTAAGATGGCCTTCTGTACTCTATTCGAGGTTAGTATAACTATTAATTGAATAGTGATGTAATGCTTAGATGGTGGTTATATTTGGTAGATGGTTTAGTTGAACTTTGTATTTGTTGGGTATAAAATACCCCCCAGCCGAAGTTCGCATCAGGAGTGACCTCCCGGGGTTCTACCGACGTCCGACCTTGGGCGACATCTTTCCGAATATCTCCGGTGGCCGAGCTTCCGCAATGTTCTCAAGTTCTGCCGACGGATAAACTCCCACAGCTTCTTCCACAAGTGTCGACCGGATTCCCCGACGGACGAACTCCTGCCGCATCTCCGGGCTTCTCCAGCGATAAGCTTCTTCGGTCGTCTATCAGGCTGCCCCAAGTGCTCTCTGGATTCTACTATCGGCCGACCTCCTACAAGGGTCAACCGTTCTCCGGATCTCTTCCGGATCTTTTCCAACAGGATTCGGACGGACTCTATCCAAGTTTCTACGACGGTCGACCACCTTCTGGTTTTATCCTGGCTCCTACGGGAGCCGACTTCTTTTCCGAACTCCTACTGCAGGTAGACTTCGTCCGAGCTCCTATGGGAGCCAGACTTCAGCCCTAGGCTCCCATTGCAGGTAGACCTCATCCGAATTCTTACAAGGATCGGACTCCGAGCCCCCACCACAAGCGATCTACTCCGAGCTTCTGCTACAAGCGATCTACTCTGAGCTACTACTACAAGCGGTCCGCGTCAGATTTCTACCGTAAGCCTCCACCCGAGCTTCCCTTGTGAATGAATTCCTTTCAGACTTCTATTGCAGGCAGGCTTCGGTCGAGCTTCCTCAACGAATGATCCCCATCCGGACTTCTACGGGAACCAGACTCCGACCGAGCTTCTGTAGCGGACAGATTCCGGATGAACTCCTATGACGCACGGGCTCCAGCAGCCGAACCCCTCCAGCGAGTGAATCTCTACAGCACCATCTGACATCCACTACTGGTCGACCTTCTGTCGGATTCTGCGTGAAACTGAACTTCATCCACAGAAAGCCCCTGACCGAGCTTCTACAATAGATGACCTTCACCTGCAGTGCTAGCGCCCGAGGCACCCAACGGTAGAAAGCTCGCTAGCAACATCTGAGCTCCTCTCAGATGGAGAGCTATCCCCCCTCCACCAGACACCCCAACCGAGCTTCGACCGACAGGCCTGGACTCCCTGGCAGGCCACAGTAATGGCCGCCACTCTGCTCCACTTCCTATGACAGATCCCACGCGGCTCCATCATGCTCTAGCAAGTCACGACAACGAACATCACTCCACTCTCCACAACAGGCTCCACGTGGCAGGCCATGACGATGGCCACGACGCCACTCCACTACTCTCCGTAACAAAGTCCTTATGGCCCCGAACGGCCCACCACCAGGCGGTTACAGACGTCGCTGTCAATCTATTACGCCCTCCGCCTATAAAAAGGGGATCCCAGATATATTATTCTCTAAGCTCTAATCTCTATCTCAAAACTCTGCTAAAATTTTCGTTCGAGCACTCCATTCTTGTTGAGACAGAGAACTGACTTGAACGTCGGAGGGTCTTGCCGGAGCACCCCCAACTCCGGTTTAGACTTTCTTTGCAGGTCCCGACGGTGATCGCGACTCCCTCGACTCCAGCTTCTCCGATGCTAGCAGATTTTTGCACCAACAGGATTGGCGCTAGAGGAAGGGTGCGCGTGTCTTCGCAGTACCCTTGTTCTTAAAGGAGTGCTCAACGGGACCACCTCCGATCATCTTCTCCGACATCTCCTCCTCCAGTTGCCTGCCTGATCTCCACCTGATGCCTCCCCGAAGGGCATCCACCAGGCGGTCAACGACCTCCGCAGCCAGATCTCAGCGAGCTCCGCAAGCCCCGACCTCATCTCCGATTTCCCAGGCTCCTCCGACGACGACGACGGCGGTCGGCATGGAGCAGTTTGACCTGCTGGTTCAACAGGTCAGAGGTCTCACCGAAGTAGTGCAGGCCATGCAGCAGCAGCCGCAGGCATCGGTGCGGCTGGAAAGAGCATCGTCGGAGTTCTAGAATCCGACGACCGGGCGGGCCACATGGGCCAGCCGCCCTGTCTTTCCCAGAAAAGAAAAACAGAAGGTAGAGAGTCCTCCGTCCGATCATGATTCAACCCCCAAAGAGTCCCTGCTTTCGCTCCACCAGAAAATCCTCGAGGCCCACAATCGAGAGGACCTCCTGGATCAGAGATTCCAGGAGATGAACCGGCAGATCAAAGAGCTCCGCCGTGCTCCCACTGCTTACGGTGAGGACATCTGCACTGACCCTCCTTTCTCTCAAATGATCATGCAGGAACCAATCCCGCCGAACTTCAAGCTCCCCCAATTCGAGAGCTACGACGGGACCTCGGACCCGGTCGACCACCTGGAGGCCTTTCGGACCATGATGTTGCTCCATGGGCACCAGACGCCATCTTGTGTCGAGCTTTTCTGTCTACCTTGAAGGGAGCAGCCAGGAATTGGTACTCGACATTGAAGTCGGGTACAATCTTCTCCTTTGACCAAATGAGTCACCAGTTCGTGGCTTATTTCGTCAGCAGCCGGCGTCCCCGATGAGGTTCAGAGTCCCTCATCAACATCAAGCAGAAGGAGGGAGAATCCATCCGAGCTTACGTCAACCGCTTCAACGCCGTCGCCCTGGAGGTTCGAAACCTGGACCAATCGGTTGCAATGGCCGCCTTAAAGAGCGGCCTTCAAAAGAATGACCTCCTCTTCTCCCTGGAAAAGAAGTATCCAGAGACTTTGCCGATCTGCTGGCTTGGGCCGAAGGATATGCCCGAGTGGAGGAAGCCTTCAAGCTGAAGGATGAGGAAGCCATGAAGGAGCGGCAGGCGGGCGACTCCGGCAAGCCCACAGTTGAAAGAGGGTCGAGTGAAGTCCGGCCACGTTCTCGAACTCCTCCCGAGCACAAGTGCGTCCAGACTCCTCCCCGAGCACGCAGGCAGAGAAGCCCGGACCGCAGGGTTCGGCGGGGCTCTCCCCCAGGAAGATTCCGCAGCTATGCCCCCTCAACGTATCGAAAACTCAAGTGCTGATGGAGGTCAGAGAGCAGCTCCCAAGGCCAGAAAGGATGCACACACACCCCGAGAAGCATAATCCTAACAAGTTATGCCTCTACCATTGTGACCACGGCCACGACACAGAAGAATGCATTCAACTCCAAGACGAGATCGAGGAGCTCATCAGACGAGGTCAGCTCGACAGATTCATTCGACATCGGCCTGAGGGTAGAGAGGATCGGCCAAGGGCCTGCCACAACCTAAGCCACCGAGGAGGAAAGAGCAGCCCGGAGATCGACCTCCAATTGGGATCATCAACTCCATCTCTGGAGGACCTCGATGGGGAGTAGACCTTCTACGACCATGGGATTTAAAAAACTGTAAATGTATTACTAATGACTTTGCTTTAAATTAAGATTCCTTTCAGATTTGCATATCTTTCCCTTTTGGCATGGACTCGTAACGACAGGAGATAACCCCTTCAGACAACGAAAACAAAGCCATGTTAGGAACAGAGGAGAACCTTATCTAACATGGGCAAAGTTGAAAGTCCGATTATTTTAAGACTGGATGGGGGCGAGGCCCATAAAACGGTCCTTATGTGCCCCCACAGCCCTGTTAGGGACAGGAGGAGAACCTTGCCCTAACATGGGCAAAGTTGAAAGTTCGATTATTTTAAGACCAGACGGGGGGCGAGGCCCATATAACGGCCCTTATGTACCCCCACAGCCCTGTTAGGGACAGGAGGAGAACCTCGCCCTAACATGGGCAAAGTCGAAGGCCCGATTCTTCTTAGATCGAATGGGGGGAGAGGCCCTGCAACGCCCATATATGCCCCCACAGCCCTGTTAGGGACAGGAGGAGAACCTCGCCCTAACATGAGCAAAGTCGAAGGCCCAGTTCTCCTTAGATCGGATGGGGGGAGAGGCCCTGCAACACCCATATGTGCCCCCACAGCCCTGTTAGGGACAGGAGGAGAACCTCGCCCTAACATGAGCAAAGTCGAAGGCCCGGTTCTTCTTAGATCGAATGGGGGGAGAGGCCCTGCAACGCCCATATGTGCCCCCACAGCCTTGTTAGGGACAGGAGGAGAACCTCACCCTAACATGAGCAAAGTCGAAGGTCGATTCTCTTAGACCGGATGGGGGGAGAGGCCCTGCAATACCCATATGTGCCCCCACAGCCCTGTTAGGGATAGGAGGAGAACCTCGCCTAACATGAGCAAAGTTGAAGGCCCGGTTACTTTTAGACTGGATGGAGGGAGAGGTCCTGCAACACCGATATGTGCCCCCACAGTCCTGTTAGGAAAGGAGGAGAACCTCATCCTAACTGAGCTAAAATCGACTACATCAGGAAAAAAAGGAGAACCTCGTCCTGACGCCGACTGAGATCCGATCATTCAAGATCTGATAAGAAAAAAGAGAACCTTCTCGACGGCCCCTCTATGCTCCTGCGACCCCGTAAAAAGTTAGGGAGAACCCTTACTTAAAAAGAGGAGGGAGATGTGAAGGAAAAGTGACAGACTACACCAGCGAAAAATGAAAGCCAAACTATACCAAAGACATAAAGGACCTCATCTCCATAAAGAAGGAGAAAGAGAAAGAGAGATCTACGGTCATGAACGAAAAGGCAAATCAACACAACAATAGCTAGAAACCTTCAAACGATGTCGACGTCGAACAAATCAAAAGACACAAGAAATTCGATAACGACGACCTAATACAAAAATGAACAAGAAACCTTCGGACAACATCGATATCGAACGAGACAAAAATGAAAGAAGTCCGGCGGACGACAATTCAACACAACGCACGGACAAGGTAACAAAAAATCTCCTTTTCATTTCTTAGCAAGGTATACGTTACAGAGCCCAGAAGGCCCAAAAAAAAAAAAAAGAAAAGAAAAATGACAAGAACAGAAAAAGAGGACACATAGAAGGACGGAAGGCAAAAAGAGCCCTAAGGGGGTCCGACTTCTTCCGACTTCGAACTTTCGGCTTTGACCCTCATCAGGAAGTGCTTTAAGCTTTCAACTTCTTCTTCTAATTCTTTCTCCCTCATTAGCATCTCCATATACCTCTGATGAAACGTTGGCTTTCGTTCTCCACCTCTCGAGCCTTTTTCTCAGGACCTCGAATTTGGCCTCCGCATCCTTGACCGCCTACTGCTCGTATACCAGCTAGATCTTCAACTGTTGCAGCTCGGCCTTCTCCTCCCCAAGGGCAACGGATAGCTCTTCTATGGTTCCTCTCAGGGATTGGAGTTCGTCAGGGTCCGAACAGGACGAACTGGGCTCCTTCAGATAACTGCCTTTGAAGGCGGGCAATCTCATCAGTCGCCATCCCGAGCTTCCTCCTGTAGTCGTCCACCTGCTTGCACCAGTCGGTCCGGTATGCATTGTAGTTCACCTCGACATCCTGGAGCTGTTGCTGAAGGTCGGAGAACTTCCTCGACCATTCTCGATCGTGGTCAGCCCGAGTCGAAAGCCGGGACGAGCTTCCTTCCAGCTGGCCGATCTTCTCCCGTGCAGCCGACAGCTCTGCTCTAAGAGAGCTGATCTTGGAAGCCTAAGCTCAAGATCGGTCGCTGGCATGCTTCTTATGTTCCTCGAGCTCCTTCTCGAAGTTCACCTTCCTCCGCTGTAATCCATGATCCCTTTCACGTGGAGGTTCCGGAAGTAGGTGGCCTCCGCAGTGGCCTCTGAGTGGCTCTCCCTCAGCCTGCGAAGCTCGTCCTCTATCTCTCTCAACTTTTCTGTTAAATGATGGACTTTCTTCCTCAAATATCGGATCGTGGACCTCAGCGAAACTTCTGTGGTAAGGGAAGCACTTCGGCAGGGCACTACCATCGGAAGACAAAAGCGTCAAGGCGTGGCTCATTGTAGAAAGAAAAAAGAAAAGAGAAGAGAAGTTTCCCATAAGGAGGAGCCCAATTTTATTGATTGAATGTCTCTTAAAGATAAAAAAAAAAAAATCATAGTAAAAGAAAAATACAAAGTCAGAGGTCTCAGACCTCCGAAGTAGGAGTTGGGGAGCCCGGTGTTCTTGGAAGGGGGCTGCGGTGACAGCGGCAGTAGGAGAGGGCCCGGCTTCATCTTCAGATGCCTCATCCAGGAAGCTGAAGTCGAGCTTGAAAAATTTCTTGACCATCTTCTCTTTGCAGAGCTCGAATCCTGTTGCTCCTTGGATTGATTTTGATGATTACAAAGCATTTGAAGGAGTACTAATGATTTTTACTTGAAAAAGACTTATTGCTTTTCAGAGGCAAAATTATAATTTTACCAAACCCTGATTTGAAAGCATCAAGTGATAGAACAAAAGATTTGTGATCCATTGGTGAAAATTTTATTATTTTTGGACATGTATTTTGAAAGATATCCATGTTTGAAAATTTGAGTCGACCCCATGAGTCGACTCATGGCACAATGAGCTGATTGGCATGCAGAATTTTTGGCTGCACAGCCTTGGCACTGTCTGTGAGCCGACCCCATGGGTCGACCCCCAGGCATGAGTCGACCCATGAGTCGACCTCTGCTGTTTTTAGGCCAAATTTACAGAACCTTAATTTTCTGTTGTTTTTCCACAGAGGTCGACCCCTGAGTCGATCCATGAGCATGAGTCGACCCATGAGTCGACCCCTGTGACGGAAAAATTCAGCAACGGCTAGTTTTTAACCCATTTTAAGTACTTTTAATGCTCATTTAATATTGTCTAACGGCTCTATTTCAGTCCCGATTGTTCTCCACCATTTTTTAAAGCTATAAAAGGGACAAAAAAGTGAGAATCATGAAGAAGAGAGATTTTTGAAAAGAGGATTTCAAGCATACTTTTCAGTCCTAAGCAAGAGCTCACTCAAAGCATTCAAGAAGCCTTTAATTTAAGCTCACCAACTCCTCAAGTGCACATTCAAGTCTCCAACCACCTTGAGGAAATCGAAAAGAGTCTTCTTCTCTTTGAGTAAAGTTATTTAAAGCCTCATTCACTGATTAAAGGAGCTTTTTTTTATATTTTTGAGCTATTGATTGTTATACTCTATTTAAGTTATTATTTTTATTTTGGAAGGTTTCAAAAAAGAAGGTTGATCCGAACCTTAAATCGGAGTATATTGGGTTGGCTTGTATCCGAAAAATAAGTGGACTAGCTTGGGATAGCTAGAGTCAGAGTTTCCGACGAGTGTATTCAGGTTGAATACAAGTTAGTGGATTAAAATTTCCAAGTAGGAGCTTGGGGAGTGATGTAGGTGCAAGGTTGGCACCGAACCACTATAAATCTTTTGTTTGTGTTGTGCCTAATTGCTCTTCTTTAAAACTTCTTTATTATCTTGCATTCTTGCTTTTAATCATTAGCCTTGAATCAACTATACTCTCCCTATTTATTTAGCTATTGTTAAATATTTTTCATAAGACATAAGTTAAGTTTAAAATTTTTAGAAACCCAATTCACCCCCCCTTTTGGGTTGCATAGCTGGGCAACAAGTGGTATCAGAGCCCGGTGCTCTAGCCCTACTTTGATCTAACCAACCAAAGAGCTAAAGATCTATGGCAACTCAAGTTGGCACTTCTCTAGCCGAGGGGCAGTCCACTAACCGACCTCCACTTTTAATGGGTCCAATTATACCTATTGAAAGCTCGGATGAAAATTTCATACAAGCACTCGACTATGATATGTGGAGTATCATAGTAAACGGTCCTCACACACCCACTAAAATTATTGATGGTGTGGAATCAGCCAAATCCGAAAAAGAGTGGGATGATGTTGATAAGAAAATGGCCCAACTAAATGCTAAAGCTATGACTATCTTGTATTGTGCTCTTGATGCAAATGAATTTAATCGCATTTCAACTTGCTTGTCTGCTAAAGAAATATGGGATAGATTAGAAGTAACCCATGAAGGAACTAATCAAGAAAAGGAGTCCAAAATTAACATGCTCGTGCATAAATATGAATTATTTAAAATGGAGCATGATGAGTCTATAACTGAAATGTTTACTCACTTCACTGATACTATAAATGGTTTAAAGAGTCTTGGTAAGTCCTATTCTAACAGTGAGCTTGTAAGAAAGATTCTCAGATCCTTACCAAGAACTTGGGAAGCCAAAGTGACCGCGATCCAAGAAGTCAAGGATTTGAACATTCTACCCTTGGAAGAGCTTCTTGGATCATTGATGATACATGAGCTGAGCATGAAACAACATCAAGAGGAAGAAGTCAAAAAGAAGAGAACAATCGTCCTCAAATCCACAGCTCAACCAGATGAAGAAACTGATGACACCGAAAATGAAGAGCAGGATGAAGAGATGGCACTCATTACCCGAAGGTTCAAGAAGTTTTTGAGAAAAAGGAAATAAGGAATGAGGAAGAGGCCACTCACAAAAGGGAACAGAGCAAAGAAAAGGATAAAGACCAACCCCTTATCTGCTATGAATGCAAGAAATCGGGACACTTCAAGTCCGAATGCCCACAACTGAAGAAGGGTCCCAAGAAGTACAAAAGAAGGCCATGATGGCCACTTAGAGTGGGAGTGATGACTCAAGCTCCGAAGAAGAAGACTCAACTGAACAAGCCAACTTGTGCCTTATGGCATATGAAAATGGGGTAAACTCTGAAACTCCTAGTGACTTTACATTTGAAGAATTTCATGAAGCTTTTTATGATTTAATTGATGAACTAAAGAAACTAGGGATAAAGAATAAAGATCTAAAATCAAAAAATTAATCTTTACTGAAACAAAATGAAAGCATTTCAATTGAAAAATCCACCCTGCTTCAAGAAAATCAAAATTTAAAGAATGAAATTGTCAAGCTAAAACCAATAGTTGAAAAATTCACCTTGAGTTCTAATAAACTTAATATGATTCTTGAAAATCAAAAGACTGTGTATGATAAGGCTGGACTTGGCTATAACCCCTTAAAGAAACAAAAGTATCTGAAAAATATCTATGTTAACTCTTCAAGTAACAAATTTTCTAATATTATTTGCTTCAAATGTGGTAGAGTAGGACACAAGTCATACACTTATTTCTCTAACAAATCTGTAAACTCAAATATAGAGAAAATATGGGTTCCAAAAGGAACCATTATGACTAACCAAAAAGGACCAAGAAAGCTTGGGTACCTAAAACAAAAACTTGATTTTTGCCTGCAGGTGTGTCTAGCATCCCGAGGAAACAGAAAATGGTATCTTGATAGTGGATGCTCGAGACATATGACTGGTGATGAATCCCAATTCATCACACTTGATGCTAAGAATGGAGGGATGGTCACCTTTGGAGATAATGGTAAAGAAAGATCATCGGTATAGGTAACATTGGTATCACTCCCTCCAAATACATTGAAAATATTTTGTTAGTAGATGGTTTAAAGCATAATTTACTAAGCATTAGTCAATTTTGTGATAAAGGATATAAAGTTATTTTTGAATCTTCTGTTTGCATTGTAACTAGTCCTATTAATGATGGTATTAAATTTGTTGGACATAGACATGGTAATGTTTATATGGTAGATTTGAATGATCTATCCAAGATAAACATGCAATGCCTAGTATCTTTGAATGCCAAGATTAATGAGACTAGTTGGCTTTGGCATCGTAAGCTTGCATATATTAGTATGCATTCACTTTCAAAACTCATTAAGAAGGAATTGGTTCTTGGTTTGCCAAAATTAAATTTTGAAAAGGATAGAATCTGTGATGCATGCCAACTAGGTAAACAAACAAGAGTTTCATTTAATCTAAAAATATTTTTCAACCTCTAGACCTTTAGAGCTATTGCACATGGATTTATTTGGACCTACTAGAACTACTAGTCTAGGAGAAAATGATACGATTTTGTAATTATTGATGATTTCTCTCATTTTACATGAGTTTTCTTTTTGGCACACAAGGATGAAACTTTTCAAATTTTTTCTAAATTTTTTCGAAAAGTCACAAATGAGAAAAGATTTTAATTCAAAATATTCGAAGTGATCATGGAACCGAATTTGAAAATCAAGACTTTGAAAAATTTTTGATGAAAAAAGAATAGGCCATAATTTTTCTGCATCTAAGACACTCCAACAAAATGGTGTAGTTGAAAGGAAAAATAGAATCCTAGAAGAAATGCCCGTACCATGCTATGTGAAAGCAACCTTCCAAGATACTTTTGGCGGAAGCTATTAACACAGTATGTTACATATTAAATTGTACTTTAATTAGATAAATTTTAAAGAAAACTCCTATGAGCTTTGGAAAGGAAGAAAACCTAATATTGCATATTTTCATGTTTTTGGTTGTCGATGTTTTGTATTAAACAATGGTAAAGAAAGACTTGGAAAATTTGATACAAAATCCGATGAAGCAATTTTTCTTGGTTACTCCTCTAGTAAAGCTTTTAAGATTTTTAACAAAAAACCTTAGTAGCAGAGGAGTCAATACATGTTGTCTTTGATGAAACTAACGATCTTCCTTCAAGGAAGAATGAAGGTGTTGATGATGCAATCCTCTTATAGAAGGAATGAAGGAGATCATCTGAAAGATTCAACAATTCAAGATGATGAGAATATGAAGACAAACAGGATGAGGAGGTGAAGAACAACAAGAACAACCTCAAGTACAAATGACCTACCCAAAGAGTGGAGGTATGTTCACAATCACCCTAAGGAGCTAATTATTGGTGATCCTATGCATGGGGTAAGAACTCATTCTTCACTTAAAGATGCATTCAATCATTGTGCTTTTGTCTCTCATCTTGAACCTAAAACCATTGAAGAAGCTGAAAAAGATTATAATTGGATTAATGCAATGCAAGAAGAACTTAATCAATTTGAAAGAAATAAAGTATGGACTTTAGTATCAAGACCTAAAAATTATTCAATAATTGATACAAAATGGGTTTTTAGGAATAAATTAAATAAACATGGAAATATAATAAGAAATAAAAAAGATTGGTTGCTAAAGGTTATAATCAAGAAGAAGGAATTGATTTTGATGAGACCTTTTCACCTGTTGCTAGACTAGAGGCAATTAGACTTCTACTTACATATGCTTGCTTTATGAAATTTAAATTATTTCAAATGGATGTCAAAAGTATTTTTAAATGGATACATTGCTGAAAAGTCTATGTAGAACAACCCCAGATTTTGAAAATCATGCTTTTCTAATTATATTTTTAAATTAAATAAAGCTCTATATGGTTTGAAACAAGCACCCAGGCTTGGTATGAAAGGCTAAGCAAATTTTTACTAAATAATGATTTTTCAAGAGGCAATGTAGACATAATCCTTTTCATTAAAAGAAATCAAGATGATATATTAGTTATACAAATATATTTGATGACATTATTTTTGGTCTACTAATAAATCTCTTTGTCAAGATTTTGCAAAGCTCATGCAGGGGGAGTTTGAGATGAGCATGATGGGAGAACTTACATTCTTCCTCGGACTCCAAATCAAACAAACAAAGGAAGGAATCTCCATCACCCAAAGCAAGTACAAAGGAAATTACTCAAAAGATTTGGAATGGCGAACTCTAAACAATTGGTACACCCATGAGCCCTTCATGTAAGCTTGACAAGGATGAAGAAGGTAAAAGTGTAGACTTAAAATATTATAGAGGTATGATTGGCTCTCTACTATATTTAACTGCAAGTAGACCTGATATCATGTTTAGTGTCTGTCTTTATGCTCATTTCAATCTAATCCTAAAGAATCTCACTTGAATGCTGTTAAAAGAATCCTTAGATATTTGAATGGTACTCAAACTCCAAATTATAGTACTCTCAGGACTCATTAATTGATTTAATAGGATATTCAGATGCTGATTTTGCTGGATGTAGATTAGATAAAAAAATACTAGTGGAACTTGCCAATTTCTTGGAGTTAACCTAATCTCCTGGTTTAGCAAGAAACAAAATTCGATAGCACTGTCTACGGCGAGGTCGAATACATTGCAGCGGAAGTTGTTGTGCTCAAATCTTGTGGATTAAGCAACAACTCGAAGATTTTGGTATCAAACTTAATGAAACTCCCATTAGATGTGACAACACTAGTGCTATAAATCTTACTAAAAATCCAATTCAGCATTCTAGGTCTAAACATATTGAAATCAGGCATCATTTTATAAGAGAACATGTTCAAAATAAAGACATAATTCTTGACTATGTTTGCACTGAAAAATAATTAGCCGACATCTTTACAAAGGCCCTAAGTGAAGATAGATTCAGTGAAATAGGAGAGAACTAGGAATCCTTGATCCATCTGCATCATGTTTCATGTGATTACCAAACCCCCCTAAACCTCCCAGCATTAATGATAGAAGCCATGAGGGAAACCCTGAATAGATCCAAGGCACATCTGCCTTTCGGTATGGCCCTCACTTTGGTATTCAGGAGGTTTGGAGTTAGTTTTGAGGGGGAGGCAGTAGCTAGACTTTCTCACTCTGACACCATCAACCAACATACTTTGCATCGCATGGATTTACTAAGACAGATGGTGGTTGGACTAAAGGTGTAGAAGAGAGAGTTGAGGACAGAGCTGAGGAAGAAGGTCCTTCATCACCCCTCCATGATATCAGGGCAGCATCTCCAGACATTCAGTTCATTTCAGATCCCGAGGCTGGCCCATCAGAGTCTACTAGGAGGCACACTCCAGTCCAGCAGGCAGACAGCAGAGCACATCCCTCAGAGATCAGATTGGCTGATGACTAGATTGAGATGATCTCTCAGTGTGTGTCTTCCTTACTTTCTCGATAGTGGGGCACTTCAGCTTTTGCACAGGGATCCACATCACATGATGTATCTGATCAAACTTTGATCCCTCACATTC
Source organism: Elaeis guineensis (assembly GCF_000442705.2). Taxonomy (NCBI): domain Eukaryota; kingdom Viridiplantae; phylum Streptophyta; class Magnoliopsida; order Arecales; family Arecaceae; genus Elaeis; species Elaeis guineensis. The sequence continues at coordinate 60,607,539 of NC_025996.2, forward strand.
CACTGTCTTTCAGATGATTTCAGATCAGTCAGTTCGCATTCAGCAGCTTGAGGGTTATATATTGAGACTGACTGGAAGGGTACTTGACTTGTAGGGGCAAGTGTTAGCTCTGGCACATCCACAGCCACAGGAGTGCATCACTGAGGTCTCAGACCTATCTATGGAGGCAGCCAGACTTAGAGGAGTTTTGGAGAGTGGATTTGATTTTCTGAGGAGAGAGATCAGAGGCTCTAGTGAGCATGCATCCACCCATTCACAGCACTACTACAGTCTGTTTCGAGAGCTCTGAATCTTCTAGACACTATCAGACTCTCTCTTGCAGTTCAGTCTGTTGCTTCTCAGCCTTCAGGATCATCTCACCCGCCCACTCGTGCTGGCACCTTCACTCGTGGCAAAGGCAGACGGGGTAGAGGTCGAGCCCTTGGTCATGATCCTTCATCTCCCCACCCCATCTCCGATTCATCTGACTCTGATCCATCCAGTCATGATCTCTACTAGATCTTTGTAGTTAGTCTTGTCTTTAGTTTCATTCTAGGATCTATCTTTTGAGCCATGTAATGATGTTGATTGTTTGACTTTTGTATTTTGGAACAACTATATGGTATCAGTCACTTTTTGATTATATATATATATATCTACTCTTTGACTTTCAATGAATGACCTTCAAATTGAGTTGCTTTTAATTATGTGCATGCTAAAAATACTATGAATTGCAATATGCTATCCATGATATCTGGTATATCTTTTATGTTTGCTGTATTCAGGGGGAGTAAAACAATACGCAACTAAGAAACAAGCAATAAAGAAGGAAGCTAAAGAAGTAACATTAGTAAAAGGGGGAGTAAACAAAAGTAACATTAGTAAAATTAATTCCATCAAAAGAAAGAAATAGAAAAAATATATTCAGAAAAGGGGGAGTAAACAATTTTTGTTGATGCTGTCAAAAAGGGGAGAAATTAAAGAATCAAAAGTAAATTGATAAAAGAATCAAAAGCAAATTGAGCAAAATCTTAAGCAAATGAGCAGATTTTCAAATTCTTAGGCATGCTCTGATATCAAAATTAAATAATCAAATGAGCAAATGAGTAAATGAGATATTTTCAAATGAGCAAAGAGCAAATTTTCAAAATTCTTAGGCAAATTCTGCTTTGCTCTGATAACAAAAATTCTGCTCTGATACCAAAATCACATAATCAAATGAGCAAATTTTCAAATTATTAAGCAATAGACAAATTATTAGGCAAATGAGCAACACAAGCAAATGGGCACATGTATCACGTGCCAAAGAATCAACTTCTTTTCAAGCAAATGCACTTATAAGTAATTTTCAATTTGGTAGCAAATTTCTTATTTATCTTCAAACTACCTATGATGCATTTCATTCCTTTAAAATTCATGCTCAATGTTTCATATATATACTTTTGCTCAAGTATTTTGTCATCATCAAAAAGGGAGAGATTGTTGCTCCTTGGATTGATTTTAATGATTACAAAGCATTTGAAGGGTACTAATAATTTTCACTTGAAAAAGACTTATTGCTTTTCAGGGGCAAAATCATAATTTTACCAAATCCTGATTTGAAAGCATCAAGTGATAGAACAAAAGATTTGTGATCTATTGGTGAAAATTTTATTATTTTTGAACATGTATTTTGAAAGATATCCATGTTTGAAAATTTGAGTCGACCCCATGAATCGACTCATGGCACAATGAGCTGATTGGCATGCAGAATTTTTGACTGGCACAGCCTTGGCACTGTCTGTGAGTCGACCCCATGGGTCGACCCCCAGGCATGAGTCGACCCATGAGTCGACCTCTGCTGTTTTTAGGCCAAATTTACAGAACCTTAATTTTTGTTGGTTTTCTGTTGTTTTTCCACAGAGGTCGACCCATGAGCATGAGTTGACCCATGAGTCGACCCCTGTGATGGGAAAGTTCCGCAACGACTAGTTTTTAACCCATTTTAAGTGCTTTTAATACTCATTTAATGTGGTCTAACGGCTCTATTTCAGTCCAGATTGTTCTCCACCATTTTTTAAAGCTATAAAAGGGACAAAAAGGTGGGAATTATGAAGAAGAGAGATTTTTGAAAAGAGAATTTCAAGCATACTTTTCAGCCCTAAGCAAGAGCTCACTCAAAGCATTCAAGAAGCCTTTAATTCAAGCTCACCAACTCCTCAAGTGCACATTCAAGTCTCCAACCACCTTGAAAAATCAAAAGAGTCTTCTTCTCTTTAAGTAAAGTGTATTTAAAACCTCATTCGCTCATTAAAGGAGCTTTTTTTTGTATTTTCTGAGCTATTGATTGTTATACTCTATTTAAGTTATTATTTTTGTTTTGGAAGGGTTCCAAAACAAGAGAAGGTTGATCTAAACCTTAAATCGGAGTGTATTGGGTTGGCTTGTACCCGGAAAATAAGTGGACTAGCTTGGGATAGCTAGAGTCGGAGTTTCCGACGAGTGTATTCAGGTTGAATACAAGTTAGTGGATTGAATTCTCAAGTAGGAGCTTGGAGAGTGGATGTAGGTGCAAGGTTGGCACCGAACCACTATAAATCTTTTTGTTTGTGTTGTGCCTAATTGTTCTTCTTTAGAACTTCTTTATTCTCTTGCATTCTTGCTTTTAATCATTAGCCTTGAATCAACTATACTCTCCCTATTTATTTAGCTATTGTTAAATATTTTTCATAAGACATAAGTTAAGTTTAAAATTTTTAGAAACTCAATTCACCCCCCCTCTTGGGTTGCATAGCTGGGCAACAAATCCTTTGATGAATGCATCTTGGCCGAACTTGACGTTCAGGTCCCTCATTTCAACGGAGGCCTTGAACTCCTCCATCGCTTGGCCCCTGGCCTTCGAGATCAGAATCAGAATCTGCTCTGTCAAATTTGCGATCTCGGCCTCCGCCTTCCTCACCATTTCCTCCGAGGCTTGCTTTTCTTTCTTGAGCACCTCTTGGAGGTTGGCTACCTCGGCAGCCTTTTCCTTGAGGCGGGCAGCCTCGGCCCGGCGACCTTTCTCCACCTAGATAGCGTCCCTCCTCATCTTGTTCATCGCCTCGATGTTAGCGAGGAGCTGGTGCCTGATCTGCAAGGGCGGCCGAAAAGTCAGAATGAAAGCTGAGAAGTTAATTGAATGAAGGAGCGAGGGGAAGGAGGAAAGTGAATCTACTTACCTCGAGAAAGGACCCTAGAGAGTCCCAAACCCGCTATTCAGGATCGGTGCGAACGATCCTCTGGATGACTTTGGGCAGGACGCACCTGTCGACCAGTCGCTTTATCAGGTCCCTGTCATTAAAGGGATTCTCCATCGGCTCTTCCTCGGAGCCATGGGATTCTTCGATGGCGGCTCGACGGCCGCTGACCCTGCAGGCCACCGTCTTCTTTCTCCTCCCCCTCTCAACCCCTGGCACCTCCTCGGAGCGGGCCCCGAAGTGGGAACCTCGGTGGGAGAACTCCTCGAAGAGGCTCGGGGAATCGGGGGCTCGGCGTTTGAAGGAACATCGACAGTGAGAGCCGCCTGGGCAAGTGTGGCCGAGCTCATCCCCTCTATTCTGGCCTTCTTTGCCGACCCAGAGACCGCAGCGCCTTTTCTTTTGTGAACCTTGAGGCCCCTGGCAAGCATCCATGCTGCTTCGGCGTCCATTCCTAAAAAAAAAAAAGAAGAAGAAGAAGAAGAGAAAGAAAAAAAAGAGAGAAAAAAGAGATCAGCAACGGAGTGAAAGAAGGAAGAGGTGACGCACAGTTAAAAAAAAAAAGGGGGAAGAGAAGAAGAAGAGAAGAAGAAAAGAAAAGAAAGGAAAGATGGAATACTCGCAGGATCCAGGGGACTCAAGCCGATGTTGAACAGAAATTGCTCCTTCAGAAGGTTGGGAAGGGAGGAGTTGGATAACTAAGAAGTTTTCGGGCGGCTTGAAAGTCGTCCTCCCCCAGGCTAGGAGCCCGATGGACGGAGTCCCTCAGGGAGCCCCAGGGGGCAATCCCAGCTTTAAGGTCGGACATTGGACGTAGAGGTACTTCCCCTTCCAGTTATAGATAGAAGAGGGAGCACCTTTCAGCAACCCTTCTTACCGAACTAGGGGGAGAAGTACACCAGTCCTTTGTCGAGGGGTGGTGCTGAAGGTGTAAAAATACCTAAATAAAGAAAGGGATGGCTGAACTTCGACTATATGGCAAAGGGAGAGGAACCCTATCAAAAATCTAAAGGAGTTCGGCACGACTGAAGCTAAAGAAATGTCTAGAAAATGAAAAGAGCGACGACGAAAGACGGAAGCGGGAGCCGGAGCCCAGCACAGAAGGCCTCCTGGTACAGACAGAAACAGCCAGGTGGGGGGTGCTAGCCCGATCAGCGGGATCAGGAAGCTCCAGATCGTACTCCGGAGAAACTCCATACTGAACCCTTATCAGTAGAAGTTCGTCCGGAGTCAGAGAACAGGGAATGGCGTCCGGTACAAAAATCGGACGAGGCCCAGCCCTAGATATGGGTTCGTCTACAGTATGAAGGTTCTGAGGACTGAGGCAGACGAACTCCTGAAACCGCTAGAGGTGGAGGTGCCAGAAGATATTTCAAGCAAGAACCCTAAAAATCTCAGAGAAATCAGGAGAAATAAGAGATGAAAGGTTGTGGGGAACCAAACAATGGAATGCGGCAGAAGAAAAATGAAGAAGAAGGAACACCTAGATGATAAGAGAAGGAACGAAAGTTTCGGGACTAACCTAAGTCGCTCCAAAGGATGCAGAGGTGCAGGGACAGGGATGGCTCGAAGAACACCTAGGACCAAAATGGATGCCGAGGAAGGTCAGAGCTTTCAGAAAGAATGCGGGCACCAACAGGACTTTCAGGCAGAATGAAACTCCCAGAGGAAGAAGGGCGGGTTTAAATAGACCCTGGGATCCGGTGTAATAATGATTGTGGATCTTTCTAGGCCGACCCATATTCACCACGTGTCCCACTCGCCACAGCAGGCGGCTAAAAATGGCTGACAGCTGGCAGAGCCATCATTAGTCGTACCTGGAGCCACGCTCCAGCGGAAATTTTGAAAAGTCTCTTCAGGTCGCTCCGATTTGAAAAGACTCCCGTACGCGCGCATTAAATGCCAGAATATCTGAGGGCAATCACGCACAGGATTCAAGGGAGCAACTTCGGCTATGAAAGTTTTTCTATACTTCCTTCATTCGAAACTCGAATTCGAAAGTAGGGGGACTAGTGTTGGGTATAAAATACCCTCCAGCCGAAGTTCGCATCAGGAGTGACCCTCCCGAGGTTCTATCGACGTCCGACCTTGGGCGACATCTTTCCGAACATCTCCGACGGTCGAGCTTCCACAATGTTCCCAAGTTCTGCTAATGGATAAACTCCCATAGCTTCTTCCACAAGTGTTGACCGGATTCCCCGATGGACGAACTCCTGCCACATCTCCGGACTTCTCCAGCGATAAGCTTCTTCGGTCGTCTATCAGGCTACCCCAAGTGCTCTCTGGATTCTACTATCGGCCGACCTCCTACAAGGGTCAATCATTCTCCGGACCTCTTCGGATCTTTTCCAACAGATTCGGACGGACTCTATCCAAGTTTCTACGACGGTCGACCGCCTTCTGGATTTCATCCGGGCTCCTACGGGAGCCGGACTTCTTCCCTGAACTCCTGCTGCAGGTAGACTTCATCCGAGCTCCTACGGGAGCCGGACTTCAGCCCTGGGCTCCCATTGCAGGTAGACCTCATCGAATTCTTACAAGGGCCGGACTCCGAGCCCCCACCACAAGTGATCTACTCCGAGCTTCTGCTACAAGCGATCTACTCCGAGCTACTACTACAAACGGTCTACTTCAAATTTCTACTACGAGCGGTCCGCATCGAATTTCTACTGTAAGCCTCCACCCGAGCTTCCCTTGTGAACGAATTCCTTCCGGACTTCTATTGCAGCAGGCTTCGGTCGAGCTTCCTCAACGAATAATCTCCATCTGGACTTCTACGGGAACCAGACTCCGACCGACTTCTGTAGCAGACAGATTCCGGACGAACTCCTACGACGCATGGGCTCCAGCAGTCGAACCCCTCCAGCAGGTGAATCTCTCCAACGCCATCCGACATCCGCTGTCGGTCGACCTTCTACGGATTCTGGTGAAACTGAACTTCGTCCACAGAAAGCCCCTGACCGAGCTTCTACAACAGATGACCTTCGCCTGCAGTGCTAGCGCCCGAGGCACCCAACAGTAGAAAGCTCGCCAGCAACATCCGAGCTCCTCTCAGACGGAGAGCTACCCCCCTCCACCAGACACCCCAACCGAGCTTCGATCGACAGGCTGGACTCCTGGCAGGCCACAGTAATGGTCGCGACTCTGCTCCACTTCCTATGATGGATCCCACGCGACCTCATCATGCTCTGGCAAGTCACGACAACGAACATCACTCCACTCTCCACAACAGGCTCCACGTGGCAGGCCACGGCGATGGCCACGACGCCACTCCACTACTCTCCGTAACAAACTCCTTATGGCCCCGAACGGCCCACCACCAGGCGGTTACAGACGTCGCTGTCAATCTGTTATGCCCTCCGCCTATAAAAAGGGGACCCCAGATATGTTATTCTCTAAGCTCTAATCTCTATTTCAAAACTCTGCTAAAATTTTCGTTCGAGCACTCATTCTTGTTGAGGCAGAGAACTGACTTGAGCATCGGAGGTCTTGCCGGAGCACCCCCAACTCCGGTTTAGACTTTCTTTGCAGTCCCGGCAGCGACCGCGACTCCCTCGACTCCAGCTTCTCCGACGCCGGCAGATTTTTGCACCAACAGTATTGCTCAATAATTAATTTTGATTATTGTTAGTTATATCTTTCAACTATTACTTAAAATATATTTAATTAAATAATATATTTATTTTTTATAGAAATAATATTTGAGTAATGATGTTCCTTTTTTGTTTTATATTTATGTTGAAATATCTATTCTACTTTTACAAGATACTTTTGGCTAGGCACCTAAAGAAATGGTGAAGTAGAATGGGTCCTTGGATCATTGCAATTCTCTTTTACAAGAGATCTTTTTTTTATCCCTCCCGTGGGATCCAAAAACCAGTCCTTTGATTACTACATACAACTCCTTTAATTATAATCATGCCTAGAGTGTGGTAACTATATTTATATTTAGCTAGAAGATGATTATCCATTAGGGAATACTATTAGGGGTGTGCATGGTTCAATTTAGATCAGTTTGGGATCAATTTCAAACCAAACTGACTTGAATCGGTTTTCTAAAACTGAAATCAATACCGAATTGATTATATAGAACAATCGGTTCAAACCAAATGAAATAAATCGGTTCGATTCGGTTTGATTTATCGGATTGTTGGCTATTTAATTTATGTCAAGTAGACAACTTCTGGGTGGAATAAATGGACTGGTATTTATTTTATGTTTTCCTAACAATACTAAATAGGCAGCTTATTAGATGAGTCAAATAGGCTAAATATAGAAATAGTGAACCATTGGGACAAGGGCAAAATATGAGTGAACCGATAGCAATTCATATACATATATACATACATACATACATACATATATACATGGGTTGGTTCTACTTAAATAAGGTTTTTCAAAATTGAAACCAAAATCGAAACCAAACTGATTTTTTTGGTTTCTAAATTTTTAAATTGAATCCAAACCGAATATAAAAAAATTGATCCAAACTAAACCAAAATTAACGATTTGGATTGGTTTTATAATTTGATCGGTTTACTTATATTCCCCTAGATATTATCATCGATGAGAATGTTTGAATATAATTATTTTTAAGGAAAACAAGTACACCATGCATGGCATGAAGGGATAAACAACCATCCCTATGTGTACAAGTTTGTTATCATTTGATGAAACAAAACAGGTCTTATTCTCCCCCTTTATAATATTTATCTATTTTTGGTTATCACAAAATTATAAATCCCAAAAGGAAATAAATTTTTTTAAAAAATATCAAAATGATAGAAGATGGAAACATTCAAATAAAGCTGTTGTGGTGCTAATTATTTATGTATTATAACTGTCGACTAATATATTTTTAGTAAGCTATGTTTGGGAAGAAAATCTACTATCTTATAATTAGGGAGTGATTGGTCCATATATTTTTGATAAGCTATATTTAGATAGAAAATCTGCAATGTTGTAATTAGGGAGTGGTTGACCAATTTAATTTTGGTAGACTATATTTAGGAAAAAAAATCTGCAATGCTGTAATTAGGGAATAAAATCAACAATTACAATGCAAGCATTTATGTAATAACATCAATATAAATAGAGATGTAGGTCAAAAGAAAATTAATTTTAGCCTATCACCCTTTCTCATGTTACTCTCTCTACTGTCTTTCACTTTCTCTCTACTATCTCTTCTCATTTTTAACTCATTCTGAACTGAACCCTTGTCAATATAGTCTCCATGAGTATTTTTTCTTCTTGATCGTTCCCATGATGTTTGGGACATATTGGAAGCTAGTACCAATGGTAATTCTAACAGCTCTATTGGTGAGGACAATGGGACGAGTGCTGGAGCCCTTGGTGATAACCCTCTCTCCAAATCAGTCCTGTGAAGTTAGATTGGAATAATTATCTTGCTTGGTCTAAATCTGTTTTGTTATTTATCAAGGCGTGGGGTATGTATGGATTCCTTTTTAGGGAGAAAAAGGATATCTATAGCTGATGACGCTTCTTTTGACCAATGGAAATCTAAGAATTTCTTGGTTATTTCTTGGCTCATTATTTCCATGCAGCCTCACATTGCTTATGGGTACTTACTCTTAGATTCTGTATGGAAAATCTAGAATGCCGCTGCCCAAACATCCTCACAATTGGGCAATGATGCTCAAGTCTATGAACTACAAAAAAAAGGTCCATGAGACTAGATAAGGAGAGATGATTGTGGCTTAGTATTTTGCTGAATCTTAGCAACCTATGGTAAGAATTTGATTTTTTCAAGATTTTCAAGCTGATTGTCCTAGTGATGCTGCCAAGTTCCAAAAAATGATTGATAAAGAGCATATTTATGATTTTTTGGCTGGACTGAATGTAGAGTTTGACTAGATGAGTTCAAGTACTTAGAAAAGATCTTTTTCCTTCATTGAGATAAACCTATGCTCTTGTGCAGCAAAAGAAAAGTAGAAGATCTATTATGTTGAATACTACTACCCATGAAAGATCTGCAATGATAGTAAATTCAAATCAAAAGGAAACTAAGAGGCAAACATATTATAGTGACCAAGCAACTATTGATAAAGATAGGTTGAAGTGTGATTATTGTGGACGAACGAGACATACTAGAGAGACTTGTTAGAAATTACATGGCCATCCTATTAGGATGTTGGAAATGTGTCCCAAAGTCAATCGTTAGATGATTGTGCTCATCTTGTAAATTTATATGAATTTTTATTGATAAAAGTTATTAGTATTTTCATTACAAATTATCTATCTTTAAACTTTTATGTTGTAATGAAGTCCTTAAGATTATAATTAATCGACAAAGGAGAATTTGTTGTTAAGTCCTTAAAAATATTCGTGACCAAATGATATGTTATTACTAGGATGATAACGATATCAAGTGTAAGTCATTGTGTGCCATATGAGTTGGTTGTCCTGTTAATCAAGGAGTGTGGAGACACCGTTATGGCATGTAGATGGAATGTAGGAGTATATTCACATCGAATGTGATCATGTGTTGAGCACTCTGCTGTCAAGAATAGCTCGTAAAGGGTATAAGTATAAGTGTCCCTCCGATCTGAGACCATCACGGTGACTTGTAAGCAACTCACTGTACTTTAGTACCAGACCATCTGAGTTTCTAACTCAGTGATGAAAAGTTACTAGGTACAGTCAAGTACTTATCAAGTCGATGTGTGAGTCAAGATGAAATTGATCCCTCTGAATTAATAAGAGATATGCATCAGTATATTTCAATTTAGTAAAATCTTAACCAGGATAATCCATGAGATATATTTGAAAGATTAAAATATAATATGATCGACTAAATTAGAGTTGACAGTTAAATCTAGATCGTCTTGAGCATTTGGATCAAAGGGATGAATTATACGGTAATCATACACCAGTAGGTTCGGAAAGTTGCTTTGCAATACTTCGACCTATCTGGTTGTCGGATCATCATTGCTAGATGGTTACATCAATTGGTATAGAAAGTTGTTCTTATACTATCAATTTAATTTTGAACCTATGGGGTTACACGTATTAGAAGATTTGATCAGATCAGATGGCTAAAGAGTCCAATTAGATTGCGACTCTGATGAAGAGTTCTACTCCGACTGGGACTCCAAGGGAGAGTCCCACTTGGATTGAGATTTTACTATTTTTGAAAAATTAATTAGTAATTAAATTATTAATTGACTCAATTTGATTGAGTGAAGAGTTTTGGATTAAGTCTAATTGAATTAGACTCAGTTTGACTCTGATTGGATTTGATATAATCGAGTCTGATTACAAGAGAAATTTGATCCTGATTCGATCAGGATTTTGACTCGACTAATTTTTAATTGAATTAAAAATTTGATGAGATATTTAAATTTTTAATTAGACTAAATTCATTTCTATTAGTCGATTCAATCTAAATTTAATTTGTATTAGAATTGAATTAGAAATGAAGAGTCCAAGTCAAACCAGGACTATATCCTTATCTCCTGTGCCACTCTTGAACCCATACCAATTCTCCATGCCTAATTAAATTTGAGATGTGATTTTTGATGTCATGATAGTGGGTCCAATAAGAGTGGGCAGCAATAGCTGATGAATCATAATATTATTTCTTCCTAATTCGAATGCGATCCAAATTAGAGATAAGAAGTAAACTAAGAAAGAGATTTTTCGTATATGAAATATTGTTGGCACTATATTAACTTTTTTCTTATTTTTCTTGGAGAATTCTTTGGCATGTGAGACTCTAAAATATTTTTTCATATCTTAATAATTTTTTTAGAATTTTTTGGGATGCCAAAAGGAGGTTTTGCATTGACTCTTGGTGCCCTTCTTTGGAAAACCCTAAGTCCTAGTCTATAAAAAGGGGTCCTCTCTCTTGGACGTCCCATGATCTATCTATCCCTTGCTGGTTTTTATTTTTAGAGCCTCTTTCCTTCTTCTCTATTCCTTCTCTTGATCCTCTTTTGCTTTGGAGTGTCCAAGATACTTGAAGAAGAAGAAATAAATCAGCTGTCGAAGTTGCTTGCAAGTTAGCACCTCTAAGTCCCTGATCTGCGCCTATCTTCACGTAGATCTTCTTGTAGAGACCAGATGACTTCGTATGACTGTGAGCAATCTGAAGAACACATTCTCTAATCATTGAACCAAAGAGATTAAGATCAAATTTGTTTGGTAACGATCTCTAACTTGTTTTGATTCCTATGGTAGATCTAATAGTTAGATCTAGAATTTCAGCATCGACGAGATCGATGCGATTTTTATTTTCAAATCTAAAGTATATATTTTCATATCAAAGATCATGATATGGTAGTCTAAGATAGGATCTTATATATGTAATTAGAATTAAATCATTTAATCTATTATTTTTACTGCATAAAATTTTAAAATTGCATGCACTGCACTATCATATATTTTCTTCAACTGGTATCAGAGCCAGGTTGTTTTGATGTGAATCAATATGACTTTAGATCTATTTTTTTATATGATCTAATTATTTATAATTTAGATTAGATCTAAATTAGTTTATTTTCAGATCTGATTATTATTTATTTAGATTAGATGTTCTAAGTAGCAAAGTACTCGGATTGGGTAATCACCAGGCCGTCCGGTCATAAGAGCAAGTAGATTTCATGACCTCTCCTCCCATTCAATAGGGTGCTCTTCATGGCATGTAGGGGTGCCACTGTGAGGTCTCATGAAGAAGAAAGTAAAAAGTGAAAACTTACTTTCTTGCAAAATCCTAGATCTTGAAACCCCTAGGTGTTATTGTATGTGATGCAAGTTACGAAGATGGTTAGTTACATCTAATCTTGATTAATTAAAATTATTTTAATTTAAAATTATAAAAAATTAGATTTAATTTAAAAGATTTTATGATTTGATGTAAAAAATTTATATGAAAAAATTATTTTAAAAACTTTAACCATATTGATGCAAAACTTAATTAAGAATTAAGTGTTAAACCTAATAGATCTAGAATTGTGATTTAGATCTAATGACATTGCATAAAACATGAAATATAAGTTAGCTCAAATTAGATCTTTTTCTTTAATTAGGTTAGACCTAAGGTTAGAATCAAAGAAATGATTGACCATGTAGAGAAATTGATTGGGTCTAACCAAATATTGAATTAGATTAATCAAGATTTCTCTGGTACAATAGTTGTAGATGGTCAAGTTCATGTCTTTGATTAGACCAAATAGACCTTGATTGTGGCTCAGTGGTTGAATCCGAATCATTAAGTTGGTCAAATCAAAATTAGTTAACCAATTAGTGTCTAAGATAAGTTTGGTATTTCGATCGGTGATTTTTAATTGGGAGCAGCTTACCTGACCATTTCGATAGTGTCTAAGGCAAGCTTCACAGACCTGCCCATCGATCTCACTTATCTGGCCAATTTGGTGAACTAGTATTTTGTTAGATCGCTAAGTGATTCGAGTTAGTCCATGCCATTAAGGTTGATCAGTATGACTGATCTACATGTCAATTCAATCAGCATGACCTAATCTAATTGAGTGACTTGATAAAGTCAGTGGGAGGATTGTGATCTACTGACTGATTTTTTCTTCTCTCTTCTTCTTTAAACTGACTAAATTTTTAAATTATTAAGTCTCTAAAATGAGCTAGTTATGGTGATAACTAGATCATAGCCTCCCATTAAGGTGAATGATAATGGATCTATTATTTTTTATTGACATTGCAGGCGCCATCCGTCTGATATTCACTCTGAATAATGGAATTATCATTCATCATATGATGACTCTGTTGAACTATCTGGTGATGGTTGGGTTGATCGAGCCATTCTCGGATCTGATCAGTCATTAGGTAAATCACTGAGTAGGTTCATGTTAATGGTTTGACCTAACCGAATCTTTCAGTGGAGGCCCATTGCCTGCTGAAATAAAATCTGGGGCTAAATTAAATACTAAAAATTATTTGGAGAAATAATTGATTGAAAACCTATCCATAAGTGCATATGGGTTGATCGAGCCATCCTCGGGCCTATATGTAGTCTGTGTGGATTCTAGTACCCACTAAGAAATTAAGATAATTTCTCAAATTGAAGGTAGAGGCTACCAATTCGTATAAAATAGTGAGAAAATTTTTAGACTAAAGTCCATATCTTTAGGTTCAATAAATTCATATACTAATTAGATTTTATATTTTTCTTATGTGTGTAGATATGGTCTCAAACTTGTCACTCTGATCACTGTTGATAGTGAGAAGCTTACTGGATCGAATTTCGATAATTGGTATCAAAAATTAAAGATAGTCCTGGAGCACGAGAGGATTCTTTATGTGATAACAGATCCGACACCTAAAGAGCCTACTCCAAATGCCGAGGTGCAGTCTGAGACACTTATTTGAAGTGGCTCAATGATCGCACCATGGTTCGTTGTATTATGCAGGTCTCTATGAACGATGAGTTCAGCTGAAAGTTTGAAGAGGCTCAGCCAGAGGAAATGCTTCAAATGTTGAGAAATTCCTTTGGTACTCCTGACGATGCTGAGCGGCACAAGACTAGTTGTGCCATTTTCAATGTCCAAATGAGGGAGGGTGCATCGATTACCGATCATGTATTGTACATGATCGAGCAGATTGAAAAACTGAGCAAACTCGACTTTTTCTTGCATGAACAGCTAGAGAAGGATGCGATCCTGAACTCCCTATTCAAGTTCTACCTGCCGTTCCTCAATCATTTCAAAATAACAAAGCCTATAGTCAACTACCATGGTCTGTTAGGGTTACTACAGACTTTTGAGAAAAATCACCAGCTCCACAAAGAGATGGTGAATCTAATGGGGGGATCTTCTTTGGATAGTCGTCGTCCCTTTAAGAAAAAAAAAAGAATAAAAATAAGAAGGTGCCTGGTGCTGGGAGTCAGTCCCAGAAACTTAAGTTCAAGGCTGATCAAAGTCAGGTAGAGTGCTTCTTTTGCAAGAAGCAGGAGCACTGGAAGAGAAATTATCCTCAGTATATCACTTCTCTTGATCTAAATAGGCCAAAGAAGAAGAAGCAATCAATTGTTGAATAAGGTACTTACGTGATAACACCTTGTAACTTCTCTCTTTTTGATACAATAACCTGGGTATTAGATACCGGCAGTTCTATTCACATTTATAATTTGTTGCAGAGTCTTCGGTCACTAAGAGTTTGAAGATGGTAAGAGATTCCTGAACGTTGAAGATGGAAGATTAGTTCCAATTCTAGCTTTAAAAATCATCAAGCTTGTATTTTAGTCTCAGTATATTATTTTTGATGAGTATCATTACTGCCCTAGTTTTTTTTTAAATGTTATTTCTATAGACCTTTTGGCCAATTCTAATTATGAAATATCAATAAAAAAAATTTGTGATATCATTTTGAATGGTGTTACAATTTTGCATGAACAGTTGAACAATGATATCTATGTTGTACCTAGGCCTAATGTAATGTACATTTCAAATAAACATCCTAGAATAGATGATGTCATGGATGCCTATCTTTGATATTGTAGGCTACGTCATATCAACAAAAACAAGATGAACAGGTTAGCTCAAGAAGAAATGCTTGATAAAGATGATTATGAATCGTTACCTACCTGTGAGTCTTGTTTGCTTGGAAAGATGATCAAGTCACCTTTTACTGAAAAAGATGAACGAACCCGTGATGTGCTGGATCTGATACATACTGATGTATGTGGACCCATGAGCACATATACCAGAGGAGGGTATAGCTATTTATTATGTTCACAGATGACCTATCTAGGTATGGATACATCTACTTGATAAAACACAAGTCTGAATCGTTTGAAATGTTCAAATGGTTCCATAATAAAGTAGAGAAATAAACTGAAAAAAGTATTAAAACTCTTCGGTCTGATCAAGAAAGTGAATACCTCTCCAGTGAATTTCTGACATATCTAGGAGAGAATGGGATTCTCACCCAATGGACTCCTCTAGGGACACCATAGCATAATGGCATCTCTGAAAAAGAAATTGAACCTTATTGGATATGGTTCGATCTATGATGAAGTTTGCAACTCTACTGATCTTCTTTTAGAGATATGCACTTGAAACAGCTTATTTTGTACTCAATAATGTTTCAAGCAAGTCAGTTAATAAGACACCATATGAGATATGATCAGGACGTAGACCAAATCTCTCTTACTTTAGGGTCGGGGGATGTCCGACTTATGTTAAATGATTACAAACTGACAAGCTCAGCCCTAGATCTGATAAGTATAATTTCATAGTGTACCCCAAGAAAATGAGGGGATATTACTTTTACCTGTCTGCGAACAAAAGGTATTTGTCAGCAGTAAAGTACACTTTTGGGAAAAAAATTTCTTAGTGAAGGAATAAGTGCCTTTAAAATCGAACTTGATGAAGTTCGACAGGTAGAAGAACCAATACCAATGATTGAATCTGAATCGGATTTGATGAGATCAAATCTGGAGCCCAACACACAAACATCCTTAAGAGATTCGATAAAGTACTGCTTCAGCTGGATAGATACTTAGGTTTCTTGATCTGGGATAGGGATCTTGTTGAACTCGATGAGAACAATGAGGATCCGATCACCTACATGGATGCGATGCAGAGGTCTGACTCTGATAAATGGCTTGAAATGATGAAATCCAAAATGGAGTCTATGAAGATCAACGATGTATGGATATTGGTTGACCCATCTGAAGGGGTTAAACCCATAGGGTGTAAATGGGTCTTTAAGAGGAAGAGGGGTGCATACGGGAAGGTGGAGACCTATAAAGCCTATTTGATTGTTAAGGATTATCATCAGTGTTATGATATTGACTATGATAGATATTTTCTCCTGTGGCAATACTCAAATCTATTCAAATCATACTTGTGATAGCAGCATACCTGGACTATGAAGTCTGGCAGATGGATGTAAAGATAGCTTTCTTAAATGGAGAGCTAAATGAAGAGGTGTATATAATACAACCTGAAGGTTCACATCCACAGATGAGTCTAAGATGTACAAGCTTCTGAGATTCATTTATGGATTGAAGCAAGCATCTCGGAGTTGGAACATATGTTTTAATAAGGTGATCAAAACGTATGGCTTTGTTAGGAATGGAGAGGAACCCTGCATATATAAGTGGGTAAATGGTTCAATAATTATACTTCTTGTATTGTATGTGGATGACATTCTCTTAATCAAAAATGATGCCCCTGCATTATAAGGAATAAAGTTGGTTGTCACTATTCTCCATGAAGGATCTGAGAGAAGTAGCCTACATCCTGAAATGAAGATCTATAGGAATAGATCTAAGAGACTGCTTGGGCTCTCACAATCCATATACATAGTTACCATACTGAAATGGTTCAGCATGGAGAATTCTAAGAAAGACTAACTTCTAATAGGCCAAGAAATTTCTTTCTCAAAAAGAGATTGTCCAATAACTCCTCAAGAGAGAGAGCGTATGGTAGAGTCTCATATGCTTCGACAGTGGATTCTATTATGTACACCATGAATATACGAGACTAGACATGGCATACTCACTAGGAGTAGTGAGCAGATAGCAGTCTGATCCACGAGAAAATCACTGAAAGATCATAAAGATCATTCTTAAGTATTTGAGAAATACTAAGGACCAGTGGCTTGTGTATAGTAAAACTGACTTGAAACTAGTAGGATTCACCGACTCCAGCTTTCAGTTAGACCATGACGATAGCAAGAGTGTATCGGATTATATTTTATCCTAAATGATGAAGCGATCTGCTGAAAAAATTTCAAACAGTACACTATGGCAGACTCTGTTTGCGAAGCAGAGTATATCATGGTATTAGATGCTACGAAGAAAGCTATATAGTTGTGGAAGTTCATTGGCAAGCTCAAAGTGATACCCTCGGTTGATAGCTCTGTCTTGTTATACGGTAACAATACTGGAGCCATTGCTCAAGCCAAGGAGTCGAGATCACATCAGCACACCAAACATATTCTGTGCTGCTATTACCTTATTTGAAAGATCGTGGATCGAGGTGACGTCGACCTTTAGAAGATCGATGGAAAGGAGAACCTAATCAATTTATTTACTAAAGCTCTCGAAATCAAAAAGTTTGATGACCACAAGTTGAAGATGGGTATTCAATACTGTACCGATTGGTTTTAGTCCAAGTGGGAGTTGTTGAAAAATATATTCCAAAGCTAATCGTTAGACGATTGTGCTCATCTTGTAAATTGTATATAAATTTTTATTAATAAAAATTATTTAATATTTTTATTATAAATTATTATTTTTATATTTTATATTGTAATAAAGTCTTAGGACTATAATTAATCGACAAAAGAGGATTTATTGTTAAGTCTTTAAAAATATTCACGACCAAATAATATGCTATTACTAGGACGATAGCGATATTAAGTGTAGGTCATTGTGTGCCATATGAGTTGGTTGTCCTCTTAACCAAAAGGTGTGGAGATACTGTTATGGCATGCAGATGGAATGTAGGAGTACATTGACATCGAACGTGACTATGTGCCGAGCACTCTACTGTCAAGAGTAGCTCGTGAAGGGTATGGGTATAAGTGTCCCTCCGATTTGAGACCACCACGGTGACTTGTAAGTAATTCACTATACTTTAGTATCAGACTATCTGAGTTTCTAACTCAGTGATGGAAGGTTACTAGGTGTTGTCAAGTACTTATCAAGTTAGTATGTGAGTCAAGATGGAATTGATCCCTCTGAATTAGTAAGAGATAGACATCAGTATATTTTAATTTAGTAAAATATCGTTCAGGATAACCTATGAGATGGATTTGAAAGGTTGAAATACAATATGATAGACTAAATTAGAGTTGACGGTTAAACCTTAGGTCACCTTGAGCATTTAGATCAAAGGATGAATTACACGGTAACCATACGTCAGTAGGTTCTAGAAGATTGTTTTGCAATACTTCGACCTATCCGATCGTCAGGTCATCATTGCTAGATGGTTACATCAATTGGTATAAAAAGTTATTCCTATGTTACCGACTTAGGTTCAACCTATGGGGTCACACGTATTAGAAGATTTGGCCAGATTAGATGGTTGAAGAGTCTAATTGGATTGTAACTCTGGTGAAGAATCTTACTCCGACTAGAACTCTGGGGGAGAGTCCTACTAAAATTATAACTCTACTATTTTTAGAGAATTAATTAGTAATTAGATTACTAATTGACTCAATTTGATTGAGCAAAGAGCTTTGGATTAAGTCTAATTGAATTAGATTTAGTTCGACTCTGATTGGATTTGATATGATCGAGCCCGATTACAAGAGAAATTTGATCATGATTCGATCAGAATTTTGACTCGACTAATTTCTAATTAGGTTAGAAATTTGATGAGATATTTGAATTTTTAATTAGATTAGGTTCATTTCTATTAGTGGGTTTAGTCTAAATTTGGTTTGGATTAGAATTGAATTAGAAATGAAGAGTCCAAGTCAAACTAGGACTCTATCCTTATCTCCTACGCCACTCCTGAGCCCATGCCAATTTCTCCATGCCTAATTGGATTTAGGTTGTGATTTTTGGCATCATGATAGTGGGTCCAATAAAAGTGGATGGTAATAACTGATGAGTTATAATATTATCTCTTGTCAATTCGAATGCGATCCGAATTAAAGATAAGAGATAAACTAGGAAAGAGATTTTTCATATATAGAATATTGTTGATATCATATTAATTTTTTTTATTTTTATTATAGAACTTTTTAGTGTATGAGACTCTAGAATCCTTCTCCATATTTTAATAATTTTTTTAAAATTTTTTGAGATGACAAAAAGAGGTTTTGGCATTGACTCTTGGTGCTCTTCCTTGGAAAATCCTAAATCCTAATCTATAAAAAGGGATCCTCTCTCTTGGATGTCCCATGATCTATCCCTTACTAGTTTTTATTTTCATAGCCTCTTCTCCTCCTCCTCTATTCTTCCTCTTGATCTTCTCTAGCTTTGGAGTGTCTAAGTACTTAAAGAAGAACAATAAATCAGCTGTCGAAGTTGCTTGCAGGCTAGCACCTCCAAGTCTCTTATCTGCACTTGCCTTCGCGTGGATCTTCCTGTAGAGACAGACGACTTCATGTGACTGTGAGTGATAGAAGAACACCTTCTCCAATCATTGGACTAGAGGAGATCAAGATCAAATTTATTTGGTAATGATCCTAACTTGTTTTAATTCCTATGGTAGATCTAATAGTTAGATCTAGAATTTCAGCATCGATGAGATCGATGTGATTTTTATTTTCAAATCTAAAGTACATATTTTCATATCAAAGATCATGATGTGGTAGTCTAAGATAGGATCTTATACATGTAATTAGGATTAAATCATTTAATCTATTATTTTTATTGCATAAAATTTTAAATTTGCATGCACTATACTACCACATATTTCCTTCATAAGGGACATGGTGGTAAACGAACTAGATCTGCTCGACCATAGGCTTATATATCTGAGGTAAAAGAGAATATATGTGAAGACTCAGATGCTAATAACCTCATTAAGAAGGAGTTGCAATCACTCAGGCATTTGATGGCCAAGCTTGATTCAAATATGTCATCTTCCATTTCTAATTTTGCTTACACAGATACATCAGCTAGTGCATTTAATGCTTCTATGTCTGGTAAGTCTAACCTTGGATCGTAGATTTCGATGCCTACAGTCATATGACTAGTTCTTCACATGGTTCTTATCATATTTTTTTCTCTTATGGTAGAGATAAAGTTTATATAGTAGATGATTCTTTTTCTTCTGTGTTAGGAAAAGGTTCTATTCATTGCACTCCTACACTGACGTTGTCCTTTATTCTTCATGTTCTTAATTTTTTTACTAATCTTCTATCAATTAATTTAATCACTAAAGATTTGAATTGTAAAGTTCTATTTTATCCCATCTATTGTGTCTTTCAGAAACTGAAAACAGGAAGAACGAGTAGCTATGGGAGGGTTCAAGATGGCTTATATCTATTGAAAGCTGGTCTTAATTCATCAACTAGTACAAGTTCTGTAAGTCAAGTTTTCCATCTCAAGTCTTTGATGCCTGCTCAATAATAGTTACTTCAATGGCACCAACAGTTAGGTCATCTATCTTTTAGAGTTATGGAGAAGTTATTTTCTACTTTATTTTAGTAGTGTACTAAGAAA
Source organism: Elaeis guineensis (assembly GCF_000442705.2). NCBI lineage: Eukaryota > Viridiplantae > Streptophyta > Magnoliopsida > Arecales > Arecaceae > Elaeis > Elaeis guineensis. The sequence continues at coordinate 60,627,852 of NC_025996.2, forward strand.
ACTTTATTTTGTGATGCTTATGAAGTCGTCAAGCACAGTCGAACTTCTTACCCTTCTAGTAATAATAAAAGCACTGTACCATTTATTATTGTTCATTCAGATGTTTGGGATCCTCATCAAGTTGTGTCATTATCTGATTTTCAGTGGTTTGTTATGTTTATTGATTGCTATATTCATACTACTTGGGTCTATTTTTTGTTCAGTAAAGATGAGGTATTTTTTTATTTCAAGTTGTTTCATGAAATAGTATGTACATAGTTTAATACAAAAATTAAGATTTTAAAAAGTGATAATGGAACAAAATATCCAGATGGTTCTTTTCAAAATTATCTTGGTAACCATGGCATCATACATCAAATAAGTTGTGCAGATACACCAGCTCAGAATGGTATTACTGAATATAAGAACTGACATTTGTTGGACGTTGCAGGGTCACTCATGTTTACTATAAATATTCCTAAATTTATTGAGGAGATGTAGTTCTTACTATAGCTTATCTTATCAATCGGATGCCATTACAAGTACTCGATTTAAGAACTCTTCGTGAGCTCCTTCAAGGTACTTGTTCTTTTATTATTCCTCCTAAGGTCATTGGTTGTGTTTGCTTGTTGATGATCATCGGAGAACCATAAGCAAACTTGACCCACCTATCCTAAAGTACATATTCATTGGATATGCAATAACTCAAAAGGGTTACAAGTACTATCTGTTGGCAATTGTGTCCTAAAGCTAATCGTTTGATAATTGTGCTAATTATAAATGTATATGAATTGATCAATAATAAAAGTTATTTGGCCTTTCTCTCATAAGGTTACATCTTCTAACGAACTCCTGTATTGTGATGAAGTTCTTAGGACTATTTGATCGATAAAAGAAGATTTATTATGCAGTCCTTAAACTGATTCACATCAAACGATATGCTATTATTAGGACAATAGCGATATCAAATGTAGATCGTTGTGCACCATATGCGTTGGTTGTCTTTATAACCAAATAGTGTGGAGATACTAATATGACATGCAGGTGAGATGCAACAGTACATCGTCACTGAACATGACCAACTGCAGAGTACTCTGCTGTCAAGAGTAGCTCGCGAAGGGTATGGGTATAAGTATCCTTCTGACCTAAGATCACCACGGTGACTTGCAAGCAACTCACTGTACTTTACTACCAGACTATTTAAATTTTTAATTCAATAATGAAAGATTTTTAGATGTAGTCAAATACTTATCAAGTCAGTGTGTGAGTCAAGATGAGATTGACCCCTCTGAATAAGTAGGAGTTAATGTATCAATGTATTTCAATTTAATAAAATTTGGGTCCGGATAATCCATGTGATGGATTTGAAAGATTGAAATACAATGTGAATAACTTATTTGGGGTTGACAGTTAAATTCTAGGTCATCTTTAAGCATTAGAGTTAAAAGAATGAATTATACGATAATCTTACACCAGTAGGTTCTTGAATGTTGCTTCATCACCATTCAACCACCCGGACATCGGATCCTATTGCTAGATAGTTACATTGATTGGTTCAGGAATCTATTTTGTACTACTAACTTAGATTCGAACCAATGAAGTCACACTCAAAAAAAAATTTGACTGATCATATGGCTGATCAACAATTAAAAATCATTCAAGGGATTAATCGTCAATTCGATTGATGGTTAACCTTAATCAAAAATTACAATGAATTTATTCACTAAGTGTTACTAAATTAATAAAAAATTAATTAGTAATTAGATTATTGATTAGCTCAATTTATTGAGAAAAGAGGATTAGATCAAATCTAATTGAATTAGATTCAATTAGGTTTGATCCGATAGGGTATGAGATGACTTAATCGCTAAGAGAGAATTATCCCTAATTTGATCAGGACTTTGATTTAATCAATTTCTAATTGAATTAAGATTTGATAAAAAATTTATGAACCTAATTAGATTGGATTTCATCTATCTATTTAGGTCTAACGAAATGTGATTTGGTTTGGAGTCAAATAAGGAAACCAAGAGTGCATAAAAGATTGGACTCTTCTTCTCTTGCGCCACTCTTTTTTAGATGCCACAAATTCATCATGTTAAAAGTATTTGTGTGAGGTTTCTCCATGCCAATAACATTAGATGTAGCCCCTTTCTCAATGCCAAAGATGGATAGGTTTTAATAAAAGAAATGTTTGAAATTTGATTTCAAAAAATATTTCTTATCTTGATGAGATTGGATCTCATCAACCACCTCCATGCCACATCTTGGATTCCCTTTATTTTGTGCGACAAAAGAAAGGAATTCACTATGGAAAATCAGATTGGGATCTGATTTAACGTGAGGTGTTGGCGTCAAAAATTATTTCTCAACACAAACATCTTAAAAATAATGGGGCATAGGGTCTTAGGGCAACAACACATGTTAAAGTTTAACTTTTCTTGGACTCTTCAAACCCAACCACCTTTCATGCCAAAAATAAAAGGATTTATTTTCTTTTGTGTGTGTAAGAGACATATGAGCAAAAGCTCTCCATGATGAGGAGGTTGGGGTGTGACTTCATGGTGTGAAAAAGAGGAGAGCTTTCTCCTCTTTGGGTGAGCAAAACATAGAAACCCTAGGTTTGTTCCTAAGGATTTGGGAAAAGAGAAAAAGAAGAGAGAAGAGCATCTCCTCCCCATACTTCTTCTTCATCCTCATCTCCTCCAATATCTTTCTTTAATCTCTAAAAAGGTTCGAGAGATTTGAAGAAAGAATCAGATCAGCTAACAAGATGGTCTTCATGCGAGCTAGCACTTCGAGAAGATCGATCAGATCAGAGCTTCAAGTGAACTATTCGTAGAGGTCAGATATGTGTACGGTTATTAGAACCAATGAAGACCCTTTTACCATATCTCTCAGTAGCAATGATCATTGATCCATGCTCAGGTATCGGTTTTGAACTCAGATTAGAAGTAGATTTGATCTACTGCTCACATGTATGTATGTAGATTTTATCTTCTGATTTTTTTCAGATTTTATATGCAACATATCATATCATAGATCCTATAGTAGGTTAATTTATTGATCCGATCATATACATATTAGATTAATACGATTAATCTAGTTTGTTGCCCAGATATGAAGCTCAAGAGGGGGGTGAATTGGGTCTTTTTAAAATTTTTAAGATTAGTGCACTTAAGTAATGTGCTAAAGTATTGAGTGGAGTGAGTTGATTTGCAATGAAATAAAATCAAACACAAATAATAGGTAAGTAAATATAAAGTACAAAGAACAAGTAAAGAGATACAAGCACAATAAATACAAAAATTTATAATGGTTCGGTACCAACTTTGCACCTACATCCACTCCCCAAGTCCCTACTTGAAAATTCAATCCACTAAAAGAATTTCAAGAATACAATACGTCAGACAACTCGATCCTTGCTATCCAAGTAAGAACACTTATTTTTCAGATACAAGCCAACTCTCAACATTTCGATTTCAGGTTCGGATCCACCCAAAGAGTTTTGAAACCACCCAAAACTCAAAAATCCAAATACAATATGAGAAAAATAGGGTACAAAAATTTCAGCACAAAATTTTCTTAAATAAACACAATAAATGCAATAGAAATACAATTCTTAAGGGAAAGAAGCTTTTGCTGAACACCCTCAATAAATTGCATACTTGATTGCAGCTGGAGAATGGTTGGTGAGGTGATTGAATACTTCTTTTCCTCTCTTTTAAGACTTTTTGAATTTTTTTGGATGTGAACTTTGAATACTTGCAAACTTATGATTTTCTACTTCAAGAGAGTATTTATAATTACATTTATACTTGAAAATGTCTTAGTATCGTTTAGAGCTATTGGAGAGTGTTTAATGCGCATTAAATGTGCCAAAAATAGATTGAAAACTAGTTGTTACGCGTGCTCACAAAAATGAGACATCCATAGGGCGTCCCACTGGCAATGGGATGTCCCAATTGGCCAGATAAAAAGTTAGCTTTTTGTTTTTATCTTTGGATCGTCTCAGATAGGTCGTCCCACTACATGGATCGTCCCAAGTGGATCATCCCACTGCGTGCCATGAACCAAAATGAAGCATGCCGGCTATCCAATGAAAGGAGATGACCAGATGGATCGTCCCATTTCATGCTAACTAATTTTTTATGTATTTAAGGTCCAAAACTTACCAGAACACTTTCAAACGGTCTCAAATGGTTTCAAATCAATTGGACACTCTCAGAAGACTTCAAAAACTTCTCCAACTTGCAGAAACTTCAATTTTGGCACACTTGATGAAGCTTTTCAAATCCAATCTTTTGGACTACCTGAAATATTACAAAAATATTTTCAAAGATAAGAAACACATTAGTAGTCCCCTCAAATGATTTGCGATCATCAAAATCAATTCTTAGAGCAATAATCTTCTCCTTTTTGATGATGATAAAATATTTGAGTGTTCATAAAATAAGTCCTTAAAGCTCAAGAAATTTGGATTTGTGAAGCATTTGTAGGAATATGCCAAAGATAGAAAATTATGAGATACATATTTTCAATAATTTTAATGTTTCAATTCATTTTGCTGAAACTCATTTGTGAAGGTATCAGAGTTTTTCTAAAGATTATTCTTAATTAGTTAAAATTCTTCCTTTCTTGTACGAAACAGATAAAAATAATTATTTTGATCATTTTGAAAAAGATCTCTCCCTTTCTTATATAAAGAGTGTTCAATTTGTAAAATTTTTCTTATTGAAGAAAGATGGTTCATAAAGAAATTTTTGTTTTTCTCTTCTTTATTTTTGATATCAGAGCAATAAATGTTAAAGGAATGCTTCTTTTTTTTTCTTGTTTTGATATCAAAGCAAGGATGAAACCATTTGAACAAGAATTAAAAGAGAAGAAATTAGAGTATTTTGTAAAATCAAAAATAGATGTATCGAATTATTTTGGTATCAATACAAAAATAAAATTATCAGAGTACTCAAGAAAAATAGATGTATCAGAATAATTTTTTAAATAGTATCAAAATGAAGGTAAAAATAGATATATCAGTATAGAAAATAGACGTATCAGAGGTGTATCGAAGGATATCAGAGGTGTATCAGAGCTAAAATTTAAAAGAGTAAAAGATTTAAAAAGTTCAGAAAGATAATATACTACTTTCTCTCTCTTTTTGGCATCATCAAAAAAATAGACTAAGGGGAGTAAGATTTTTATGATTATATGTCAAGTATCAAAGTAATAGTGCATTCATTCAAGTATAATAGTTATTCATTCATTCATCCAAAAAAAAAAAGTGTGCCATGATGATAACCTCATTCATTAACACCAAAATGAGAGGTTACAAGAGCCATAATATATGTCCATGAGCATAAAGCTCTCATACATCCAATCTACAAAATACAACTAAGTAACCTAATACAAAATGATGAAATCAGTGAGAATGGGCGTCGAGCTCAAGATCAAGATCGGTGAAACATGATCAGCCTCATCCTCGATCGAAAGATCTGATCCGAGAGGAAGATATCAGAGGACGAAATGCAATGAACTGGACAAAAGCTGGCTCACTGGATGCGGAGGGCCTAGACTAAAGCTGAGTCCTAATGGCATCAAGTTGGGACAAGATCTCCCTCACTGTAAGTCGGAGCCCATCTAGATCAGCAGATATGAAGTCTTGGAGTCTCTGATGTCTATCTGAATTAGCTCAAAAGAAGAACGAAGCTGGCTGTAGAGTCTCTCTATCTCTCGAGCTAAATCATCCAGTTGAGGTGAAGAAGTGGTCGAAGTGCTCGCTCCTCCCGATAAAGAATCCAAAATCTATTTGATCTCCCTCTCAATATCCCAAATCCTGCCACTGAACCTGAGTAGGGAGCTCTCCATACTCTCCAGTCTAGTACTCAAATTAGATAAGAGCTCCATCAAAAAAGAAATGTGTAGCACGACAGAAAAGTTTGAGGAAGGATCAGAGAAAGAACTTGGTGGAGCCTGGCAATACTGCTGCTGCTGCTGCACCTGCTGGAGAATCTGCTCCTGATACTGCTGAAATTGATGGAACTGCTGAAGAACCTGATCTTGGAATCACTGCTGCTGAACAGATAAAATTTATGCCACTCTCTCAGCCAACAGTCCCATATCCTCATCCTCCAAACTAAAAGATGGCACGGTACGGCTCGATGGGGGTACTCTGACTGAGGATCCTACCTCAGACTCCGATATAGGATGATCAACTAGACTTTGCCTGGGCACAGGTGAAGATAGACCCTCTCACTCAGCATGCTCCTCCTCCTCCTCATCCTCCTCAACTGCAGCTGCACAGCTCTTGATCCAACGGCCATCTACTCTAACAAACCCCATACGCCAAAAGGAGTGATCGTTGTAGGTGTCAGTGTTTGATAATTTACAAATAATCTCTCCCTCAAAGCTCACTCCAGACTCTCTAAAAATCACTATAAGAGTCATACCATATGGCAAGGGAGCCTTAGATCTATTCAAGGCCTCCCTCATGACATCGATCATCAAAAATGATAGATTTTGGGAAGACTGGAGACCACATGGTACATCAAGCAGATATCTCAACCAGTCATCAAATAATATCTTTCTTCATTCTTTAGCTCTAAGGACCTCACTGACTTCCTTCTCTACAGCAACTTCATTTTGGAGGCCATTGTCCCAAGGAGAGGAGGAAAATCGATCAAGAGGAAAGAGAGGGATCAGAGATGAATGAAAATGAAGAGGAGAAGAGGGTTTAGGAGTGTTTCTCATAGATTTTGCAGGTTAGAGCTTGAAATTTGGTGAAAATTATGAGGGCAACCCATGAGAGAGAGAGATAGCTTAAGAATTTAGGATGATGATCCAAGGTTTTGTGAGATTTTGAGGTTGGTGGAGATCTAAGAGAGGATTCTTAGGTTTGGGATGAGAGGAAGTGGAAGGATTTTGGGGTTAGAGTCACCCCAAATGGATTTTAAATAGAATAAGAAATGGGTCGGCTCAAGGGAGAAAGATCATACCCGTTTAATTAGGACATCCTATGGGATGCCCCATCCAGGGTTGCATCAGGTGATGGAAAAAATATTTAAAAATAAAAAAAATCAAGAAAAAAATTTGAAATGGATCATATCGAGTTGAGATTATCATGAGAAGTCCAGACAAATTTTGGTATGATTTTTGATTAAATATTTCAATAAAAAAAATCTGAGAAGGTATCTGAATAGCACTGATGATTTTTTAATTATCTTGAAAAAATCTCAAAAAAAGATAAATAGCTCTCAAAATTAAGATAATGAAGTTAAAAAATTTTAAAAAAATTTTGGGAGTAAATTATGATTGAAGTTCAAGTAGAAGATCTAAGATGTCCAATTTCCTTCTAATTTCATAAAATTTATTTTCATTTAGTGCTTTGGTGAAAATATCAGCTAGTTATTTTTAGTATTTATGTATTCAAGTGTTATATCATTATTTTGAATATGTTGTCTTATAAATAATATCTAATTTCAATGTGTTTTGATCTAGAGTGTTGGATTAGATTTTTAGTCAAATTGATGACACTAGTATTATTACATCTTATGGGGATGTTTTTAAGTTCAATATCAAAATCTATGAGTTATTACTTAATCCACAGGATTTGAGCACAGCAACTTTCGACTGCAATGTATTTGGCCTCGACTGTAGACAATGCTACTAAATTTTGCTTCTTGCTAAACCAAGAGATTAAGTTCACTTCTAGAAATTGGCAAGTTCTATTAGTACTTTTCTATCTAGTATACATCTAGCAAAGTCTACATCTAAGTAATCTATTAAGTCCATAGAAGATTGTTTTGAGAACCAAAGTCCTAGATTTTGTATTCCTTTTAAGTATCTAAAAATTTTCTTAATAGCATTTAAGTAAAATTCTTTAGGATTTGACTGATACCTAGTACATATGCATATATGAACATTATATCAGGTCTACTAATAGTAAGATATAATAAAGAGCCTATCATATCTTTATAGAGCTTTGAATCAATATTTTTACTATATTCATCTTTTTTTAATTTACAGGAAGGAGTCATAAGTGTACTTACAATTTTTGAGCTCTCCATTCTAAATTTCTTTAATAGTTCTCTTGTGTACTTACTTTGAGTGATGGAGATCCTCTCCTTCATTTACTTAATCTGGAGTCCGAGGAAGAAAGTAAGTTCTCCCATCATGCTCATCTCGAAGTCTCCCTGCATAAGCTTGGCAAACTCTTGGCACAAATCTTCATTAGTAGACCCAAATATAATATCATCAACATATATCTGTATAATTAGAATTTCTTTATCTTTTCTTTTTATAAATAGAGTTGTATCAATTTTTTCTTTTGAAAAACTATTTTCTAATAAGAACTTACTTAATCTTTCATACCAAGCCCTAGGAGCTTGTTTTAAATCATATAATGCTATGTTTAACTTAAATACATGATCTGAAAATTTATGACTTTCAAAATCTAGAGATTGTTCTACATATACTTCTTCAGCAATATAACCATTTAGAAAAGTACTCTTAACATCCATTTCAAATAATTTAAAGTTGATAAAAAAGCAAAAGCAAGTAGCATTCTTATTGCTTCTAGTCTAGTAACAGGAGTAAATGTTTCATCAAAATCAATTTTTTCTTGTTGATTGCATCTTTTAGCAACTAATCTGCTTTATTTCTTATTACATTTCTATCTTCATCTAATTTATTCCTATATATCCATTTAGTTCCTATTATGGGGTGATTTTTAGGTCTAGCAACTAGTGTCTATATATTGTTTCTTTCAAATTGGTTTAGCTCTCTTGCATGACAATTATTCAGTTATGGTCTTTTTCAGCTTCATCTATTATTTTAGATTCTAGATGTGAAACAAAAGCTACATAATTACAAACATCTCTAAAAGACGATCTAGTTCTTATTCTTATACCAGATCACCAATTATTAATTCTTTGGGATGATTGTGAACATACCTCCATTTTCTTGGAAGATTACCTGTATCTTGAGGTTGTTCTTAAATGTTTTGATCATTGATGCTTTCATCCTCATATTTTTTATTCAATTGATCTTTGTTTCGCTCATCTGAGTTATTGATGGTGAGCTCTTTCATTTCATCTTTTATGATACCTACATCATCAGTACCCTCTTTCTTTCTTGATGAAAGATCATTAATTTCATCAAAAACTATATGAATTGACTCTTTTACTACTAGTGTTCTTTTATTAAATACTTTAAAGGTTTTGTTAGAAGTGGAATAGCCAAGAAAGATAGCTTCATCAGATTTAGTATCAAATTTGCTTAAGCTATATTTGTCATTATTTAAGGCAAAACATCGGCAACCGAAAACATGAAATAGTCTATATTAGGTTTTCTACCTTTTCATAGTTTATAAGATATTTTCTTTAAAATTGATCTTATTACAGCATAGTTTAAAATGTAACATGCTGTGTTAATGCTCTGTCCAAAAATATTTTGAGAGTTTACTTTCACATAGTATGGTACGGACCATTTCTTCTAGGATTCTATTTTTTCTCTCTATAATTTTATTTTGTTGTGGTATTTTAGATGCTAAAAAATTATGATCTATATCTTTTTCATCATAAAATTTTTTAAAATCTTTATTTTCAAATTCAGTGCCATAGCCATTCGAATAAAAATAATTGGTAAACTTTTTTCATTCAAAATTTTTGACAAAACTTAGAGAATACTAAAAATGCTTCATCTTAGATGCTAAAAACAAAATCTAAGTGAAACAAAAAAAATCATCAATAATTACAAAATCATATCTTTTACCTCCTAAGCTAGTTGTCTTTGTAGGATCAAATAAATTCATATGTAGAAGTTTAAAGGTTTAGAAGTTGAAACAATGTTCTTAGATTTAAAGAAAACTCTTGTTTATTTACTTAATTGATATGTATCACAAAAATTTTATCTTTGTCAAAATTAATTTTTGGCAAACTAAAAATCAAATTCTTTTTAATGATTTTAGAAAGTGTGTGCATACTAATATGTGCAATCTACGGTGTAAAAGCCAACTAGTTTCATTAATTTTAGCATTCATAGTCACAAAACATTGTATGTTTTGTATAGAGAGATTATCCAAATCAACCATGTATATATTGCCATGCCTATGTCCAATAAATCTAGTGCTAACATCAGAGGGACTAGTTACAATGCACATAGATGATTCAAAAATACTCTGTAACTTTTATCACATAATTGACTAATACTTAAAAGATTATGCTTAAGACTATCTACAAGTAATACATTTTCAATGTAAGTGGAGGGAGTGATACCAATGTTACCAATGCTGATGATCTTCTCTTTGCCATTATCTCTAAAGGTGACCATCCCTCCATTCTTGACTTCCAATGTGATGAATTGAGATTCATCATCAGTCATATATCTTGAGCATCTACTATCAAGATACCACTTTCATTTTGTTACTTCGGATGCAAGACGCACCTGCACACATGAAATCAAGTTTTAATCTTAGGTACCCAAGCTAACTTGGGTCTTTTGGGGTTAGTCACAATAGTTTCTTTTGAAACTCATATTTTTTTAATATTTCTATCATCAAATTTATTTGATAAATATGAATAGGCTTTATGCCCTATTTTTCATATTTAAAACAAGTAATATTTGATAATTTTCTTATGGATGCATTGACAAAAATATTTTTCAAAAACTTTTATTTTCTAAGAGTGTTATAGCCAAGTCCGACTTTATCATATACAGCTTTTTGACTATCAATGATCATCTGAAATTTGTTTGAATTTAATATAAATCTATCGACTATAGGTTTCAACTTGCTTACCTTTTCCTTTAGTTTTTAATTTTCTTTTACAAAAGTTTCATTTTGGGTTAAAAATTCATCTTTTTCTTTTAATAGAGATTAATTCTTTAATTCTAATTCTTTATTTTCACTATCAACTTCTTCTTTTTCTTTAGCTAATACTTGATTTTTAATTTAGATTTTTATTTTTTATTCTTAATTCTTTTAGATCATCCAAAAATTTATGAAAAGCTTCTAACAGTTCATCATAAGAAAATTCATTTTGAGTTTCGGAGGTTACCTTATTTTCATGTTCCATAAGGCACAGGTTGGCTTCTTCGTGAGATTCTTCATCTATGGTGGAGTCATCACTGTCACTCCATGTAGCCATCATAGCCTTTTTCTTCTTGAATTTCTTTTAACCTTTCTTGAGCTAGGAACATTCTGATCTGAAGTGGCCTGACTTCTTGCACTCATAATAGATGATGGACTGTTTTTTTTTTTTCTTTACTCGGCTCTCTCTTAGCTAGTAGTCTTCTTTTGGTCCCTTATCTCCTTTTTTCATGAAGTATCTAAATTTTCTGGTGATTAGGCCAAGTCCTCATCTTCTTCGTTATTCTTAATTTTTCTATATCTTCTTCTTCTTGAGTTGTCGATTTGAGAGCGATAGTCTTCTTTCTTTTAGTCTCCTCCTCAGAGTGTTGCTTCATGATCAGCTCGTGAGTCATGAGGGATCTAAGTAGCTCCTTCAATGATAGGATATTTAAATCTTTGACTTCTTGGATTGTAGTGACCTTTGCCTCTCACGATCTTGGTAAAGACCTGAGCACTTTTCTCACAAGATCGCTGTTAGAATAATATTTACCAAAACTTTTCAAATTATTTATGATGTCAGTGAAATGGATGAACATTTGAGTTATTGACTCTTCAGGTTCTATTTTAAACAGTTCATAGTTGTGCAAAAGCATATTGATTTTAGACTCTTTTACTTAGTTTGTGCCTTCATGTGTAACTTCTAACCTATCCTAAATTTTTTTAGCTGAATTGCAAATGAAAATATGATTAAATTTATTTGCATTTAAAGCATAATATAAAATATTCATAGCTTTAGCATTGGCTGAGCCATTTTCTTATCAAATTCATCCCATTCACCTTCCAACTTAGGGAGAGATACACTATCAATCAATTTAGTGGATGTGTGTGGTATATTTACTATGATATTTCACATATCATAATCAAATTTTGAATAAAAATTCTTATCTGAGCTTTCCAATAGGTGTAGTTTGACCCATTGAAAAGTGAAGGTCGGTTTGTGGATTGTCCTCGCAAGAGATGTGCCAAATTGGGCTACCATTGACCTTTAGCTCTTGATGGTTAAATCAAGTAAGGGCTAGAGCATCAGACTCTCATACTACTTGTGGCTCAGATATGGAGCTCAAGAGGGAGTGAATTGTATTTTTTTAAAATTTTTAAGATGAGTGCACTTAAGTAATGTGCTAGAGTGTTGAGTGGAGTGAGTTGATTTGCAATGAAAATAAAATCAAATATAAATGATAGGTAAGCAAGTATAAAGTATAAAGAATAAGTAAAGAGATGCAAGCACAACAAACATAAAGAATTTATAGTGGTTCAGTGCCAACCTTGCACCTACGTCCACTCTTCAAGTTCCTACTTGAGAATTCAATCCACTAAAAGGATTTCAAGAATATAACACATCGGACAACCTTGATCCTTGCTATCCAAGCAAGAATATTTATTTTTTGAGTACAAACCAACCGTCAACACTTCAATTTTAGATTTAGATCAACCCAAACGAGTTTTAGAACTATCCAAAACTCAAAAACCCAACATGAGAAAAATAGGGTACAACAATTTCAGCACAAAATCTCCTTAAATAAACATAATAAATATAATAAAAATATAATACTTAAGGAGAAAAAACTTTTGCTGAACATCCTCAATGAATTGTACACTTGATAGCAGCTGGAGAGTGATTGGTGAGGTGATTGAATGCTTCTTTTCTTCTCTTTTAGGATTTTTTGAACTTTTCTCAGATGTGAGCTTTGAATACTTGTAAACTTGTGATTTTTCATTTTAAGAGAGTATTTATAATCATCATTTATACTTGAGAATATCTTAGTATCGATTTAGAGCCATTAGAGAGTATTTAATACATATTAAATGTACCAAAAATAAACTAAAAACTAGCCATTACGCGTGCTCGCAGAAATAAAACGTCCCATGAGGCATCCCACTGGCAATAGGACGTCCCATGAGACACCCCAATTGGCCAGACAAAAAATTCAGCTTTCTATTTTTGTCTCAGAGGTCATCCCAGATGGGTCGTCCTACTGCATGGATCGTCCCACTGCGTGCCATGAGCCAAAATGAAGCGTATCGGCCATCCAATGAAAGGGAATGACGCAGATGGGTCATTCCATTTTGTGCCAACCTAGTTTTTCATACATTTAAGGTTCAAAATTTATCAGAACACTTTCAAATATTCTCAAATGACTTCAAATCAATTAGACACTCTCAGAAGGCTTCGAAAACTTCTCCAACTTGCAAAAATTTCAACTTTGACACACTTGATGAAGCTTTTCAAATTCAATCTTTTGGACTATCTGAAATATCATAAAAATATTCTCCAAAGATAAGAAATACATTAGTAGTCTCTTCAAATGGTTTGCGATCATCAAAATCAATTCTTAGAGCAACATAGTTGCTTTCCGCTGTGATTTATTTCAAAAATTTTTGAAATACATGCATGAAATTGCTTATATTTTCTAACAATGGTATCAGAGCCTAAATTCATTATGACATGTTATATGTGCATATTAAATCTAAAATTTAATTTTATTTAGATCTGATATGTGATATCTTAGATCTGAATTTAATTAATGGTAGATCGCATAAACTGAGATAAGATTATCCTGCTATAGGGATTACCCATTACAGTAAAAAGATTGTCCTAGTTTGTACTGATCTTTGATAAAATCTGATTTTATATCATGCATGTGATATTTATGATCTGATTTAGATGTGATCTAAGGTTATAACCAGATTTGATATAATTTAGATTAGATCTAAATTTAAGTATATATGATATGTGATTAGATTAGATAATCCGATTAGCAAGTACTTGAATTGGATTAATCATCAGGTTATCCGGTCATAGGAATAAGAAGGATTTAAAGGTCCTTTCTTTCCATTCGATGGGATACTCTTATGATGTGTAGGGGTACCATATGATTAAATCTCATGAAGAAGAATGCGAAAGGAAGAACTTATATTTCTATAAAATCCTAGATCTTGAAATCTTAGATCTTGAAACTCTAGGTTTGTTGTATATGATACAGAGTTATATGAAAAGTAAAATATCTAATCTATATGATTAAAATTATTTTAATCATAAAAAAATAAAATATAAAATCATAAAAAATTTCGATATGATCTAAAAGGATGTTTATGATTGATTTTATTTTAAGATTACACAAGATTTTTCAGATCTGAAACTCTTTGAAACATGCTCGCATAATTACTAAGCTAATCCAATTTTGAATTGAGTTGACCCAGTCTCCTTATGTAGCTAGCTCAGTGTTGATTAAGTCGACCCAATTTCAGAACAAAAAATCTTTGCATAAGATTTATTGTAAATTATTTATAAAATAAAAAATTAAAATTATTTAAACTTAAACCTAAATTCATGTTGAATATACTTAATTGAGAATTAAGTTGAACTAATTAGATCTAGAATTATGAATTAAAGATCTAATGTCATTCGTATAAAATATGGACTGATAGATTTATGGATTAGCTTAATCAGATCATCTTAATTGGGTTAGACTTAAGGTTAGAATTAAAGAGTTAATGAATCAAGTAGAGAAATTGATTAAATCTAACCGAATGCTGAATTAGATTACATCAGACTAGAACCAATATAATAATTATAGATAGTCAAGTCTATGCCTTTGATTAGATCAAATAGATCTAGATCGTGGCTCAATGATCGAGTCTGAGTCTTTAGGTAAATCTAATTGAAACTGATGAAGCAATTGGTGTCTAAGATAAGTTTGACAGTCTTGATTGGTGGTTATTAATTAGGAGCTACTTGCATAGATTGAGTCTATGATGAGTTAATGGCATATCCCTTCCACTGATCTCACTTGTCTGATCGATGTGGTTAATCAGCTTTTGATTAGGTTGCTCATTGATTCATGCTAATCCATGCTGTATCGATAAATCAGTGTGACTGATTTAGGTGCTCCTAGAGTGACCTATCTATAGTCCTCTTTATGACTTGTTGAAGTCAGTGGGAATATTGTTAATTAGCTGGTCAAATCTCTTCTCTAAATTAATTCTTAAATTCTTTAAATTATTAGGTCCCTAAAATGAGATAGTTATAGTGATAACTAAATCATAGTCTCTTATTAAGTTGGGTGATAATGGATCCATTAGTATGATGATCATTGGAGGCCCAAAAGTCTGGTGCTCATCTGCTGTTAGAATTATCATTCATAATATGATGACTTAGTCGAGTCTCTCTAACAAGTAGTCAGGTTGGCCGATCAAAATTGGACCTGATCATTTGATAGTTAGATTTTTGAGTATGATCATGTTAATGGTTGGACCTAATCAGAACTTGTAGAGAAGACTAAAGTCAACTAAAAATTTATCTAAGATAAAATTAATTGCTAGAAATTATTTACTGCAATAATTGATTAAGAACCTACCCATAGATGCACATGGATGAGCAGGCCAAGTCAGGCTCATGTGTAACTATAGGGATTTTAGTATCCGCTAAGAAATTAGAGTAATTTCTCAGATTGGAGATAGAGGCTACTAATTCGACTAAAATAGTGAGAGAATCTTTAGACTAAAGTCCAAATTTTTAAGCTTAATCAATTCATAAATATAGAGGTCTTGTGTTTTTCTTTCAGTTATGGTTAGATATCCATTACTTTGTTCACTGTTTGACAGTGACTTATTTATAGGACCCAACTTCGATAGATGGTATCGAAAGTTGTAAATAGTTTTAGAGCATGAATAGATTCTATATATAATTATGGATCCAGTACTTGATGTTTTTACATCCAACACACATGATGCAATCAAAGGCACTTGTCAGAAGTGGCCAAATGATCATATCACCATGTGGTATTTTTGAGAGCAGTGAAAAATATGAATTTAGTTATAAATTCGATGATGCTCAATGAGAGAAAATTCTTCAAATATTGAAGGAGTTCTTTTGTATCTTTGAAGATGTGTCTTTAGTGGGATAATAATCTTTTGAGAAAGAAAAAGAAAAGAAGGTGCAAGAGAGTCGTGTTTGGGCTGAAGAGCTCGAACTGACAAAAGAGTCTAAGATTAATCTAGTCTGACAGATTCCCTTGATCTGAATAGACTAAGAAAGAAAAATCAGTAAATGATCGTTGGACAAGGTACTTATATCATAACACCTTGTGATTTCTCTATATGTAACACTACTATCTGAGTATTAGATATCGAAAATCTATGCAAATTATTGTAAAAACTTCAAGTGAGTAGAAAGATTGGAAACAACAAAAGATTTCTGAATGTTGGAGCTGAAAGTTATATTTCAGTTCTGGCTTTAGGAATTCTCATACAAGTTTTTGATTCTAATAATGTCATTTTCGGTGATTGTCACCATTACCCATTTTGACGAATGTAATTTCCGTAGGCCTTTTGGACAAGGATAGATTTACATTGTCAACATAGAATAATTTTTGTGATATCATTATAAATGATATCAAAATCATGTGTGGACAATTGAGAAATGACATTTATGAATAGTCATAGCCTGTTAGTGTATAGTACACTATAAATAAATTTTTTAGAGTAGATAATGTCATGAAAGCCTACTTTTGACAATTTAGGCTCGATCATATAAACAAGAATAGGATCAGCAGGAGTAATTTTCGAAATCAATGATTGTGAATCATTGTCAACCTATCAATCCTATCTCCTTAGTAAGATAATCAAATCATTTTTTGTTGGAAAAAGTAAACAAGCCAATGATGTTCTGAGTCTGATACATACTGATGTATTGGATCTACAAATATATTTGCCATAAATTTGGATTATTTGAAATGTTCAAATAATTCTATAATAAGGTAAAGAAATAAATTAGAAAGAGCATTGAAACTCTTCGATCAGACCAAGGAAGAGAATGCCTTTCCGATGAATTTTTGATATATCTAGAAGAGAATGAGATTCTGTCTTATTAGAATCGACTTTGTTAGATATAGGTCGATCCATGATGAGATTTATAAGTCTATCAATCTCTTTTTAAGATTATGCTCTTGAGACTACTTGTCATGTTCTCAACAAGATTTCGAACAAATCAGTTGCAAAGACACCATATTAGATATAGACTAGGTATAAGCCGGTACTTTCTTACCTTAAGGTTTGGGAGTATTTAGTTTATGTTAAGTATTTACAGATCGATTAGTTTGGATCTCGATTTTATATGTATTATTTTGTAGGGTAACCCCAAAGAATCTAGGAGATGTTACTTCTACCTTGTTGAAGAACAAGAGTTGTTCGATATTCCTTTTAAGAAAAGGAGTACCTTAGTGAAGAAACTGATGTCTTTAATGTGGAACTTATAAAGTTTGATAGATAGAAAAACTGACACAATCTAGTGAATCCATAGAACCGGATTTGATTAGATCAAACTCGAAATCTATTATAGAGGTACCATTAAGAAGATCCAGTAGAGTACCACATCCATTGGATAGATACTTCGTTTCTAGTTTCGAGATGTGATCCTGTTGAACTTGATGAGAACAACAAAGATTTGATCATCTACATAGATGCCATGTAGAGGTCCAACTCCGATTAGTGGTTTGAAGTCATAAAATTTGAAATGGAGTCCATAATGGTCAACGGTGTATGGATACTTGTTGATCTACTCGAAAGGATAAAGTCCATAGGGTGTAAGTGGATCTTCAATAAGATCAGAGGGTGTAAACGAGGTGGAGATATACAAAGCCCATCTGATTGTCTATGGATATCATCAATGTTATGGTATTGACCATAATGAGATATTTTCTCCTGTGGCAATGCTAAATATTTCATAGTTGGAACATACATTTTGATAAGTGATCAAAATGCAAGGATTTGTTGAGAAAGAAGAACTCTGTAAATACAAATGGGTTAATAGTTCTGTGAGTGTATTTCTTATTTTATATATGAATAAAATTTCTTTAATAAAAAATGATATTTCTTACATTACAGAGAATAAAGGTTTTGCTGTTATCATTATTCTCCATAAAGGATTTGGAAAAAGCATCCCTCACCCTAGGAATGAAAGATAGATCTAAAAGACTACTTCGATTATCCCAGTCTATGTACATAGAGTGTTTATGAGTAAAATTTATTCTATCATGTACACCATGTATAAGACAGGATATGGTATACTCACTAAGATAGTGAGTGGATACCTACAAGATCCGAACGAAAATCACTGAAAGGTCATCCTTAAGTATTTAAAAAATATTAAGGATCGATGACTCAGTTATAGAGAATCAAACTTAAAACTTATGAAGTTTGAGTTCAGTTTTAGTTGGACATAATAATAGCAAAAATATATCGGAATACATTCTTACCCTAAATAATAGAGTAATTTGCTGGAAAAGTTCCAAGCAGAATAATATAGCCAATTCAATTTGCGAAACAGAATGTATTGCAGCATCCGATGCTTGCAAGAAAGCTATATGATTGTACATGTTCACTGGTAAGCTAAGAGTAGCACCCTCCAATGATGGTTCTGCTGTATTATACAGCACCGGAGCCATAGCTCATGTCAAGAAGCTGAAGTCCCATTAGCTTATCAAGCATATTGTATCACTACCATCTTATTCAAAAAATCTGTTGAAGTAACGTCGAACTTTAGAAGATCGATGGAAAGAAGAATCTGACCAATTCATTTACTAAAACCTTGGTATCCAGGAGTTCTGAGATGATAAATTGAAGATGGGTATATGATACTATACTGATTGGCTTTAATCCAAGTGGAAGTTGTTGGAAATTATGTCCTAAAACCAATCGTTTGACGATTATGCTAATTATAAATGTATATAAATTGATCAATAATAAAAGTTATTGGGCCTTTTTCATCATAAAGTTACATCTTCTAACGAATTCTTGTATTGTGATAAAGTTCTTAGGATTATTTTGATCGATAAATAAAGATTTATCGCGTAGTTTTTAAACTGGTTCGCGATCAAACGAAACGTTATTATTAGGACGATAGCGATATCAAGTGTAGGTCGTTGTGTGCCATATACATTGGTTGTCCTCATAACCAAAAAGTATGGAGACACTGATATGACATGTAGATGAGATGTAAGAGTACATCGTCACTGAACGTGACCAACTGCAAAGCACTCTACTATCAAGAGTAGCTCACGAAGGATATGAGTATAAGTATCTCTCCAATCTGAGATCACCATGGTGACTTGTAAGCAACTCACTATACTTTGATGCTGGGCTACCTGAATTTCTAATTAAGTAACGAAAGATTTTTGGATGCAATCAAGTATTTATCAAGTCGATGCATGAGTTAAGATGAGATTGACCCCTCCAAATAAGTACGAATTAATGTATCAGTATTTTAATTTCGTAAAATCTGAGCCTGGATAATCCATGTGATAGATTTGAAAGATTGAAATATAATATGGATGACTTATCTAGGATTGACAGTTAAATCATAGGTCATCTTTGAATATTAGGGTTAAAGAGATGAAGTATACGGTAACCATACGTCAGTAGTTTCTTGAATGTTGCTTCGTTATCATTCGACCTATCCGAACGTCGGGTCCCATTGCTAGATGATTACATCGATTGATTCAAAAATCTATTTCTATGCTACTGACTTAGGTTCGAACTTATGGGGTCATACTCAAAAGAAGTTTCTGACTGATCATGTGGCTGATCAATGATTGAAAATCGTTCAAGAGTTTAATCATTAATTCGATTGATGGTTAACCTTATACAAAAATTGTAATAAATTTATTCACTAAGTGTTAGTGAATTAATAAAGAATTAATTAGTAATTAGATTGCTAATTAGCTCAATTTGATTAAGCAAAGAGGATTAGGTCAAATCTAATTGAATTAAATTCAATTAGGTTTGATCCGATTAGGTTATGCGATGACCTAATCGCTAAGGGAGAATTATCTTTGATTTGATCAAAATTTTGATTCAATTAATTTTTAATCAGATTAAGATTTGATAAAGTATTTATGAACCTAATTAGATTGAATTTCATCTATCTATTTGGGCCTAACCAAATGTGATTTAGTTTGGAGTCAAATAAGGAAACCAAGAGTCCATAAAAAATTGGACTCTTCTTCCCTTGCGCCACCCTTTTTTGGATGCCACAAATTTATCACGTCAAAAGTGTTTTTTATGAGGTTTCTCCACACCAATAACATCAGATGTCGCCCCTTTCTCAATGCCAAAGATAGATAGGTTTTAATAAAAAGAATGTTTGAAATTTGATTTCAAAAGATATTCCTTATCTTAATGAGATTGGATCTCATCCAACCACCTACATGCCACACCTTGGATTCTCTTTATTTTATGCAACAAAATAAAGGAATTCATCATGGGAAATCAGATTGGGATCTAATTTAACATGAGGTGTTGGCATGAGAAATTATTTCTCAACGCAAACATCTTAAAAATAGTAGGGTGTAGGGTCTTAGGGCGACAACACATGTTAGAGTCCAACTTTTCTTGGACTCTTCAAACCCAACCACCTTTCATGCCAAAAATAAAAGCATTTATTTTTTTTGTGTGTGTAAGAGAGATACAAGAAAGAGCTCTCCATGGTGAGGAGGTTGGGGCGTGACTTCATAGTGTGAAAAAGAGGAGAGCTCTCTCCTCTTTGGGTGAGCAAAACATAGAAACCCTAGGGTTTATTCCTAGGGATTTAGGAAGAGAGAAAAAGAAGAGAGAAGAGTGTCTCCTCTCCATACTTCTTTCTCATCCTCATCTCCTCCAGATATCCTTCTTCAACCTCTAAAAAGGTTCGAGAGATTTGAAGAAAAGATCCAGATCAGCCAATAAGATGATCTTTGCGCAAGGCAGCACTCCCGAGGAAATCGATCAGATCGGAGCTTCGAGTGGACTATTAATAGAGATCAGACATATATGCGGCTAGGAGCAACCAGTGAAGATCCTCTTTATTACATCTCTCAGCAGTGACGATCATCGATCCACGTTCAGGTATCGAGTTCTGAATTCAGATTAGAAGTAGATTTGATCTACTGCTTACATGTATGCATGCAGTTTTTATCTTCTGATTTTTTTAGATTTTATATGTAACATACCATGTCATAGATCCTAAAGTAGATTGATTTATTGATATGATCATATGCATGTTAGATTAATATGATTAATCTAGTTGCTTTTCGCTATGATTTATTTCAAAAATTTTTAAAATGCATGTATGAAATCGTCTATATTTTCCAACACTATCAACCCCCCATTAGAAAAATGTTTGTTAGTATAGATGTCACTTTTTAAGAAACTAAAGCCTACTTTGCTAAGTCCTCTCTTCAGGGGGAGAGTGTCACAGTGGAAGAATCTCGTTCATCCTCATCATGGTGGGTTTTCTCATCTACTTTGCCAAACAAAAGTGAGGAAGAGATGGAGAAAGTTATAAATAACGAAGAGAAGGAACAAGAGAATGTGAATGGAGAGAGATAATAGTTGCTGGTATTCAGACCCTGTTGCTCCATGAATTAATTTTGATGATTACAAAACAGTTGAGGGGGTTACTAATGATTTTGGCTTGAAAAAAAATTTATTATATTTTAGGGATAAAATTATAATTTTATCAAATTCTGATTCGAAAGCCTCAAGAGCAAGAACAGAAGATTTATAATCTATTGAAAGTAATTTCATATTTTTTGGATGTATATTTTGAGAGAAAATTAAGTTTAAAGAAAAAGATCGACCCTTAGGGTCGATTCCTGTCAAAAGAGACTAAACGACATGCTATTTTTGGCTGGCACACTCAAAGGGGACGACCTTAGGGGTCGACCTCTATTATCTGTATAAGTTAAAGATACAGAATAGTCACTTTCTGTTCTACACCACAGAGATCGACTCATAGGGTCGACCTCTGTGTAGGGGACGATCCTATGAGTCGACTTCTGTGACGAAAAATCTCCGTAACAACTAGTTTTTTAGCTCATTTTGATCATATTTAATACCCATTTAATGCTCTCCAATGACTTTAAACCTGTTCAGATTTCTCTCTATTATCTATTGAAGCTATAAAGGCACTTAAAGGAGGGAAAAAGAAAAGAGTTTTAAGGATTTATTTTAGCCCTAAGTAAAAAGTCCTCTTCAAATAAAAGAAGCTTTCATTTCAAGTTCACCAACCCCTCAAGAGCTCATTCAAGTCTTCAACAACTTTGAAAAAAATCAGAAAAGTTTCTTCCTATTTGTGTAAAGTGTATTTAAAATTTTATTTACTTATTAAAGGAGCTAAACTTGTATTTCTTTATCATTAACTCTTATATTCTGTGTTTTGTCTTGATCTTTAGTTTTGGAAAGATTCTAAAACTTGGATAGGTTGATTCGAATCTTAAATCGGATTGTATTGGATTGGCTTGTACCCAAAAAATAAGTGTTCTAGCTTGGGATAGCTAGAGTCAGAGGTACCGACGTTGTATTCTTGTTGAATACGTTTTAGTAGATTTAAATTTTCAAGAGATGCTTGGGGAGTGGATGTAGGTGCAAGATTGGTACCGAACCACTATAAATCTTGATTGTTTGTAGTGTGCTTATTTATTCTCTATTTAAATTTTTTTATTTTTTTATATTTTTGTATCTCATTTTTACACTTTGCTTAAATCACTTACTTTATTTAACTTACTTATTATTACTTAATCCTTGTCGTTCTAAATTAATTTTAAAATTTCAAAAGTCCAATTCACCCCTCCTCTTGGGTTGCTTAGCTGGGCAACAGACCCAAATAAAAAGGTTTTACAAATATACACTCACAAAAGATAGGTAGATAAAGCCACTGTATAAACTCTACCTAGTTAAGCATCATCCTCGGATTCAGTTCCACCACAATCTCCTCCTACTCCTAGTAAGTCATATATCTTATTTTCAAATTGTTATGAACTAATTATTGATGATATTGATTTATCTATTGCTATTAGAAAAGGAGTTTGAAGTTGTACTTAACATCTCATATCTAATTTCATTTCATATAACTCATTGTCTCCTTCCTATAGAACTTTTGTATCATCTTTGTTCTATTCCCCAGGATTGAAAAAAAGTACTTACTAATTTTAATTGGAAGGAACCTATGATGGAGGAGATGAAAGCATTGACAAAAAATGAAACTTGAGAGCTTATCACTCTGCCATCAGAAAAAGAGGTAGTTGATTGTAAGTGGGTTTTGCACTACCAAACAGAAGGCTAATCGGAATATTGAGAGATTCAAGGTAAGACTCATCGCAAAAGGATTTATTCAAACATATATAATAGATTATCAAGAGACATTTGCTCCTGTTGCGAAGATGAATTCTATTAGGATTCTTCTTTCTTGTGCAGCAAACTTAGGATATGAATTGCATCAATTAGATGTAAAAAATACCTTCCTTCATGGGGACTTAGAGGAAAAAGTATATATGGAGATTTTTCTAGATTTTTCTTGTCAGAAAATAGAAGACAAGGTATATAAGTTAAAGAAATTATTGTACGATCTCAAATAATCCCTACGAGCTTAGTTTGATAGATTTAGCAAAGCAATGGTTCATTTTAGATATCATTAGAGTAATGCAGATCATATTATGTTCATCAAACATAATAATGGGAATACATTATTCTTATTGTATATATTGATGATATAGTGGTGACAGAAAATGACTCTAGAGAAGTTACTAGATTGAAATCTAGTCTAGCTAAGGAGTTTGAAATAAAAGATTTAGATAAGCTGCAATATTTTTTTGGTATTGAAGTTACTTGATCAAATAATGGCATATTCATTTCTCAAAGAAAATATATCTTGAACTTGCTTAAAGAGATGGATATGTTAGGTTGTAAGCCAGCAAATACTCCTACGGATCTAAATCATCATCTCAAGAGTGGTGATGGAGAAAGAGTAGACAAAGAGAGGCATTAAAGATTAGTTGGAAGATTGATTTATCTCTCTCATATTCATCTAGACAGCCTATCCTATTAATGTGGTAAGTCAGTTTATGCATGATCCCTGTTCTACTCATCTAGATGCTATTTTTGCATTTGAGATACTTGAAATCCGCATATGAAAAAGGATTACTATTTTTAAACTAGGGTCGCTTAAAAATAGAAGCTTTTGTAGATGCTGATTAGGCTAGATCACTTGATAATAGGAGGTCTACATTAGCATATTGTACACTTATCGGAGGGAACTTAGTCACGTGGAGAAATAAAAAATAAACAATGATGCCAAAATCCAGTGCCGAAGCAAAGTACAAAGCAATGACACATGGAGTTTGTGAACTTCTGTGGCTTAAAATATTGATACAAGATATGGAAATGGAGAATGGTGGACCTCTCCTCTTATACTATAATAAAAAGATTGCTATCAATATTGCTTACAATCCAATTCAATATGATAGAATAAAATATATCGAGATAGATAGATACTTCATTAAAGAAAAGTTGAATGAGGGGCTACTTTATACACCTTACATAAAATCAAAAAAATAGTTAGCTGATATTTTAACTAAAGATTTTAGTAGTAAAGTGTTTTATTCAATTATTTGCAAAATGACATTAGAGATATCTTTGGATGATCTCGAGGAGAAGCATTGACTAATATATTTTTAGTAAACTACATTTAGGGAAAAAATCTACAATGCTGTAATTAGGAAGTGGTTGATCAATATATTTTTGATAAACTATATTTAGAGAGAAAATCTATAATACTATAATTAGGGAGTAGTTGATCAATATATTTTTGATAAACTATGTTTAGGAAGAAAATCTACAATGCTATAATTAGAAAATAAAATCAACGATTACAATGTAAGTATTTATGTAATAACATCAATATAAACAAAGATATAGATCAGAAAAAAATTAATTTTGACCTGTCATTCTTTCTCATATTACTCTCTCTATTCTTTTTCATTTTTTTCTACTATCTCTTCTCATTTTTAACTATAATCATTCACTATACAAATATTTTGTTTATAAAAAATCTCTATCAAAATAAAAAAATTAACCTAATATATAATAAAGCCACGGTCATTTAGCAACAAATAACAATCGTAGGATGCTAAATACGTTAGTTCAAACTTCGACACCAAAGCCATAACTTTAAATAATGTTGTTATAATGATCACTTCTGTAATCCCTCTATGTTGATGTAAAAAATAAAAATATATTAATAATTATTTTATATTATTATAATTATTCTTTTCAATTATATATATTATTTATGATAAAAATAATATATTATTTTATTATTATATAATTATAATGATTATAATTTTTTATTTTTTAATATTAATTTTAGAATAAACAATGATAGTTAAATTGTAATAGTAACCAATAATTACTTTCCGATCTATTATAATGATATTTGGAAGCTTTTGCAGTAGATTTGATGGTAAGAATATTTCAAACAACAATATTTGGACTCGAGTAGAAGTGAAAATAATATGAATAATATCGATTTAAATTTATTTTTATATTAAAATTAATTTAGATATAAATAGAAATTTGAAAATCTAATTAATATTCATATCCTATTCATATCCGTCAAAAAAAAAAGATAGAGATATAAATAAATAACTATTTGATCCATATTCGAATATTCAAATTTATCTATAACTCTATATAAATTTATATAATATTAATTAATTTTTAAAAAAATATATAATTATACTGTTAACTTGATTTGTTATCTATTTAATAATATAATTATATTATTAACTATATTTATTATCTATTTAATAATATTTTTAATTCTAACTAATTGGTCTGTCCTTTTATCACAGCACTTCGGTGAGGTCTGAGGTTGGGCGATCTTTTATTTTTTCGTGATATGTTATTTTCAGATTTTTATCTTGTATCCGTACTCACGTGGATTAACCGATCTTTTCAAATAAATAAATAAAAAATAATTATCATCGAAGGGCAAAACGGTCACAAAGTGGACAAAATAACGTGCTCAGTGCTGACACCGCTGAAACTTCCCGCTATTCCAAGCTTTCCTCCTTCCGAGGCCAGACCTCTCGCCGTTCCTTCGCTCTCCCCCCACCGTCGTTTTCAGACTCGAGATACTCCGTACTCTTCTCCGCCATCGCTCCGAGAAGGACCAAATCCTTAGCAAACCCTGATCCTAACGTTCATTCCACCTTGTTGCTCTTCTTCTTGAAGGGAAGCGGAAACTGAAGAGTGAGGCGAAGAAGGGCTCTTTGGCGATGGAGGAAGGGGCGGTGCCGGCGGCGACCCCGTCGGAGGAGCACCGGTGCGGCAGGAGCGACGGCAGGTCGTGGAGGTGCAAGAACCGGCGTATCAACGGGAGGAGCCTCTGTTCATTGCATGACGGGCAGAATCTGGTCAGGTCCCAGATGGCTAGTGTTTCTATGGGATCAAGAAAGGCTAGATTTAGGGTTTCCGTTGCCAAGGTGAGGGTGATCTTGGTAAATTCTCTCTCTCTTTTTTTTTTTTTCCTTTTTGAGGTTCATTTTTTTGAGCATATGCTAGTTTTGTTTTGCTAGAGCAACGAGGAAGGGAAGGAAAGGATTTTGGACTTGTTGGGGGAGCGGAAAAGGGAGGTTTTGCAGAAGTTGAGTAGGAGAAGGAAAAAGTTGAAGTTGAGGAAAGAGGGTTTAGAGAGAATCTCCTCTCCTGTTGCAGCTGCAGTTTCGAGTGGTTTCGGGAAGGAGGTTGGTCATGGAAAGACGGCTTAAGTTTGGCTTTCTTTTTTCTTTGTTTGGTTGTATTTGGTTTTATTTAAATTTTGGTTGTCATTAGGCTGGTTGGCAAAAGCCAGGGACGAATCGGACCTCCCTTACTTGTCATCAATGTCATAAGAATAATAAAGGAAGAGTTGTGGAGTGCTTGACGTGCAAAAGGAAGAAATACTGCGTTCAATGCCTCAAACGATGGTGAGGGTTTCTGTATCTCTTATCACTGCTTTAGCAACTACATCTTACCTGACTTGAGCTGTAAATCATTGCATTAGTGCCGTAATTTGCCCCATGTTTCGTTGTTAGCTTATCCTTTACATCTCTTATCACTGCTTTATTGTCACAAAATGCTGCACTTGGGTGCGACTCCACTTATAAAAGAATTCCTTCAAATTGATGTTTTGACTGTAAATATGTTTCTGTTCATTTTGTTTAATTTAGAAGTGCATGGAAAAGTTTTGTCTGACTGATCTCTGGTTGTATCATCTGGGAATCTGAATGCTTATGGACTTCCATAAAAGCTTTGAAAAGTGTACAAGCTCTTTTCCTCCCATTTTGGTGAAGCTTTTAAAACGAATTGCAAGCGCCGGCTATTATAGGAGATTCCAAAATGGCTTGAAAGATTGATTTCCTAGCGACCAGTACCATAACCATCAAGCCTTGTGCAAACTATTTGAAGTCTTCTTATGTAACATGATACACCAATGATTCCTGTTTAGTGCTACCTTGGATATTAGTTCAAGCCTTTTAATATCCATGGACATGCATGGTGAATTTTTCTTATTCTAATTTGGGTTGCGGAACTTCATCCATTTCTTTGAGCGCTTCTATTCATTTCATTTTGCATTTTCAAAATTCAGGTACCCTAAGTTACCGGAAGCTGTGTGTGCAAAAGCTTGTCCATCCTGTAGAAGGAATTGCAATTGCAAGTCGTGTTTGCGCAGGAAGGAAAATGCAAGGGTCTGCTTTCAGTGTTTTGCATTCTTAAGCAATTTATTCTTTGTTGGTGTCAGCATTTGAAACTCTACTTTAGAATTTATCTTAAAACTTGCTTCTGCTTTTTTTCAGCCTTCGGAAGTGAATATTAAGATAGCTGACAAGATTAGGTATTCTTGTTACATGGTACATGTGCTAGTTCCATTGTTGAAAGAACTATGCCGAGAACAGATGAAGGAGAAGGAAATTGAGGCTAAGATTCAAGGTATGGCCTGCATCATGCTGCATCTCAAGACATTTACTGTTGCATTTTTCCATGAAAACTAATTTTGATAACTGATATATGTTTCTCCGATCTAGGGCTTCTGTCAAGTGAAATAAAGTTAAAACAAGATAGTTTTTCTATGAGTGAAGGCATCTACTGGTAAAATGCTTTCCCCTAAATAAAATAAATGTTTATTATCCTATGTTTGTTCTGTGAATAATGATCTTTATAATGGGTTTGGGGCAGCAAAAACTGTGGAGCCTCTATTGTTGACCTTCACAGAAGCTGCAATGCCTGTTCTTATGCCCTTTGCCTAAGTTGTTGCCAAGAGCTTCGTGATCTCCACCTACCTGGAGGTGAAAGGATGAAATCTGTACAATACAAAGCCATAGGGAAGGTTGTAAATGCAGGACTTTCTGCAGACAAACTGAGGCCGTTGACAGAATGGAAAGCCAACAGCAATGGCAGCCTGACCTGTCCCTCGAAGGAAATAGGTGGCTGTGGTAGTTCTCTTTTGGAACTGCAGCATATATTTTCTGAAAACTGGCTTTCTGAATTAGAAGAAAAAGCTGAAGCACTTCTTCAAACATATAACTTTGTAAAACTTCCTGATATGTCTGCCCATTGCTCCTGTTTCAATCCATCTAATTGGGTAGATTATGAAGGGGAACCATTAAGAAAAGCAGCTTGTCGAGAGGAGTCTGACGATAACTACATATACTGTCCTAATGCAGAAGAGATTCAACAGGAAGAGCTAGAGCACTTTCAGCAGCACTGGTGTAAAGGTCAGCCAGTGATCATCCGCAATGTGCTGAATTTCACCTTGGGCTTGAGCTGGGAGCCCAAAGTTATATTGCGTGCATTGCGTGAGAGGTCTAAGATCAAGGATGAATCAGATCTTTTTGAAGTGAAGGCAATCAATTGTTTGAACTGGTCCCATGTTAGTTTCATCAAATTTTTGCATAAAATTCTCTTTGAGCTCACAATTAGTGTTAGTATCTGTTACATGTTTCTATAACACAGTAAATTCAATATGCAGCTATAAAGTGAAAGTTGTGCATATG
Organism: Elaeis guineensis; assembly: GCF_000442705.2. Classification (NCBI taxonomy): domain Eukaryota; kingdom Viridiplantae; phylum Streptophyta; class Magnoliopsida; order Arecales; family Arecaceae; genus Elaeis; species Elaeis guineensis. The sequence goes on from NC_025996.2 coordinate 60,656,805, forward strand.
CATTTAGCATATTGTGTCGCTACTTGTAAATTAATAGGTAGCTAGTAGAAAGCATAATCTTGCCATCTAAGTGTGAATGATCTTTATACTCTATTGATTTTGTTAATGGGATGTTAATATTTACCAAAAACAGTCGGAAATGCCTCTTATTGTGCACTAGGTGTTATCAGGAAATTAGCATGTAACAAGTTATAGCTAATCATGATTTATTTATATAATTCCTTTTTTTAATACAAAGTTACTATTCTAATAAACTTGGGTGAACATAATTTGTAAGGGATTGTGCAGTGTTCGCTGAACCGTCTCGAACCAGACGGTTTCGGCCATGCCAAACCGTATTAGCGGGATACCGATCTGGTTCCAGTGTACAAAACGGCACAGCGGCCATCTTAGAGGGAGGGAGAAGAAAGAGAGGAAGAGAGAGGGGGGAGAGAACCAGAGGGAGAGGAAAAGAGGGCCTTCTACGATCGTTGGAGGCCGTCGGAGGTCATCCAAGCTCTTGTTGATCTCGATAAGGGCAGAGAGAGGGGAGGAGAGAGAGGGAGAGACACTTACCGGATCATCGGAGGCCCGTGGAGGCCTTCGGATGGATGGCGACCATGCATGACCCCTTCGACGGCTGGCGAGCCAGTGCCAAGGAAGGCTAAGGATGGCCGAGGTTGGAGGAGGGGGAGGCCCTCCCGTTCGAAACAGGATTCGTCCCTATTTCGTAATTTTTTTGCTTTTTATTAGGCGATGTCGGCAGAGCAATTCCAACTTCAACCGAAATTATAAAAAAAAAGAAAATATGGTGAAGTCGGCAATGCATTCTATAAAAAGAAAAAAATATGAAATAGGGGCGGATCCCTGTTTTGAACTGGAGGAGGGTGGAGACCCTCCTCCGACCTCGGCTGCCCTCAGCCTCCCTCAGTGCTAGCTTGCCGACCATCGGAGGGGTCGCGACGGCATTGCCATTCGTTTGAAGGCCTCCGAGGGCCTTCAGTGATCTGGTAAGCATCTCCCCCTTTCTCCTCCCTCTCTTCACCTTTATTGAGCTTAGCAAGAGCTTGGATGGCTTCTGGCAATCTCTGGCGGCCGTCAGAGTGTTGGATGTGTGATCTGAAAAGCCAATTATTGGCTGACACATTGTATTAATTCTAAGATATATTTTTGTATTTGATTTATTGAAATTAATAATATGGATAATTATTTTCATTCTAGAGTAATGTCTCTTAAAATCGTCCAAGGAGTTAATGGTTAATAGCACATATTCTCAAGAGTTGAGAATTTGAGACATATGTCATTATAAATTAACTCCTGAATTGCTTCCGATCGTTGAATTATCACGGGGACGGTGATTGATCTGTCAAGATTGATGCACGAATCGCTTTCCTTTCGAGTAGACGAGTCTCGAGTCTACAGTATGGGGACACTGGAGCGAGAGTGCAGGTGATTGTTAGAGAACAACGGTACTGAGCGTGATCAAGAACGAGAAGTCACTTAGATGTCTACTCACTTGTCAATGACTATCTCGATGCTGTAGTTGTATGAGTAGTTCCTTGACCTGCGGTGCCTCGGCTGCTCACAGCGGGATTGCTGTAGTTTGACAATACATAAACATGGTTCCTAGTTATTCAGGATGTTGCGGTGTTCGTTGGTTGCAGTAGATTCACTATAGGAGTAGGGTGTGTACTTATAGAGGATCTATCGGCCTTAGTAGTTGAGTAGTTCTATACGATCTAAGAGGCTGAGTCCTTAAGTCTGGCTATAGCAGCGTGATAATGGAAAGGAGTTTCTATGGGATTTGCGATTGGACTCAAACTGATTAAGTTTGGCATATGACGGATACTTAGGGTTTGATGAGTTTTCATGATTTGCATCCTGTCGGGACTCTTGATAGAGGAATTTGATCACACGATAACTATACCTAGAGGTTCATCTTTCTGTTCTGCTGGGTTGCCACTATATGTTGCTAGGCATTATTGATGCATTGTAAGAACTCATTAGGATCATTTTCGGATCAACGATTCTTGTTGGGGTGAGTTGGAATTGTTCCAACCCATCAAAAGGAGCTTCGATGATATTGTGATGGAGATCATGGTATGTTTCACTATCAGACAGAATAGAACTTGAGGGGTCACACACAAAAGGAGCACGACCTGATCAGTAGCTTGGATCATAATCAAATGATCAATCAGATTGATGATTTGGATCAATTTGTAAGAGTTACAAATTTAGTAATTGCTAATCATGCAAGGGTTACATATTTAGTAACTGCTAATTGTTAGCAAAGAAACTTAATTGCAAGTGTTGGAATGTAATTGGGCTTAATTAAATTATGGATCAAGTCTTAATTAATTTAAATCAGATTTAATTAAATTGGGCTTGGTTTAATTTAAGGCTAATTGGGTTTAATTATCCAAGTTGGATTTGGATTTCAATACTGACTAGATCAGGTTGACAGTCTTTTCGAATTTGATTCGAATCAGGATCGAATTGGATTCGAATTGAACCCAAAATTGAACCCAATTAAAATAGACCATCTGAACCCAGGTATACTGGGCTTCTCTCTTCTTGGCCGACCATAAGAGGAGTGAGGTGCTGAAAATGCCGCCCCCTTTTCTTTTGCGTGCATGGAAAGGAGAGGAGGCGCAAGTTGATTAGTTAGGTGTCTTATCTAGATAAGGATCAATCCCAACCAAATTTGAATTTGATCTGGGATTAGTTAGGATTAATCCTTATCTGGTTTGGGCATTGGGGCATTGTTTTGTGCGACAAAATAAAAGAGAAGGGTGGAGTGTGCGCAACTAATTCCAACATGAGTTCTTTGGCGCCCTTTCTTTCTCCTCCACGCCCCCTATTCCCTTCTTCCTTTTCATGCCCTATCTCTTACTCTAGATTTGATATGAGAGAAAAGAGAGTTTTGAGGAAGAGGAGGAAAAGAAGGGTTCTTCCTTTTCTTCTTGGTGTTCAAGAAAGGTTCTTTCAATCAGTGCGAAGGGTACGTGCCACAAGCTCTTTTCTTCAACTAGTTCTAGAAAAAGGGCCAGATCCAAGTTAAAGAGCAAGGCCTGCAAGGTGGTAGCACTCCAGTGGCCTTGGTGCTTCGATCAGGTTGTCTTCGTATGGATACCGGCAGAGGTCGGGTGCTTGCGCTGCTCCGACAGAAACCCTAGACATATGCAGGATCTGATCCAAGTAAAAAGAAAGGATAGCGATCAAGGTAATCGTTCTTTCTTCCTTGTTTTTATTTCAGATCAAAAATATTTATTTTATAGCATGTTTAAAACGATCTATAAGTGATTTTAGGATTAGATCCAAGCATGCTTTAGATTAAAATAGTTTTAATCTTACCTTTTCATTGCGTATGTTCATGAGATGAAAAATCTGCATGCTAATCACTTGGAACTCCAACAGTAGTATTAGAGCCATAGGTTTTTAACATGCATGAAATAGATTTAGATCTAATTTTTGTTTTAGATCTAAAAGTTGGTTTCAGATTTAGATTATTTATGATTGATTTGCTGATTTAAATCTGATTAGAAATTTGATTTCATGTATGTGATACATAGATCTGATTTTTGCTGCATATGTGATATGTTAGTATAGATTAATGACCTAGTAGCTTAGTACTCTTCAAGATCCATGGTAAAGGCCGTCCCGCCATATAGGACTATGGTGCAAGAGGTGCCTGCATGAATCAAGAGGAAGAACCACGAAAAGTTTATCGGTTTTGGAAACTATTTTCAAAACAAGTTAACCAAAATATTAGATCTGAAATTAAGATGTTGAACGGGTTTTTGAAGTATTTTCAAATAGTTTTAATAATTTTTTTAGATCTGATTTTGCATGTTTGAGATATGTGCCATATTAGTTTTAGATTTGAAAATTATATATGTGATATATATTTCATAGTTTTTAGATCTAAAATAATCATATATGTGATATATGACATTAGGTTTAGATCTGAAATTATTTCGAGATCATAAGCCATTAATTCATGCACTTAAACATAATCTAAAAAGTATTTTTAGAATCTGATTTTTAAATTAAGCATGAGGGTATAGGTTGAACAATTAGGTCTAACGATTGGACTACAAATAGGGTTTTTGATTAGATCAAATTAGAACCCTTGTCGATTTTGAGCAGTTGATCGAATCTAATCAATAGTTGATTAGGATTAGGTCAAAAGGGCTCAACATCGAGTTTAGTTGTAGTTGGTCGCATTGATTCACAGTTAATGTGAGTTGATTAACTCATGACCTAATTTGGCTTCATGGATCGAACTCGAGTAGCCAGGCTGATCTATTCAATTCTAATTGACTAATTGGTGTCTGGGTAAGTCTCGACCGATGATTTTTAATTGGAAGTATGCTTACCTAATCATTCCGATGGTGTCTAAGGCAAGCATCGGCTATCCTCCCATCGATCTCACTTACTTGGCCAACCTGGTCGATTAAGTTTTGAATAAGGTTGCTTAGTCATTCATATTCATCCATGCCGACTAGGATCGTTGGACATGAAATGTGCTATCTAAACCTGATCAGTCAGACATGAGATTGTGTTGATCTAAACCAGATTAATCAGACATGAGATGTGCTGACATAAACTAGATTAATCTGATATGAGATTGTGCTGATCTAAATTAGATTAATCAGACATGAGATATGCTGACCTAAATTAGGTTAGTCAGACATCAGATGTGCTGACCTAAATCAAGTTAGTCAGGCATGAGATGTGCTGATTTGAATTAGACTTGTCATTTATATGAGATGTATGTGACTATGTAGAAGAGATCTAAATCAAATCTCCTCACAAATATTAAGTCCTAGGTCTTCCATCGTTGTAAGAATGCGGGCGTCCTATTGGTGTTGATTGTTCTCGACTGGTTACAGTGGTTCAGTTGCATCGGGAAGACGCAACCATCCTACTAGCAGGAGATGTTGCTGGGTAAAGATAGGGTTGGGCCCAATAACCGGGCACGGTGAGGGACCCAATGACGGCTTTGCTTATGCATTGAACGGTGGGTCGGACTTAATTAAGGATTGGGCTAATAAACGGATATGTTGAGGCTTCATGATTTAGAGACTAATCGCTGCATCATGCTTGAGAAATATTAGACAATAATTGTCCACTCATCGGTATAGCGTGGTCCAATAATCGGGCACGGTGAGGTGCGCGTATATCGGTGGGACCGTAGTACCTACTAGGAACCCTAGTCGCATAAGGGTTTCGGTATCTTCATAGGGGAGTGTGAGAGATCCGTGAGAATAGTGAGAGTCGGATTTGTTTTTTAAAATCTCTAGAACAAATAGTGATTAAGTACAAATATCTAATTAGAATCTTCTTTCCTCTTTAGTTTATAATTCAGCTTCAAACCCCTTAGCCCGAATGTAGGGTTTAACCGATTGACCGGGATGAATCACAAACGACTGGTTTAGGAACTTCAGAATAGTTCTGAACTCAAAAAGATTAGGGTATGTTCTAGACCAGGATTTTCCTGTATTACCAAACCGTACAATTGCTGAAATGTTCAACGCTTGATAAATGGACAGATGATGGCAATTAGGTTAGGTGCTATATATTGGCTTCAAGGCCCAGCATGAGGACATTAAGACTTCCGGGCTATGATAACTCACCCGCAAGAGTTGTATGGTGAGCATAGCTAGACTGTGTTTGGGCAGTCCATCCATGATCATTGTCTGTCAATGATTAAGGATCTGAAAGAGCTTGAGAAGCTCAAGATGATCATGCATAAGGATGTTAGATGTGTGCCCTAGATGCCAGATTGGCTGACACATTCTTGTACAAATCTAAGGGCAAATTTATAATTTTAACTATAAATCAATAAATGGGTTATTCTTCTATCACATTGTGGACATTGTGTCTGTGATACATCCTTTGAGTTAGTAGGAATGTCAATTCATATTTTCAAGAGTTGAAAATTTAAGGTATAAATTTACATAACTAACTCATAACCAGCTTCTGACCATAGGATCATTACGAGGATGGTGATCAATCCGAAAGGTTGGTGTACGATCGCTTTCTTAGGGTAGATGTGTCTTGAGTCTATGGTGTGGAGACACCGGAGCGAGAGTACAGGTATTCGTTGAGAACGAGAGTACTGAGCGTGACCATATCGAGTAGTCATAAGGAAGTCTACCTTCTCGTCGATGACTAGCTCGATGCTGCAGTTGTGTATCTAGTTCTTTGACCTGAGGTGCATCGACAGTTCACCTTGAGTGTGTTATAGTTTGACTACACTATATCTCGGTCTCCTAGCCATTCGGAATCTTGAGGTGTATGTTGGCTGTAGCATATTCATTGTAGGAACTAGGTCATACCAAGATGGGATCTATCAACCTCAGTAGATGAGAGTAGTCCTATGATGATCGAAAGATCGAGTCCTTAAGCCCATGGCCATGGCAGAGTGAAATAATGGAAAAGGAGTTTTCCATTGGGGTTTCACATCAGACTCGGATCGATCGATTGATTCATGTGACTGATGTTGGGTTTGAAGAGTTCACCTTAATCCTAATTCAGTCGGGACTCATGATAGAGGATTTCAATCACACAGGTAGCTGCACCGAGAGATTCGTCTTCAGTTCTGTTGGATTGCCATCATATACTGCTACGTGTCACTGGTAGATTTTGGGAGCAATTAGAATGATCTTGATGATCAATCATTCTAATTGTCTGAATCAGAAGAGTTCTGGTCCATCGAAAGGAGTTTCGATGATGTCGATGATGAGATCATGACATATCTCATTACCATACGGAATTGAACCTAACTGGGTCACACAAACAAGGGTTAGGGTCTGGATGTCATCAATTGGGTTACATCAATTGGGCTAACCCAATTGATTTGGATAAGATCTAATTAGATTCAAGGAAATCGTACTAGCACACGATTGAGCCTAACTTTCTCCTCGTGTAATCTTTTCTGTCTCTACTGAGCCAAATGTGATTTGACTCATCCAGAGAACTTTGGGAAGGTTTCTCTCAGTCTAAATGAAGCTTGTCTAGTTCAGAAAAGGGCTTGTCTTAATTCATGAGATGAATTTAAGACAAGCACCTGCTAATTTCTGTCACCTGCCAATTTCATTTTAGGACATCTGTCAAATGTTGACATATGGGTCTTAAACTGAAGAGAGCTCATTGGAAGATTTTTGTGGAGTGTCCACATGCCTAAACCACATCAAATTGGGTGCCATAATCAGATTATGGCGTGAGCCCAATTGGATTAAAGTGGGCGCCCCAAATGGATAAGGATGAAAGAGTCCTGATTAACATGGACTCTTTAGCGCCACCTTGCTTGTGCTTATCCAATGTTGGCGCCAACTTTTGGAGATAAGGTGGGGTTTTTATCTGATGGGATCAGATGACATTACTCCAATCAGAATTTTTCCAGAATTAATTGAAATTTTTTGATTGGTCGAATGATGTGGCACTGCGCAGCATACAGGGTCTATAAAATCCCTGTCTGCGCTTAGGGTTTAAAAAGTTTCTGCTCAATACCCAGCCAAAACGAGAATTCTCTCCTCTTCTCCACGTCCTCCCTGCTCTCCTCTCTCCCCTTTTCACGTCCAAGGAGTTGGACATCCATCTGGCAAAGGTCCAAGGCGTGGTGATGCCTGGAACAGGAAGGCTGCAGGATATCTTCGACAGGCTACTGCTCCAACTTCAGAAGTTCTGAAGCACTTTCAAATCAGATAGAGATCTGATTTTTGGAGCGTAGATTCGCGAGGAGAAGATGTTTCAGGTCCTGCCCGAGTGAATACCGGTAGAGGCCAGGCGCTTACGTGGCTACATCAGAACCTCGGGCTGTGCAGAGATCATCTACAGGGTAATCAGATTATCTGATGCGGGACAATCCTAAAAAGAAAATCAATCCTAATAATCAAGCTCTCTTCTGTTCATCAACAACAAATCACGTCCGGCCAGGGGCTCATTATTCCCAGGACAGACAGTATAGTTGCCTATACTCTGCTCAGGAGGCGTGATTGATTGATACGAGACTAAAGCGAGATCAATCTAAATGATACAGACGAATGCCATTCGAGAGATCAGTAAACAATTAATAATAAAAAATTTCATAAACAGATAGCAGAAATTAAACATGCTCACGAGTAGATGCAAAAAAAAGAAATAAGAATGGAACGAGAGAAAATAAAACATTAAACCCGTGAGAAAATCCAAGAAGATGATAAGAATCCGGATCGTGGTAGTTAAGAAACTACTCTGATTAGGGCTCTTAATCTTTTAACCAAACAGATCCATCGATAAAGAACTAGGTCTTTACCAACATCGGATAAAAAAAAAAAATCAAAGATCAACTGTTAAAGAACGAAGGTCCTTGACAGCATATGATCTGTAGAATAAGAAATCACTCCTTCTCTCAGCACGACAGATGAATATTCTGGAGGAGACAGATCTTCTCTTGACGGAATAGGCTTGCGTGGGTAGATGGTGGAGTCGATCAGAGTCGCAGGAACACTGAATCTTAAGTAGAAGGAATAGGATAGAAAGTGGGCCTCACACCCTCCCCTTGTGGGGCGATTTTGGGTCTCACACCCTCTCTCTCTCGGAGCGATTGACACAAGTATTTGTGGAGTTTGTAAAATCATTCATTATTTTTTTTCATGAAAGATACAAGGATTTATATAGGACTCTAAGGGTCCTATTTGTTTAGGAATCTCTTATTTTTACAAGGAAGAAATCAACCCTCCACAAAAAAGTAAAGCATTATAATCTACCATAGGAAAGAAATCAGCCTTCAACAAAATAAGTAAGTAGCCAAGAACTCTTAAGGAATTCTAAGGAAGAAATGGAATTTCATGTGGGTGCTTGATGCTTGACACAACTTGGCATGAGCACGGCATATGCTGGCATGCATATTCTTCTCTTGGCATGTGGAGAGTGGTGGCTCCAAAGGTGACGTGGACAAATCCAAGTATGGCCTTAAATTATGTTGTCGATTTTTGATGGCTCTGGTGTCCGCACCAATTCTCCCGAGGTGGGAAAAACTCGACCCTGTCGAGTGTGGATCGATTTCGCTCTGGTGACGCTCAAGTAGATCGGGATCAATGCGTTGCAGCTCTTCTCGAGTGATCCAGGTATCTTCAGACTCCGGTCGACCTCGCCATCTGACCAGATACCGCTGATAGCCTCGACTCCGGGTGGAAAGGATCTGCTCATCCAAAATTCTCTCAATCTGATCGTGTTTTGCTGACATTTTGGCTGGTGGACACTCAGGGATAGGTTCGCTCTCAAAGGTTGGTTCAGGCTCAAATGGCTCACTAGGTATCCGAGTTGGTTTTTTATAGGCGACAAGATCTGTAATGTTAAAAGTAGAGCTAATTCCAAAATCAGAAGGTAGGTCCACAACATACGCATTTGATCCGATTTTCTTTATGATCTTAAATGGACCTGCTCCTCGGGCATGTAACTTCTTCACGGTTCCGGGAGGAAACCGTTCAGGCCTCAATCGAACCATCACATAGTCTCCCTCTGCAAACTCTTGAACACGTCGATGAGAATCTGCATTCTGTTTATAAACTTTATTACTCATACTAATTTTTTTACTGATCTCTTTATGCAGACTCTTGACATGCTGTGCAAATGACTCTGCAGATTCGGAAATCCTAGCATGCATGGGTAGTGGGATGAGGTCTATTGGTTTTCTAGGTTGATATCCATGAACTACTTCAAAAGGACTCATGCCAATGGACCTATTAACAGAGCTATTATATGCAAATTCGGCTCGGGGCAGCAAAAGATCCCAGTTACCCATATGTTCCCCAATCAAGCAACGCAAAAGATTTCCAAGACTCCTATTAACCACTTCGGTCTGACCGTCTGTTTGCGGATGATAGGCAGAAGAAAACTTTAGTTTTGTGCCTAAAAGATGCCATAGAGTTTTCCAAAAGTAGCTCATAAATCTAACATCCCTATCAGAAACAATGGTTTTAGGCAATCCATGTAGTCTAACAATCTCATCAAAGTATATCCTTGCAACTTTCGACGCATCAGACGTTTGGCAACAGGGCAAGAAATGGGCCATTTTTGAAAATCTATCTACAACCACTAGAATGGAATCATGCTTCCTGGCTGTCCTAGGTAATCCCAAAACAAAATCCATACTAACATCTTGCCAAGGATAGTCTGGTATAGGTAAGGGTGTATATAAGCCGGTGTTTTGTTTTCTCTGCTTGGCCACGGCACATGTTCTACATTGGGCAACAATTCGGGCGACATCTCTTTTCAAGCTTGGCCAAAAGAACTGGGCTTCTACCAACTCTATAGTTTTATTCCTACCAAAGTGTCCAGCTAATCCTCCAGCATGTAATTCCCAAACTAAAAAATCTCTCAAAGATGTACGGGGGATACACAGCCTAGTTTCTCTAAATAGGTAACCATCCTGAAGGGTATATTCACTACGTTCTCTAGATGGCCCCTTACGTAAAGCGGTAAGTATGTCACCAAAATCTGGACACTCCTCATAATTTTCTTTAATCTTATCAAAACCAACAACTTCTATACTAACGGTGGACAGCAAAGTATGACGACGACTCAGGGCATCAGCAGCACGATTCTCTACACCTGCACGGTGTTTCAAAACAAAAGTATAGGCTTGCAAAAACTCGACCCACCTACCGTGTCTATGATTCAATTTCTTTTGAGAATTCAGGAATCTAAGGGCCTCATGATCAGAGTACAAAACAAATTCTTGCGGTAGCAGGTAATGCCTCCAATATCTTAAAGCTTGAATTACCGCATAAAACTCCTTATCATAGGTAGAATACTTGAGTTTAGAATCGTTAAGTTTCTCGCTAAAGTATGCTATCGGATGACCTTCTTGACTAAGGACACCACCAATCCCAACTCCTGACGCATCGCACGCTACTTCAAAAACCTTAGAAAAATCAGGGAGACGTAAGATTGGGGCATGAGTCATCTTGTCCTTAATGTCTAGAAAGGCTCTATTGGCTGCCCTAGTCCATTCAAAATTTTTCTTTCTAATGCAGTCAGTGATGGGAGCGACTATGGTGCTAAACCCTTTTATGAACCTACGATAAAAAGTTGCTAATCCATGAAAACTCCGCACGTCATGCACACTCTTGGGCACCGGCCACTCAACTATTGCTCTAATCTTTTCAGGATCAGCAGATACACCATTGGGGGTAACAACAAAACCTAAAAAGATGATATGGTCTGTCATAAAAGCGCACTTCTTAGGATTAGCATACAAGCTTTCTGTTTTAAGAACTTGACACACTCTTTGGAGGTGATCTAAATGGTCTTCCCTAGTTCGACTATAGATCAAAATGTCATCAAAATATACGACTACAAATACTCCTATAAATGGTCGTAGTACTTGGGTCATCAACCTCATGAAGGTACTAGGGGCATTAGATAATCCAAATGGCATCACCATCCACTCATATAAACCATTTTTTGTCTTGAAAGCAGTTTTCCACTCATCTCCCGGTCTAATCCTTACTTGATGGTAACCACTCTTAAGATCGATCTTAGAAAAGATAGTGGATCCGGCCATCATATCTAACATGTCATCTAACCTAGGGATGGGAAAGCGGTACTTAATGGTGATCTTATTAATGGCACGGCTATCTATGCACATCCTCCATGTACCATCCTTCTTTGGAGTCAGTAGTGCAGGAACCGCGCAAGGACTCAAACTCTCCCTCACAAATCCTTTTTTTATCAGCTCTCCAACTTGTCTTTGTAGCTCAGCATGCTCATTAGGGTTCAACCTATAGTGGGGCAAGTTGGGTAGGGTAGATCCAGGAACTAAATCAATGGCATGTTGAATGTTTCTCATAGGCGGTAAGTAATCTGGAAGATCCTCAGGAAAGACATCATGAAACTCAGCAAGAAGGCTAGCTACTTCCTTAGGATAATCCACCTTAGAATCCTCACGAACTTCTCTAGCAACAAGCATCCAAACTGGTGATCCTTCACTCATGATCGTCTCTAATTCTTTAGCACCTATCAGATTGAGGCTTTTCTTCTTAAGATTTTCTTTTGGTCCATCGCCTATCTTTCTATTAGTAGCCTTAGGTGGGGAAGGATTAATCGTGATCTTCTTACCCTGATGAGTAAAGCTGCAGGAGTTGGTACGGCCATAAATCGTAACATCATTGTCGAATAGCCAAGGCCGACCTAATATGATACTTCCGACTTCCATGGGTAAGACATCGCACCACACATGATCTTGATAGGAATGAAACTGGATGGGCACACGACATCTAAATTTGATGGGAATAGAGGAGGAATCAATCCAAGACACACGGTATGGACTAGGATGATCTACACGAGTTAATCCTAATCGCTTAACCGTGTCGGTGGAGATGGCGTTGATACAGCTACTGCTATCAATGATCACCTTACAAATTTTATCGCCAAATTTTATGAAGGTATGGAAAATAGAGGTCCTACGCCAGTCTTCACTTTCCTTAGTTTGGGCTAGGACATACCTAACGACTCCAAGCCTAAGGTCTGACTCAGGTGTGGCATAACCTAGGATGTCCTCAGTACTCTCAAATTGCTCGGCTAAATCTGGATCAGCTTCATAAACTTCCTCCTCAATATTTTCTAGAGTTTCTCCTTCTAATTCTTCTACGAATAATGATCGGTTGGGGCATTGTGCAGCAAAGTGACCGTAACCATGGCACTTGAAGCAATGAGATCGAGAACTACTTCCTTTTGATAACTCTCCTATAGCTCCTTTTCCTTTATCTTCTTTTCTCCCAATAGGATTTGTAAGTGGAGGTCTGTTACTAGGAGTTTGATTAATATTAGGTCTCGATCCAGAAGGGGTTACTCGGTTGGGTTCAGGACGACGGAGAGTCGAATATCTAGAAAATCTTTCAAAATCTAAGGCAAGTTGATAAGCTTGTTCCAACGTGGTTACCTCTCGCAGAAAGAGCTCACGCTGAATATCCTCTTGTAATCCAGCTCTAAATCGAGATAAGGTAACAACCTATCTTCGGCTACTCCACATCTCATGAGGTATTCATCAAATCTCGTGATATACTCGGTGACTGATCTATTCCCTTGAGTAAGTCTCTGCCATTGATCTAAAAGTCTTTGTTGGTAAGAGGTGGGGAGGTACTTCTCTCTGAGTTTTTCTTTCATCTCATCCCAGGTTTCTATCGGATCTTGTCTTCTCTGATTGAGAAGACGCTCTACACTTTCCCAATAAAGTCGGGCTTGCCTCATCAATTTCATCCTAGCAAATCTAACTCTCCTTGCTTCAGACATTTCATACCATCCAAAATAGTGATCCATACCTGATTCCCAATCTAGGTACTCTCTCGGATCTAGACAACCATCAAAACTTGGGGCTTCGACTTTCACATTCCTAAGAATATGCTCATCTTGATCGAACTGGTTATGGTGCGGACGTGCCCCTATAGGTCGATCAAGTTCTAGATTCCTACCTCTTTGTCCTATAGGTAGTCGGAGAGACTCAGGTTCAGGTTGTTTCTGCCTAGCTTCTTCTAATACCACTATTCTCTCATCCATGGCTTTCATAAAATTTTTCATGTCATCAAACTTTTCAGTCAGAGCATTAATGATGGCTGCTATATTGGGATCCATATTGGTGTTGGGTGGGGAAGTAGGATGTTGGTACCAGGTACCTGATCTAGTGGTCATGCAACTCTAAGATGCAGAAATAAGGTGCAATAAAATTAAAATGCTTGAAAGTAAAGTACGAAATTTAGAGTGCGAAAATTTAACTTGCGAAAATTTAAATTGCTGAATTTAAACTAAAGCCCTAATCAACCTGCTCTGATACCAAATTGATGCGGGACAATCCTAAAAAGAAAATCAATCTTAATAATCAAGCTCTCTTCTGTTCATCAACAACAAATCACGTCCGGCCAGGGGCTCATTATTCCCAGGACAGACAGTATAGTTGCCTATACTCTGCTCAGGAGGCGTGATTGATTGATACGAGACTAAAGCGAGATCAATCTAAATGATACAGACGAATGCCATTCGAGAGATCAGTAAACAATTAGTAATAAAAAATTTCATAAACAGATAGCAGAAATTAAACATGCTCACGAGTAGATGCAAAAAAAAGAAATAAGAATGGAACGAGAGAAAATAAAACATTAAACCCGTGAGAAAATCCAAGAAGATGATAAGAATCCGGATCGTGGTAGTTAAGAAACTACTCTGATTAGGGCTCTTAATCTTTTAACCAAACAGATCCATCGATAAAGAACTAGGTCTTTACCAACATCGGATAAAAAAAAAAAAATCAAAGATCAACTGTTAAGGAACGAAGGTCCTTGACAGCATATGATCTGTAGAATAAGAAATCACTCCTTCTCTCAGCACGACAGATGAATATTCTGGAGGAGACAGATCTTCTCTTGACGGAATAGGCTTGCGTGGGTAGATGGTGGAGTCGATCAGAGTCGCAGGAACACTGAATCTTAAGTAGAAGGAATAGGATAGAAAGTGGGCCTCACACCCTCCCCTTGTGGGGCGATTTTGGGTCTCACACCCTCTCCCTCTCGGAGCGATTGACACAAGTATTTGTGGAGTTTGTAAAATCATTCATTATTTTTTTTCATGAAAGATACAAGGATTTATATAGGACTCTAAGGGTCCTATTTGTTTAGGAATCTCTTATTTTTACAAGGAAGAAATCAACCCTCCACAAAAAAGTAAAGCATTATAATCTACCATAGGAAAGAAATCAGCCTTCAACAAAATAAGTAAGTAGCCAAGAACTCTTAAGGAATTCTAAGGAAGAAATGGAATTTCATGTGGGTGCTTGATGCTTGACACAACTTGGCATGAGCACGGCATATGCTGGCATGCATATTCTTCTCTTGGCATGTGGAGAGTGGTGGCTCCAAAGGTGACGTGGACAAATCCAAGTATGGCCTTAAATTATGTTGCCGATTTTTGATGGCTCTGGTGTCCGCACCATTATCCTTGAGGTATTACTTGTTTCCTCATCCTTTTTAGATTTATTTTTGACTTAATATCAGATATGAAGTTTAGATCTAGAGACTTGGATCTGAAATAAATGTAGGATAAATTTTTTTTAAATTATTCCGTCCCATGTTTGATGAAATCTGGAAGATCCTACAAAGGAAAAAGGTGGTTTCTCCTTCAATTGGTATCAGAGCCAGGTTGTTGGCTCTATTTCAGATCTAATTTAGATCTGATTTTAATTTTAATTTATCTGATATTAAAGGATTTCAGATGTCACATCAGATGTGATAGAATCTGAAATCAAAATATTTAAAATTAAATCTAAGAAGATCTAACATGCATGAGATGCATGACTAGACTAGGATTAGTTGAATCCATGAACAGTCTTAAGTTTTATGTTTTAATGAGATTAAAATATGAATTAAATCTAATTTATTCTTTGTTTTTATGATGTTATAAGTGTTATAATCAGGTCAGAAAACAGAAAATAAAATTTTAATTTTTTCATAAAATTGATCTGTTGCATGTCTAGACTAGTTGTAGAATTGTTCCAATAACTTGTCTAGAATAGATTTAATTTTGAATAGTTCAATTTAAATCTTATTTTTCAGATATTACATGTGATGTATCAGATCTGAAAGCATGTTAATTAGATCAATTTTTGATACATGAGATGTATGCAAAGCATGTATTAGTTAGATCTTAAATTGTATATGTGATATGTAAATTTAGATCTAACTAGTTTTGTAGTTAAATTTATATTTCTGATTAAGGTGTTCCTCATGGCCGTCCGGTCATAAGAACGAAGTAGGGTTTTAAGACCCTCTCTTCCCATTCAATAGGGTGTTCATATGACGTGTAGGGGTGCCGCACGTTCATCCTTAATCAGAAATTAAGACTTACTTTTCTGCAAAACCTTAGATCCTGAAACTCTAGGATTTATTTTACATGTTTTGTTTATGAACCCAAACTTAATTAATGAATTAAGTTTATGAAATTAATTTGGTCTAAAATTGAGAATTTCAGATCTAAAATATTTTCATAAAATTGGGTTCAGGTTTGAGTAGCTCAATTAGGTCTAACAGTTGATCAAACCGAATCAAGAGTTGGTTAGGTGGGATCATGAAAGCTAATAATTGACCAGCCTAATAGGATTAAGTCTGGATCAAGGTCGAATCACATTTAGATGTGACTCGATCAAGTTAAGACTTAATTTGGCTCAGTGGTTAGAGCCTGGATTGTAGGCTAACCCAATTAGTTCTGGTTCGACAATTTGGTGTCCAAGGTAATTTGGGCAGATGCGACCGACTGATTTTTAATTGGGAGCTACTCGACTCGAATGCGTTCTTGTCGAGTTAATGGCATATCCCTCCTACCGGTCTCACTTACTTGGCCATATGTGTCAATTCAGTTCTGATTAGAGGTGGCTAACAATTCGAGCTAACCTATGCCACTAGGTTAGTCATAATTGTTATGACTATGTCAAGTCAAGTTTAATGAGACCTAAATCAAATCTCCCTAAGAAAATATTAAGTCTAGGTCTTCCATCATTGTGGATGTGCGGGCCCTTCCCGGGGTTGATTGTTCTCGGCTGGTTACAGTGGCTCAGTTGCACCGGGAAGATGCAACCATGTCCATTAGGCATTGGATGCTACGAATTAGAGGATGGGTTGGGCTCAATATTCCGGATACGGTGAGGGACCCAATCAGGAATCTAGTTCGTGCAAATGGTGGGTCTGACTTAACTAAGGATTGGAGCAATATTCCGGACACGGTGAACTTCATGAATTAGAGATCAAGTTTTGGGTGCACCATGATTAGAGAATCATTGGATAAGAGTTGTCCACTCATTGGTTGACCCATCACCAATAACTGTTAGGTGAGGTGATGAGCCAGTCGATGAGACCGCACCATCCATTAGAAATCACTGATCACGGAGATTTTCACATCTCTACCAAGGGAGTGTAGGGATCTGAGAAAATAGTGGGCGCCTAATTTGTTTAAAAATGAAACCCCTAAACAAATTGGTTAAGTCTGATTACAAAATTTAACTAGAAACTTTTGACTCTCTACAGGAAACATGTCTGCCTCAAACCCTCTGACCAAAATACTAGACACCCACAGATTGACTGGATCCAATTTCAAGGACTGGTTGAGGAACTATAGAATTGTTTTAGATTCCAAAAAATTGACTCATGTCTTGGACCAGGACCCACATGCCATGCCAGCACGTCCGACTGCTGAACAGAGAGCGTCTCTGGAAAAGTGGACGGATGATGATAACAAAGCAAGGTACTACATGTTGGGTGCAATGTCTGATGACTTGCAGCACCAACATGAGAATATTTTGACTATCCGCCAAATGTTGGCTCACCTGCAAGAGTTGTTTGGTGAACAAAGTCGCGCAGCCTAATATCAAGTCTGTCAAAGACTTTTAGGCTAAAATGCGTGATGGGCAGTCAGTCCAAGATCATTGTTTGACAATGATCAAGGATCTTGAGGAGCTTGAGAAGCTCGGTATCATCTTAGATAAGGATTTTCAGATTGATGTGATCCTTCAGTCCTTGTCCGATGCATATGGTCAGTTCATCATAAACTTCCATATGCATGAGATGCAGTATACCTTGGCCGAGTTAATGAACATGCTGGTTACGGCTAAGCTTTCTATGAAGGGTTCAAAAGGCTCAGTTCTTACTGTGGAGTGGACTTCTTCCAAGAGAAAGTCTTTTGGAAAAAAAAAGAGGTCTACGAAGAAGCAAAAGGTGGATGGGAAGAAGAGGAAGCGGAACTGTCCTCAGTACCTGGCCATCCTAAAGAACAAGAAGGATGGTCCTTCTGGAGGTATGCTCGTTATAGAATCTAACCTTACGGTTTCTTCTGCATCCAGTTGGGTACTTGACTTTGATTCTAATGCTCATTTGTGCACTTCTATGCAGGGTCTTGAGGAGAGCAGGAGGTTGAGGGATGGGGAGATGATCCTACGCATCGGAAACGGAGCAAGAGTTGCTACGGTGGCCGTGGGAATCTACCCTCTGCGATTACCGTTAGGATTAGATTTATTTCTTAGAGATTGTTATTATGTGCCTGCAGCAAGCAGGAATTTGATTTCTGTTTCATGTTTAGCACAAGAAGGCTATGTGATTAGCTTTCATAAGGATCATTGTAACATATTTTATGAAAATAATAAAGTTGCAGATGGTTTTCTTATTAACGGTCTCTATCAGCTACATATTGATGTATCTGTATTTAATATCGAGCAAAATATGAATGCCATAGGAAATAAAAGGCCTAGAGATAGTCTAAATAATAGGTATCTGTGGCACCTAAGGCTAGGTCATATAGCGGAAGACAGGGTTAACAAATTGGAGAAATCCGGACTATTGAGTCCATTGACTTTCGAGTCATATCTAGTTTGTGAATTATACCTTCAAGGCAAAATGACCAAGCTTCCTTTTGTGGGACATGGCGAAAGGGCCACAGACCTACTTGCCTTAGTACATATGGATGTGTGCGGCCCATTTGATGTGCCGGCTAGAGGCAACTACGTCTACTTCATTACCTTTACCGATGATATGTCTAGGAACGGGTGTGTTTCTAATGAAACACAAGTCTGAAGTTTTTGAAAGGTTCAAAGAATTCAGATATGAGGTAGAAAAATAAATAGGAAAGCCCATTAAGGTTTTTCGATCAGATCGAGGAGATGAATACCTTAGTCGGGAGTTCTTAGACTATCTTAAGGACAATGGTATAGTCTCTCAATGGACTCCACCTGGAATGCCTCAACTCAATGGGATTTCAGAACGGAGAAATCGGATCCTACTAGATATGGTTCGTTCCATGATTAGCTTCACGGACCTCCTTGAATTTTTTTGGGGATATTGTCTCATGACAGCAATTTATGTATTGAATAGGGTTTCCTCTAAAATCGTTCCTACCACACTGTATAAGATATGGCATGGTAAGAAGCCAAGTCTGAATCATTTCAGAATTTGGGGTTGTCCGGCTCATGTCAAGAGACAGCAGACGGACAAGTTAGAGTTCAGGTCTTTTAGAGCTTGGTTCATAGGATATCCTAAAGAGTCATTAGGATACTATTTTTATATTTCGGAAGACCACAATGTGATTGTGAGTCGAAATGCTATATTTCTTGAAAAATAGTTTATTCAAGATGGTGGTATCGGAAAAATAATTAAGCTCAAGGAAAATGTCTTCCAAGAGCAACGAGCTAAAGAACCTGAGGAATCAAATCAATCAGAACCAGTCCTAACACAACTTCCACCTCGTAGATCGACTAGGGTTTTCCGTCCTCCTGAAAGGTACTTAGGTACCATACAAGAGGATGTAGAGAAAATGTTCCTCATGAAAAATGGGGTCAATGGTGATGATCCCAAGACCTATGACGAGGCGATATCAGATATCGACTCCGAGAAATGGCCGAGGCAATGAGATCAGAGATTGACTTGATGCACTCAAACTAAGTCTGGACCTTGGTAGATCCACCTGAAGGTATTGTACCTATTGGGTGTAAATGGATCTTCAAAAGAAAGATAGGTGCAGATGGAAATGTGGAGACATTCAAGGCTAGGCTCGTAGTAAAAGGTTATAGTCAGCGCGAAGGCATTGACTATCAGGATACTTTTTCGTCCGTAGTTATGCTAAAATTCATCCGCACATTGCTTACTGTTGCAGCTATTTCGATTATGAAATATAGCAGATGAACGTGAAAACGGCATTCTTAAATAGATATCTTGAGGAAGATATCTATATGGAACAGCCGCTTGGTTTCACATCCAGTGATGATGATCACAGGATCTGCAAGCTGCAAAGGTCCATTTATGGACTTAAGCAAGCATCTCGGAGTTGGAATACTCGTTTCAATGATGTGATCAAAACGTTTGGTTTCATCAAAAACGAGAAGGAACCATGTGTGTTCAAAAAGGTCAGTGGGAGTGTAGTTGTCTTCCTCGTATTGTACGTAGATGACATCCTCCTAATTGGGAATGACATTCCCATGTTGACCTCAGTCAAAGTATGGTTGTCTAAGGAGTTCTCTATGAAAGATCTAAGAGAGTCATCCTTTATACTGGGAATTAAGATCTATAGAGATAGACCAAATAGGATGCTTGGACTTTCACAGAAGATGTACATAGAGAAGGTGCTAAAAAGGTTTAGCATGAAAAACTCCAAAAGAGGTTTATTATCTTTTAGACATTGCATTCTTCTCTCCAAGAAGATATGCCCTAGCACATCTGAGGAGATTGAACGCATGAGCAAGATCCTTTATGCTTCGGCAATAGGGAGCCTCATGTATGCCATGCTATGTACACGACCTGATATAGCCCATGCTATGAGTGTCACAAGCAGATATCAGTCGAATCCAGACGAAGAGCACTGGACTTCTGTGAAATATATCCTTAAGTACTTGAGAAGGACTAAGGATATGTTTCTAGTCTTTGGAAATGGAGAACTCCAGATTCAGGGATATACAGACTTAAACTTTATGTCTGATATAGATGATCGAAAGTCGACATCTGGGAGTCTGTTCATTTGCAATGGTGGTGCCGTCAGCTGGAAGAGTTCCAAGCAGACAGTGATTGCTGATTTCACTATGGAGGCAGAGTACATTGCTGCATCGGAAGCTGTGAAGGAGGCATTCTGGTACAAGAAGTTTGTCGCGGAGCTTGGAGTGATGTCATCGGATGTCATCCTTCTTTACTGCGACAATAATGGCGTCATAGTCCTAGCTAAGAAGTTAAGGTCTCACCAGAAGTCCAAGCACATCGAGCAGTGATTCCATCTGATTCGTGATTACCTCGAAAAGGGTTATGTCGAGGTTAAGAAAGTCGACTCCACAGACAATGTGGCAGACCCACTGACAAAGCCATTAGGCCAACAGAAGATCGAAGCCCACCTTGAGAAGATGGGACTTAGACATGTAGCCAATTGGCATTAGGTCAAGTGGGAGTTTGTTAGATGTGTGCCCTAGATGCCAGATTGGCTGACATATTCCTGTACAAATCTAAGGGCAAATTTGTAATTTTGACTATAAATCAATAAATGGGTTATTCTTCTATCACATTGTGTACATTGTGTCTGTGATACATCCTTTGAGTTAGTAGGAATGTCAATTCATATTTTCAAGAATTGAAAATTTAAGGCATGAATTTACATAACTAATTCATAAACAGCTCCTGACCATAGGATCATCACGAGGATGGTGATCGATCTAGAAGGTTGGTGTATGATCGCTTGATGTGTCTTGAGTCTATGGTGTGGAGACATCGGAGCGAGAGTACAGGTATTCGTTGCGAACGAAAGTACTGAGCGTGACCATATCGAGCATCACAAGGAAGTCTACCTTCTCGTCGATGACTAGCTCGATGCTGCAGTTGTGTGTCTAGTTCTTTGACCTGAGGTGCATCGACAGTTCACCTTGAGTGTGTTATAGTTTGACTACACTATAACTTGGTCTCCTAGCCATTCGGAACCCTGAGGTGTATGTTGGCTGTAGCATATTCATTATAGGAACTAGGTCGCACCAAGATGGGGTCTATCAACCTCGGTAGATGAGAGGAGTAGTCTTATGATGATCGAAAGATCGAGTCCTTAAGCCCATGGCCATGGCAAAGTGAAATAATGGAAAAGAGTTTTCCATTGGGGTTTCACATCAGACTCGGATCGATCGATTGATTCATGTGACTGATGTTGGGTTTGACGAGTTCACCTTAACCCTAATTCAGTCGACACTCATGATAGAAGATCTCAATCACATAGGTAGCTGCATCGAGAGGTTCGTCTTCAGTTCTGATGGATTGCCACCATATACTGCTAGGTGTCACCGGTGGATTTTGGGAGCAATTAGAATGTTCTTGATGATCAATTATTCTAATTGTCTGAATCAGAAGAGTTCTGGTCCATCGAAAGGAGTTTCGATGATGTCGATGATGAGGTCATGACATGTCTCATTACCATACGGAATTGAACCTAACTGGATCACACAAACAAAGGTTAGGGTCTGGATGTCATCAATTGGGCTAACCCAATTGATTTGGATAAGATCCAATTAGGTTCAAGGAAATCGTGCTAGCACACGATTGAGCCTAACTTTCTCCTCGTGTAATCTTTTCTATCTCTACTGAGCCAAATGTGATTTGACTCATCAGAGAACCTTGGGAAGGTTTCTCTCAGTCTAAATGAAGCTTGTCCAGTTCAGAAAAGGCTTGTCTTAATTCATGAGATGAATTTAAGACAAGCACCTGCTAATTTCTGTCATCTGTCAATTTCATTTTAGGACATCTGTCAAATGTTGACATATGGGTCTTAAACTGAAGAGAGCTCATTGGAGGATTTTTGTGGAGTATCCACATGCCTAAACCACATCAAATTGGGTGCCATAATCAGATTATGGCATGAGCCCAATTGGATTAAAGTGGGCGCCCCAAATGGATAAGGATGAAAGAGTCCTGATTAACATGGACTCTTTGGCGCCACCTTGCTTGTGCTTATCCAATGTTGGCGCCAACTTTTGGAGATAAGGTGGGGTTCTTATCTGATGGGATCAGATGACATCACTCCACCAATCAGAATTTTTTCAAAATTAATTGAAATTTTCTGATTGGTCGAATGATGTGGCACTGCGCAGCATACAGGGTCTATAAAATCCCTGTCTGCGCCTAGGGTTTAAAATGTTTCTGCTCAATACCCAGCCAAAACGAGAATCCTCTCCTTTTCTCCACATCCTCCCTACTCTCCTCTCTCCCCTCTTCACATCCAAGGAGTTGGACATCCATTTGGCAAAGGTCCAAGGCGTGGTGACACCTGGAACAGGAAGGCTGCAGGACATCTTCGACAGGCTGCTGCTCCAACTTCAGAAGGAGTTCTGAAGCACTTCCAAATCAGATAGAGATATGATTTTTGGAGCGTAGATTCGTGAGGAGAAGATGTTCCAGGTCCTGCCTGAGTGGATACCGGTAGAGGCCAGGCGCTTGCATGGCTACATCAGAATCTCGGGCTGTGTAGAGATCATCTACAGGATAATCAGATTACCTTTGAGGTATTACTTGTTTCCTCATTCTTTTAGATTTATTTTAGACTTAATATCAGATATGAAGATTAGATCTAGAGACTTAATCTGAAATAAATGTAGGATAAATTTTTTTTTAAATTATTCCGCCCCAGATTTTAAATCTGGAAGATCCTACGAAGGAAAAAGGCAGTTTTTCCTTCAAAGGAGCTGCAAGTGTATTTGATGCAGCAGTCCTTTACCAGTTCATTTGGTCAGTTTATTGTAAACTATCATATGAACAAGATTGATAGCACATTATAAAAATTGCTAAATATGTTGGTGATCACTTAGGAGACCTTGAAAAGTTCAAGGGATTATGTTCTTGCGGTAGAATGACATCTGATTCTAAGAGAGAGTTTGTTGGAACAAGTGGTCTACGGGAGAATGAGCCAAAGAAGGATCTTCTCAAGAAGGAGGCGTCGGACAAGGCAAAGTGTTTCCATCGCAGTACTGATGGCCACTCGAAGAAGAATTGTCCTTCTATCTAGATAGCTTAAAGAAGAAGGGTGATACATCTTATGATGGTATATCAGATCTTTTTGTTGGCATATTGATGTTTCGAGTAAATAATGAGTGCATAGGATATGAGAGATCTAGGGATGAGATAAATCATAAATATAGGTGGTACCTCAGGTTAGGTTATTTTGGAGAGGACAGGATATAGAAATTGGAAAATGGATGTCTCTTAGGCTCAGTGAATTTTGAGTTATATCCAATTTGTAAATCCTGCCTTCAAGAAAAAATGACCAAATATCCTTTGTGGGATATGGGGAGAGGACCACAGATATACTTGCCTTGGAACACACTGATGTGCGTGGCTCATTTGATGTGCAGGCCAGGGATGGTAATTTCTATTTCATTACTTTAACCGATGATTATTCACGGTATAGGACACAAATCTGAAGTCTTTGAAAAGTTCTAGGAATTCGGATATGAAGTAGAAAATAAATTCAAAAATCCCTTAAGATTCTTCGATTGGATCGAGGAGATGAATATCTTAGTGAAAATTTTAGAATTATCTCATACAAACGGCATAGTCTCACATTAGACTCCTTCAGGTACTAATTGGGTATGGCTATTAGAAGAATTGGATCCTACTAGATATGGTCTGGTTCATGATGAAGTTCACTCACTCACTAACCCTTATTTTTTTAAGGACACATTTTAATATATTGAATGGGGTTCTCTCTAAATCTATTCCTACCACACCATATGAGATGTGGCATACTAAGAAACCAATCTTGATCATCTCAAGATTTGGGGTTGTCAGCCCATGTCGAAAGACAACAGGCAAATAAGTTAGAGGCTAGGTCTATAAAGACTCGTTTTATAAGGTATTCTGAAGAGTTGTTAGGATACTAATTGTACTTGCCTGCGGGTCACAATGTGATTGTGACCTATCATACCATATTTTTGGAAAATAGTTTATCCAAGATGGTGGTAGTGGGAGAAAATTGAGCTCGAAGAGAAAATTTTCGAAGAGCAATGAGCTGAAGATCTGGCTGAACCCATTCAATCTAAGTCAGTTAGTGTAGGACTTCTTCCACCTCATAGATCTAGTAGGATTTCTCATCCTCTTGAAAGATACTTAAGGTATTTTAACAAAAGAAGTAGAGGAAATGTTCCTCATGGGAAATAGGAAACATGAATATGATCCCAAAATCTATAATGAGGCGATGTTAGACATCGATTTCGAGAAATAGATGGAAGCAATAAAGTCAAAGGTTGACTTGATGTAATTTATCCAAGTTTGACCTTAGTAGATCTACCAAAAGGTATAGTACCTATTGGATACTTAAGGATCTACAAAAGAAAGATAGGTTCGGATGAATAGGTAGAGACCTATCAGCAGGCTTATGGCGAAAAATTATAGTCAACGCGAAAGTATTGACTATCAGGAGTTTTTTGCCTATAGCCATGCTAAAATCTATTCAGACATTACTTGATTTTGCAGCATACTATGATTATGAAGTGGGTAATGGATGTGAAAACTGCCTCTCTGAATAGATATCTTGAGGAAAATATCAATATGGGACAACCTTTTGGGTTTCACTTCCAGTGATGGAGATCACAAGATAAGTAAGTTGAAATAGATTGAAACAAGCATCTTGGAGTTTGGAATATTCGATATGATCAAATTGTTTGATTTCATCAGGAACGAGTGTCCAAGGAATGTGTTTATAAGAGGGTCAGTGGGAGGATGAGATTCTCCTGATTAGGAAAGATGTTCCCATACTGACTTCGGTTAAAATACGATTTCTAAAGAATTCTTCATGAAAAACCTTGGGAAGCATCCTATATCTTTGGGATAAAGGTCTGTAGAGACAGATCTGAAAGGATGCTAGGCCTTTCATAAAAAAAGTACATAAAAGAGATGCTGAAGAGGTTCAGCATGGGAACTTCAAAAGGAAATTTTTACCCCTTAAGCAAGGCATGTATCTCTCCAAGAAGATGTGTCCAAATATATTAAGGGAGATTTAGCTCATGAGCTGGATCCCTTATGCTTCGGCTATAGAGAGCCTCTTGAATGCCATGCTATGTACTCGACTTGATATAATCTTGCTGTGAGTGTCATGAGCAGATATCAGTCAAATCCAGATGTACGATACTGATTAGCTGTGAAGAACATCCTTGAGTACTTGAAAAGCATTAAGGATTTGTTCTGATTTTTTGGAAGAAGATTTGAGTTATGGGGTTTAAGGATACACAAATTTTGCGTCTGACACTGATGGTAGAGAGTTTACATCAGGATGTGTGCAATGTAGGAATTGGTAGATTGGAAGAGTTCTAAATAACCAATCATTACAGGTCCTAAGGAAGCTGAGTTAGTCATCATTTTCAAAGGTGCTAGGTAAGGTCTTCTGATCTAAGTAACTTTGTTGCAATTTGATGTCACGAGATGTCATCATAGTAACAATATCGGCACTATAGCTCTTAGCTTATGGAGCCTGGGTCTCACCAGAATATCAAGCACATGGAAAGATGACTTCAGATAATATGCGGCTATCTCGACATTGAAGATGTCAAGTTGATGAGAGTAGACCCCACGGATTACATGGTGGACCCACTAAGTCATTTAGCCAGTTAAAGATTGAAGTCCATCTTGAGAATATGGGACTTAAATTTGTCGGCAATTGGCTTAAGGTCAAATGGGAGATTGTTGGATGTATGATCTGAAAAGCCAAGTGTTAGCTGACACATTGTATTAATTCCAAGACATATTTTTGTATTTGATTTATTGAAATTAATAATATGGATAATTATTTTCATTCTAGAGTAATGTGTTTTAGAATCGTCCAAGAAGTTAATGGTCAATGATATATATTCTTAAAAGTTGAGAATTTGAGACATATGTCATTATAGATTAACTCTTGAATTACTCTGATTGTTGAATCATCACAGAGATGGTGATTGGTCCATCAAGATCGGTGCACGGATCGTTTTTCTTTCGGATAGATAAGTCTTGAGTCTACAGTGTGGGGATACTGGAGCGAGAGTACAGGTGGTTGTTAGAGAACAACGATACTGAGCATGATCAAGAATGAGAAGTCATTTGAATGTCTACTCACTCGTCAGTGACTATCTCGATATTGTAGTTATGTGAGTTCTTTGACCTGCGATGGCTCGGCTACTCATAGTGGGATTGCTGTAGTTTAACAACACATAAACATGATTTTTAGCCATTCGAGGTCTTGTGGTGTTCGTTGGCTGTAGTAGGTTCGCTATAGGAGTAGGGTGTACCCTTATAAGGGATCTATCGGTCTTAGTAGTTGAGTAGTTCTATGTGATTTAAGAGGTTGAGTCCTTAAATTTGTGGCCACAACAATGTGATAATGGAAAGGAGTTTCTATGGGATTCACGATTAGACTCCAGCTAATTAAGTTTGGTATATAACGGATGCTTAAGATTTGACAAGTTTTTATGACCTGCATTCTGTCGGGACTCTCGATAGAGAAATTTGATCACACGGTAACTATACCTAGGGGTTCATTTTTCTGTTCTGTTGGATTGCCACTATATGCTGTTAGGCATCATTGGTGGATTGTGAGAACTCACTAGGATCATTTTTGGATCAACGATCCTTGTTGGGGTGAGTTGGAATTGTTCCAACCCATCGAAAGGAGTTTCGATGATACTGTGATGGAGATCATGGTATGTCTCACTACCAGATAGAATAGAACCGCAGCGGTCACACACAAAAGAAACACGATCTGATCAATAGTTTAGATCATCATCAAAGATCAATTATATTGATGATTTGGATCAATTTGTAAGAGTTACAAATTTAGTAATTGCTAATTATGTAAGGATTACATATTTAGTAACTGTTAATTGTTAGCAAAGGGACTTAATTGTAAGTGTTGCAATGTAATTGGGCTTAATTAAATTATGAATCAAGTCCTAATTAATTTAAATCAGATTTAATTAAATTGGGTTTGATTTAATTTAAGGTTAATTGGATTTAATTATCTAAGTTGGACTTGGATTTCAATCCTGATTAGATCAGGATTGACAGCTTTTTCAAATTTGATTCGAATCAAGCTCGAATTGGATACGAATTGAATCCAAAATTGAACCCAATTAAAATAGACCACTTGAGCCCAGGTTTACTGGGCTTCTCACTCTTCTTGGCTGACCATAAGGGGAGTGGGGTGCTGAAAATGCGGCCCCTTTTTCTTTTGCATGCGTGGAAGTTGGCCCTCCTCTTGTTAGTTAGTGGTCTTATCTAGATAAGGATTAATCCCAACTAAATTTGAATTTGATCTGGGATTAGTTAGGACTAATCCTTATCTTGTTTGGGCGTTGGGGGCATTGTTTTGTGTGACAAAATAAAAGAGAAGGGTGGGGCATGCACAACTAATTCCAACGTGAGTTCTTTGGCGCCCTTTCTTTCTCCTCCATGCCCCCTATTCCCTTCTTCCTCATCACGCCCTATCTCCTACTCTAGATCTGATCTGAGAGAAAAGAGAGAGTTTAGAGAGAGAGGAAGAAAAGAAGAAGTGTTCTTCCTTCTCTTCTTGGTGTTCAAGAAAGGTTCCTTCAATCAGTGTGAAGGGTTCGTGCAACAGGCTCTTTTCTTCAATTAGTTCTAGAAAAAATATCAGATCCAAGTTAAAGAGCGAGACCTGCAAAGTGCTAGTACTCTAGTGGCCTCTGTGCTTCGATCAGATCGTCTCTGTGTGGATATCAGCATAGGCCAGATGCTTGCGTGGCTCTGACAGAAACCCTGGACATCCGCAGGATCTGATCCAAGTAAGAAGAAAGGATAGCGATTAAGGTAATTGTTCTTTCTTCCTTGTTTTTATTTTCAGATCAAAAATATTTATTTCATAGCATGTTTAAAACGATCTATAGGTGATTTTAGGATTAGATCCAAGCATGCTTTAGATTAAAATAGTTTTAATCTTACCTTTCCGCTGCGTATGTTCATGAGATGAAAAATCTGCATGCTAATCACTTAGAACTCCAACACGGAGGCCCCCACTTCCTCTCCCTCTCCTTCTATCCCCCCTCTCTTCCTCTCTTTCTTCTCCCTCTCCCCTTCTTTGCTCTGTCGGTTCGGCCCGGCACGGACCGGTATAGATCCTTATTGAACCATACCACCAGCTGGCCGGCATGAGGTCCGGTTCTAGTTCAGTGGTCCTTGGGATTGTGTAGATTGGCTCCCAACCGAATGTTGAAAAAAATTCTGGAAAGCCTTTGTGTACTCAAAATCTTTTGATTCCTAATGTGGTCATGCATTCATTCATTAGTTTTTGGCAACTAATTTGATGTCCAATGTTTTATGATGCAAGTAGAATGATGTAATGCAACAAAAATAATTTGATCTAGTTAAAGAAAACTAAAAACAGTACAATAACAGATCATTTTCCTAACTGAACCTATGGCTTCAGTATCTTCTTCTTCTTTGAACCCTTGATTAGAAATAAAAACTGTGATTGGGGACCAAAGCAATTATTTGCTAGCTCATAGTGCAGCATATCACAGGCTGAAAAACAATCACTATGATTTTTATCCTGTTTTGCAATATGGTTTGCATGGACAATTTGACATTTCCATGTGAATTTCACTCCTCTTTTCTCTTTTGTCTTTTTCTTGTTTTTGGTATTCTAACTGCTTTGCCAACAATACTTTGGTCAAATGGTTATGCAATACTTCTGGTCACGTCCTGTGAATCAACACCTACAGGCAAGGGCACAGCTGAAATTTTACATAGTGAAATATAAATTTTTGGATACTTGTTAGTTGCAGTTCTTCTTATTTTCATTCTTCTTCTTCATTTTCTATGGTTTTGTTTTTGTATTGATCTTCCTAGAAACTCATGGGTCAATTACTTAAACCTTATTCTTTGCTTATGTAACTGAAAATTGTGGTTATAACTGTCATGCATTTTGCGAATTTGTAGGTTGGGACGCATATCTACCGGTTTTTCAGAGGATACACCAAAGGATGGATTGAAAAGAGCCGAGGGCCAAAGATGCTCAAACTTAAGGATTGGCCCCCAGCTAGTTATTTTGGAGAGCGCTTATACCGCCACTGCAATGAATTAATTGGTTCTTTGCCTTATCAGGAATACACAAATCCAAGAACTGGATTTCTTAATCTTGCATTGAAGTTGCCTGAAAATGTTAGGAAACCAGATTTGGGACCAAGGTTGTGTGTTGCTTATGGACTTAACAAAGAAATAGGCAGGGGAGATTCGGTGACCCTGCTTCACTACGATTGGACTGATTCAGTATGTCTGAAAATAGTTCTCATTGGGATTTTGTTTTGTGTTTGCTGAGCTGTTAAATCTAGTATAGAAATACCGAAACATTTGCAACTTCATTGATAGTTATAATTATATGAGTGACCTAATTTTTTAGCCAGTTTTAGGTACTGCTTTGTTTTGATGTCCTCATCTTTATTCTATCTTGTGATTTTGTATCTTCTGGTAGTTCTTGCCTGTGAGGGCTAATCATTTAGTTGAACCATAATAAGGAAATGGAAATACATGAAATACGAGCCATTCTAGAATGTGCTCTATGAGATAAGACCAGCACATGTTTCACAGGCCTGTGAATTCAAAAAAAATATGTGGAGCTTTTGGCTGAAGAAATGGTTACTTTCTTTCCTTATCTACCTTTCCTTCGTTATTTAATATCTTTCCCAATTATCAATATAAAAGGGACATGGCTATGGCATCTCATTCTTTTCTACTGACCATATCATGATGTTTAGTCAGATTCTAGTTATTAAGCTCAACTATTTTACTAGTATGTGTAGTTAAAGATGCCTATATGTTTTATTTACCAAGTTCTGATAATAATAGTTTTCTTTACCATATATATCAACTAATTTCACTAACAGAGACTTATTCATGAATGACATCATATGTTCTTTTTGCTTTTACTTGATTTAAATGAGAAATTGTGTTTCATATGATATCCTATTTATTTATTTATTTAAATTTCAGGTGAATGTTTTGACACATATGACAGAAGTAAACCTTTCTTTGGATTGGCACTCTAAAGTAAAGGAGTTGAAAAAGAGGCATGGAGATCAAGATATTAAAGAAGATATCAGTACCATTTTGAAAATGGATGAAAAATACTCAGCATCACCTGCAAGAAATTATATCACGGTACTGGACAACATTGACTTAAATAACACAAATGATGGGAATACATTGTCATTTAAACCTTCTTCTCCCGAGGATATCCTTGATGAGCAAATGGGAAATGCAGTCCCTACTGTTAATGGTTGTAGTCTGGGAAAGTCAGAATTGACATTTGCAAACCAGAAGTCTCTAATGGTTCTGTTTCTAATTTCAATGTTGAAGCAGGTGAGCATGGTGGCCCTTACAAGCAGAATATAGGCATTAAATTTTTCTCTGCTGATGGAACTAGAGATTATGCAAATCTTGATGAACTGATCAATGAAAAAGAACAAGAAAGTAACTTCTGTAATTTGAACAATAGGCAGTTGTCTCAGAATGAAGATATAGAAAAAAGATGCAAGACCCAAGATAATCAGAATATTGCTCATGAAATCCATACTGAATCATCTGTAGACAATCCATTATCATTGATGGCTGCTTTTCAGGTGCAAACTCATGTTGATCATGTAATTTGTGATGAAGATGGGCAAAACACACGTAATGTGAGCAACCACCTAATGACTAACAGGGAAGAACAAGATAAGATGGGTCTTACTCAAGGAGAAAATATGCATGGTTATGTTGCTCATGGTGATCTTGATGTTGCTGATGGAATTCATGCAAAGGGCCCATCTACTGTGAAATCCCCATCAGTCTTTGATTATAATCAGTCTTGTGTCTTATCTAATGAACTCTCAGTACCTGACTGCTTTGTGGAGAGAACAGTTAAATGGAATGTGTCGGATATGGTAAATACTAGGAATGAAGCTTGTAAGGAGAGATGTAATCAGGATATCGATATAACTTCAGAAACAGGTGATGTAGTTGGTGAGACCATGGAGCACAGTGGAGATGTTCATCTATTTGTTGTAGACTCTGAAAGAAATGAAGAAGTTTGCTGGATAGATGGGTCTTCGGTGTCTCTGTTGACAAAAGTAGATGTAGAAAATGCTGTATCTGGAGTACAAGACACAGGATCTGGTTTGTCTACTTACATCAAGGATAAGGGTAATGAAAGAGGTGGGCAAAATAATACGGTTGAAGAGCAAAATAATGGAGACATGCATTTATGTGTCAAAGGAACTGAAAATAATGGAGAACTTTGTTGTTTGGGAATTGATCAAAATGGAAGTTCTGGTTTCTCTTGCATGACAGCTGATAACAATGGAATTTCAGATGTCAGAGTTGAGAATAACAAAGGAAAATTTGAAGAGCAGAAGAAAGTTAGTCAAGATGGATATGCGGGAAGACCTCCAGGATTTACTAAGAAGATGGGCAAGGTGGTAAATGGTGTTGTTTCGAGTAAATTGCACAAACCAGTTATAGCTGATGGTGTTTCTATTAAAACTGAGTATGATCAAGAGACTGTTGTGACTGGATTTTATGAAAATAATTCTGTAATAAGTGCTGATACTCTTATGAGAACTGAAAATGGAGAGGTTGGCCTTGCTGAAGAGAACAACAACAGGAAAGTGCAGATATCTGTTGTTGAAACTGAGAGGAACGAGGAAACTTGTTGCACTGGTGAGTTACTCATACAACAAAGTGCCAGTAAAGAAACTGTTGTTGCTGATAGTGGTCATGAAATTCAGAAGGAAGGATCCAATGGGAACACTGATAATAATGCTAAAAGAGCTGATGAAGTTGGTCACATGAAAGAGCAGGGTAACCCAAAGATGTGCTTGTCTGTGGTCAAAACTGAAAGGGATGAAGAATCTTACTGTTCAGGGCTGGATTTATTGGATGGTCCTCGTCCTTGTTTGCCTGGCATAAAAATTGAAGATGGTGAAGCACATTTTGTTGTAATCAAGGATATAGAGGGAAAGTTTACGGACAAAAGGAAGTTCCTTCAACATCAAGAGGAAATGGGAAATCCTCCTGGATTCATTAAGAAGTTGGGAAAGGCGGTGCATGATGGTGATCTAAGGGAGCTGCAGAACAATGAAGAAGCTGATCATTTTCCTGACAAGCATAAAAGAATTGGTAAAGTCGACCTGAATGAAGAACAAGAAGCAAGTGATTCCAGCTTTGACAGAGGCAGAGCTGTAGCTGATGATACTGTTGAGGTTGCAACACAAGGTGCAGCGTCTGACTTTGCTGGACTCACATTGGAAGGAAAATTTGGAGATGATGGTGTTCTGCTGGAATTGCAGAACAATGAAGAAGCTGATCACTATCCCGACAAACATAAAAGCATGATAGAATTTGACCAGAATGAAGAGAAGGAAACAAATGGATCAGGTTTTCCCAGTTGTAGAGCTCTAACTGATGATTCTGTTGAGGTTGCTAGGAGCAGAGCAGTAACTGATGATATCGTGGAGGTTACCATGCATAGGGTAGGACCTGACATCACTGGACTCTTACCAGGAGGAAATTTTGGAGATGATGTTGCAAGGGAATTGCAGAAAAAAGAAGAAGCTGATCAGTTTCCTGACAAGCCAAAAGGCATTGGAGATTGTGATGAAGGACAAGAAGCAATTGATTCAAGCCTTGCTGGTGGCACAGCTCCAACTGATGGTACCGTTGAGATTGCTAGGGAAAAGTTGTAACAGATGATGCTATCGAATGTGCAATGCAAAGGATAGGGCCTGACTTCACCGGACTCATGCCAGAAGGAGATTTTGAAGATGATGTTGTGAGGGAGTTGTGGAACGAAGAAGAAGCTGATCACTATCCTGGGAAACCTAAAAGTGTTGGAGAAGTTGACCAGAATGAGGAACTACAAGCAAATGATTCAAGCATTGCTAGTAGGAGTGGTTTAACTGATGATACTGTTGAGATTGCTGGGGAAAAGCCGTAACTGATGACACTGTTGAGTTTGTAGTGCAAGGGGTAGGTCCTGACTTCACTGGACTCATGCCTGATGGAAATTTTGGAGATGGTGTTGCGAGGGAGTGGCAGAACAATGAAGAAGCTGATCACCATCCTGACAAACCTAAAAGTGCTGGAGAAGTTGACTTGGATGAGGAACATGAAGCAAATGATTCAAGTCTTGCTAGCGGCAGAGATCTAACTGATGATGTTGTTGAGGTTGCAAACCAAATGTCTGGAGCTGGCTTTATTGGACTCACACCTGAAGGAGAATTTAGAGATAATGTGGGGAAGCAAATTATTGTCTGCAGCAATATCCCTGGAGATGCTGTAATGCTTGTAAAAAGGATGGGCAAAAGAGCTAGACAGAAAATACGGAGAAGAAACACTGCTGATTTAAGATATAAGATGAAAAGAATAGTTGATTCAGGCCTTTCTGGTGCCAGAGCTGTTATTGGTGATACCGTTGAGGTTGAGAAGCAAATGGTTGAAGCTAACTACTTCAGAATGACGTCTGAAGGAAATTTTGATGTCAATGCCGACAAACAAATTGTTCTCTGTAGTGATATTCCTGAAGATTCTGTAATGCACTCCAAAAGGAAAAGAAGTAGATGTTGGAAAGAAGAACAGGGAAGAAATCCTTTAGGTCTGGGCATCAAAATGAAGAGAAAACCTGATTCTTTTCCTTTTGAAGCTGAAATCATGAGAGAAGTTGACAGAAATGAAGAACAAGAAGGAAATGATGCAAGCCTTTGTAGTGGCAGAGCTTTAATTGATGGTACTGTTGAAGTTGCAAAGCAAGGGTTTGGATCCGACTTCACAGGATGTGTGCCAGAAAGAAATGTTGAAGATAATATGGGGAAACAGACCATTTTCTCTTATATTCCTGAAGATGCTGCAGTTCACATCAAAAGGAAGAGAAGTGGAGGCAGGAAGAAAAAGCAGGTATGGGATCTTGCTGGCCTGGGCATCATAATGAAGAGAAAACCTTACCTTTATCCTACTGAAACTGTAAAGAAGCTGGATGGGAAGATCACACAAGAGAAGTCTGATTTTTGTATGACTGGCATTAGAACTGTAGCTAATGAATTGATTGATTTTGAGCAGCACATTCAGGAAACTGGCATTTCTGGTTCCTCACTGAAAGAGGGCTTTGAAAAACAAATTCATGACTGCAGTGGTAGTCCCCAATGTTCTGGTATACATGTAGAGAAAATGACAAGCGGAAGCCAGAACAAAAGGAGGGGAAGAAAATCAGAGCTTTCTGGTGGTAGATTGAGCGCTAAACCTGATTTTGTTCTTCTTGGAATTGAATCAAATGGGGATCTTGTTGGAGATAAAGCACAAGATGTTGCTGCTCCTAGTTTATCAAGTATTGGCTCTGTAATCAATGATTCGCTTCATGTTAACCAAAATGGAAGTGCTGGTCAGTCTCATCTTCCACAACATGGTAGCTTTGACATGTCTGAAAATTTTAAATATGGTGTAGAGAAGACAAATGTAGGAAGCAGAAAGAGGAGGTGGGATGAACAGCAAACTGACTCCAGTAACAATAGGCAACCAGAACAGTTAGAAGGTGCTGCTCTTTGGGATGTTTTTCGGAGAGAAGATGTTATGAAGTTGCAGGAGTATCTCAACAGGCACTCTGCAGAGCTGAGAGGTCTCCACTGTTCTCCAGTAGAGCAGGTTAGAATTAATCCTACGTCAGCAAGATTGTGGTTTAGCATTTTATCTGTTGTTTCATGTGATTTTAACTGTGCTTTTATCATTAGGTGGTTCATCCTATCCATGACCAGGCTTTCTATCTGACATCAGAGCATAAAGCAAAGCTCAAGAAGGAATTTGGTAAGTTCATTGCTACTTGATTACAATACTTACTATTTTTAAAACAAAGTTCATTCCTACTACTGGAATTTTAATTATTATTAAAACAAAGTTAATAAAACAAAGTTCAAGAGGGAATTTTGCAAGTTCATTCCAACTTGATTTTAATTATTAATTTTCTTGTAATTCCTGCTATCAGGATTACAATCTTGTCAACAGCAAATCTGACAGGACTCTCCCAAGAATTCCCCTATAACTATAAAGGGTTTGCTCATTCTTGGAGTTTGTTCAAGGATGGAAGCTCAAGCAACTTTGTGGCATGTCATGTATCGCTCTTTTTCTAATTTTAAATTCTGACTAGGCAGATGTGTTTTATAACAATCATCTTGGTAAATCAAACAACAACAATCCTATAGGCTCTTGAAGCATGTAGGATAAAAAATGTTCCTATGCTAGTGTGTTCTGTTATCATTCTTGATGCTGGTGTCTTTCGAGGTAAATAAGTCAGCAAGTGAACAATCATAGACTTCATCATATATCTTGGTGACCAGTTTCGAAGACCTATAATGCATCACCAGATTACTGACATTACACATTTTTCCAACATACTTGTGACCACTTTTTAGAGTATGGAGACAGAGAATCAGTTAGTAGTAAGTTGACATAGCATCAAAGGAGCACATACCAATTAAAAGTATATTGGATTCTATAGTATCTTAAGGGGTCACCAGGATGCAAAATTCTGTAATGTGCTCGAGGACATTTTGAAATGTGGGATTACTCGTATGCCGACTAGGCTGGATCTGCTTCTAATAGAATGTCCATTCTAGTTATGTATAATTTTAGAGGGATATCTAATCACTTGGAAAAGCAAGAAGCAATTAGAACTTGCTGTGCTTTTGTGTTTCTTCACACCTTGTAATGTGAACTTCGCATTTCGGTTTGTTTACTAGTTTCATTGCTATTCATGTTGCATGCCTGTCTTTCATGAGAAAGCCCAAGCAGATCAAAATTGACCTTTGTTCCAGAAACAGTGCTTCATGAGTAGTTTTGTAGACCATGACGTCAGGTTAAATTCTAGGATCTCGAAGCTCCTAGATGAAGCCAAGTATATCAAGCATGGCAAGATTCACATCGATGATCAAGCTTAAGGTGGAGTATCGATGAATATTGATGTAGAGTTGACATGGTTGTAGGACAATTGTACTTTACTAGAGTAACTTTAGTGATTTGCATTGTAATAGTCATTAGTCAAGCTTGAACAAAGAGAATAATACTCTTGGATAAGGATTCAAGTCGGCATCGGAATGGGGTACCATCCCATGTGTCAAGACAGGGCCATCCTGCTAGTGTCCCAGCATCTCGATGGGGACGTCTTGGGACATCTTTTGTTCCAAGTGTTGGGATGGGACGAGACGGCGGTGTGTCCCGTTCCATGGGAAAATCGGGATAGCCCCATCCTACGAGATTAAAAATCTTGTATTTAGACACATATATATAACTAATCCAGCTTAAGGATGTTTTCTTCTACTGTTGGACTGACCCCATTAAAGGAAAGCAACGCTAAAGTCCTTGCCTACAGCTATGTGACATTCCTCATACTTCCACATCTTTCTCTCTCTTTCTCCTGCGACCCCTTCTCTTTCTTTCCTTAGCTTTGTTCCTCTTCTATTCTCTGCTTCTCTCCTCCTCTTTTCCTTTAGTTTTCTATTGGTTAGCATAGAGTCTGAAATCAAGCATTTTCATCATCAATATGCAGATCATTCACCTTTTAGATTAATCTTCATATTGCAAAGAGAAAGCTAGCCATCAATATAAGTTTCCTTTATGCTGTAAAATTGGTATAGTCAGAGCATGCACACAGCCCACCTCTGTTCATGTACATGTATAGTGCCTATGACAACAGATCTCTTAAGGGATGGAAAGGGAAGGGTAAAAGAACCAAAAAAGAGAAGAAAATAACACCAGCTGCACAACTATATTTATATGGACAAGAATCCCACCAATCTTTCATCACAATGCTAAGAATCCATCATTACTTCTTCTCAAGTTGGAGCATGGAGATTTGTAATGCCCAACTTGCCTAGGAGAAAGGTAAACTGATCCCAACCAAGGGCCTTGGTGAAAGTGTCAGCGAGCTGATATATGGTGTGAGCAAAATGAGTGCTAATCTCCTTGGATTGAAGACACTGTTGTACAAGAAAAGCAGCCAATCTCTATGTGCTTTCTGTCCGTTAAAAAAGGTATTGGCTGCATTGTGTAACACAACCTGATTAAAAACAAAAGAGTTGCACTTGTTGAGGATTAGAAACTCTGAGATCATGAAGAGCCTTCACAACCATAACAACTCACAAATAGCAGCCGCCATTGATCTATATTCAGCCTTGACAGATGAGCTTGATACCATGGTCTGTTTTTAGTTTTCCAAGAAATGGGGGATGGACCAAGCAAGGTAAAATAACCAGTAGTTGAGCAGCGAAGTCATGAGACAAGTAGTGCCATCAGAGTCACAGTATGCGAGAAGCAGAGGAATACAAGAAGGGTAATTTCTGGTTATGATCACATCATCAAGATAGAGCAACAGAGAAGTAAACGGTAAATAATGAATAATTAGCAGCAAATTGTTGAAACCCAATCTGCTTAAGAGTAGTAAACTTATTGAACCAGTTGCAAGATGCCTATTTTAGACAGTACAAAATTTGTGGTTCTGACCAATGTCTCCCCTTTCATAAAATATCAAATGGCAAGGTCATATATATCTCTTTATGAAGATCCCTATTGAGGTAATTCAGCCGACTCCTCGATTCCGACTTTCAATCGGTCTGATAAGTATGAACTGCCGACTATCAATTGGTTAGCCGACCAACAGTCAGCTATTCTCAACCATCCTTAGTAAACTCCAATTATGACGACTCGACTGATTTCAGACTGATGGTCATTCGGACTTCCACAATTGTCGACATATAGTCGACATTTTTAAGCTGCCGACATATAGTCGGCAAACCAGAAACCACCAGCGCAGAAAGTGCATAATGATCAGAACATGATCAGTGACGGGTATAACCACCTATCCCATGATCACATAATGCCGAGATAAGTGAGATCCACGTGTCTAACCATTACAACCAGTTACCAACTAATTTATAAAAGAAGATAAATGAACAGCATTTGGTAAGGACTCTTGAGAGCTGAAACTCTGCTTCTCTAAATACTTATCTGCTGTTCACCACTCTCCACTGATTTAAGCATCGGAGGTTTCCGTCGGATACAATATCGGTCAGTGTAGACTTCATTTTGCAGGTGTTCTTCACCGGCAACGGGCGCAACAGAGGATTGGCCGCAATAGATTGGCGCATCAAGAAGGGGGAGAATACGAGCAATCAAGGCAAAAACTAGAGCTCAAAATAATTTTACAGGATCTGTGAGGCAATCTTTTCGTCGGAAAGATCTCCCTCTATTGGCAGAGTTCAGATCTTCGCATCCTGTAATCACTACGGATGCACAAATTGTTGCTCTAATACAGTAAATGAAGGTGTTGATGGAGGCGGTGCACGGCCTCCAACAACAACAAACAGCAATAGCAGCAACCGCCGGCGGAGTCGGTGGCTCATTCAGTGCCATCCAAGCATAGTCGCCGTCCTCCACGACACTCACCCTCTTCATCTTCAGAATGACGACCGTCTCGACGTTCTCATCGAGTCGAGCAATGCTTTCTCGGCATTCTCATCATGTAGCTCATCATTCACGGCGATCTTCCTCTCCTTTTCGTGTATATAGTATCAAGAAGGAGAAGAGGCCGCATGTACCTTCTGCTTCTCCATCATCGAGTTCTTCAAGGGATTCCATCTCTGGATTTTTCCAGCAACGGTAGCTCGACGACTATGAACGCAAGTTCAAGGAGATCAACCGTCAACTTGTCCGACTTCAAGTGGAAGGTCGGAAGTCTTCCAACGATCATGACTTTCACACTGCACAATCTCTCTTAGCGTATCTTGGATGAGCTGATCCCGTCTCGATTTAAGATGTCGCAAATGGAGCCATATGATGGCTCCATCGATCCAATTGATCATTTAGAGAGTTACAAGGCTCTCATGATGATACAGGGGACGACCGACGACCTCCTATGTATTGGCTTTCTGGCAACTATTCGGAAAGCTGCTCGAGTCTGATATTCTGGACTTCAGTCGGAGAGCATAAATTCTTTCAAAGCAGCTTGAATATTCTTTCGTGGTCCATTTCAACACTAGCTGAAAAGTGTCACGAACATCAAATAGTTTCTTCTCCAAGTAAGGTGAGACGGAGACATTGAGAGATTTCGTGGCTCGCTTCAACATGACCATACTTGAGGTCAGGGACCTCAATGAAGATATGGCCATCTTGACCATGAAGAGAGGTCTGAGGGAATCCAGATTCACTTACTCTTGGATAAGATTCTCTCGGATCTATGCTGAACTCTTGGAGCGTGCATACAAATATATTCGCGCGGATGAAGGTGCTTCTGACCGACGTCAAACAGAAGAAAAAAGTCAGAAAAAGAAATAAAAGAAAGATGAAGCTCCAATCGAACCAAGTCGGTCAACCACCAGTAAAGGAGCTTCATCCCGTCGACAGAGTCCAAGGTCAAATAACTATGGCAGTAGGTATGACTCTTATACTCTTCTTTCTGCTCTCTGTACGTAGATCTTAATGGAGATCGAAAGAAAGGAGTATCTTCGACATCTCCCATCGATGAAAGGGTCATTGAGGAGTCGTGACAAGTAGAAGTATTATCGATTTCATCGTGATCACGGTTATGATATGAACAATGTATTTAACTCAGAGATGAAATAGAGGTTTTGATCCGACGCTGCTATCTCAAAAAATTTTGACGAGATCGTCCGACTCAACCTCCCATCGACCAAAAGCCTCAGTCACAAGCTAAGAAAATGATCAACAATCGACCAATGGCGGGAGTGATCAACATGATCTCTAGACGATCAAAGGATTGAAGGGCAACTTCAAAAAAGAGTCGGCAAAGAAATGACTTGATAATGTAATCTCTTTTTCACAAGATGATGTTCGGAGAATACAAACTCCCCATGATGTTGTCATCGTCTCGATGATGATAGCAAACTATGATATAAAAAAATTTTAGTTGATAATGGAAGCTCTACTGATGTTCTCTTTTACTTGACTTTCTTCCGAATATGACTACCGACTGACCGACTCAAAAGAGTCAATGCCATTAGTCGATTTTATCGGAGATGCAGTTACCATGAAAGGAGAAATTACTCTCCCACTAATCGCGGGAGCAAATCCACAATAAAGTACCATTCTCCTGACATTCACAGTCGTCCGGGTTTTCTCGGCTTATAATGCTATATTTGGATGACCTGAACTTCATGCCTTAAGAGCAGTAGTGTCAACATATCATTTATTGGTTCGATTCCCAACAAAAAATAGAGTCGAAAAAATGCGTGGAGATCAACAACTTGCTTGACGTTGCTTCATGGTCTCTATAAAGAATAATCAATTTGAAGACTCTTTGTCTGTCGATAAATTAGATCAAAGAGAAAATGAAGAGGTGAACCAACCAAGCAACTGGTTTATATCCCGTTAAGAAAAGATCTTGAGAAGACGGTCCAAATTGGATCGCAAGTGTCTAATCCAGAGCGACAACAACTGATGAATCTACTAAAAGCGAATGCAGACATTTTTGTTTGGTCGGCAATGATATACCAGAAATTTTTTCTAAAGTAATAACTCACTGACTGAACATTGATTCTAAAGTTAGGCCGGTGAGATAAAAGAAAAGATTTTTTGGTTCTGAAAGACAGAAGATCATCGATGAAAAAGTCGACAAGCTCCTCGCGGCTGGCTTCATTAGAGAAGCTAATTATTTCGATTGACTCGCCAATGTAGTGATGGTGAGAAAAGCAAATGAAAAATGAAGAATCTGCATCGATTACATATTTAAATAAAGCTTGTCCGAAAGATAGTTTTTTCTTATCAAAGATCGATCAACTAGTTGATGCGACTTCGGGACATCGATTTTTGTATTTTATGGATGCCTTCGTAGGCTACAATCAGATTTGGATGGCATCCGAAGATGAGGAGCACACTGTCTTCATAACCGACAAAGGCATCTACTGTTACAAAGTAATATCATTCGGTTTAAAGAATGTTGGAGCTACTTATCAATGGTTGGTCAACAAATTGTTCAAAGCACAAATTGGACGTAACATGAAAATTTATGTTGATGATATGTTGGTGAAAAGCTCTCAAACTTCTGATCGTGTTCGAAACTTAGAAGAAGTCTTCGGCACACTTCGACGACATCAGATGAAATTAAATTCAATTAAATGTGCATCGGGGTAAGTTTTGAAAAATTTCTCGGATTTCTTGTGTCGCAACGAGAAATTGAAGCTAATCTTGAGAAAATAAAGGCTATTATCAATATGAAGCATCCAAACTTCAAGAAAGAGATACAACAACTTCATGAAAGGATCGCAGCACTCAGTCGATTCATCTCAAGATCGGCAGAAAGATGTCCACCCTTCTTCAAGGCTTTACGACAAGCAAAAGATTTTCATGATCAGATGAGTGCCGACAATCTTTCGAGGATCTAAAAAGATATTTGACATTTCTATCATTACTTACAAAACCAAAGGTGAGAGAAATTTTGTATCTTTATCTGGCGACTTCGATAGAGGCGGTTAGTTCGGTACTCATCCAGGAGGACGAAAATTGAATTCAACGGTCGATTTATTACACCAGCAAAATGCTTCATAATGCTGAAATAAGATATTTAAGAGTGAAAAAGATGATCTACGCTATGATCATATCATCACAATGATTTCGTTCATATTTTCAGGCACATCCAATAGTTGTCTTGACAGATCAGTCATTGAAGGTAATTCTGTACCAACCTGATACTTCAGGTCGAATGGCGAAATGGACAATAAAATTCAGTGAGTTTGATATTCAATATCATCCACGACGTCAATGAAGGCACAATTTTGACCGACTTTGTCGTCAAGTGCACCGTATCCGACAATAATCCTGAGGATGAACTCAATGACAAATCGAAGCAAATTGAAACTCCTGAGATCGACTTAGCATCGGTGTGGGTGCCACATATTGATAGAGTATCCAACCCACAAGACAGTGGAGCTGGTTTCATCCTCACCAGTTTTGAAGGGATCGTAATCGAATAGTCCTTTGGTTTAATTTTAAAGTCTCAAATAATCAAGCCGAGTATGAAGTCCTTTTAGCTGGCTTAAAGATTGTCAAAGAACTTGACATTGACAATTTGAAGGTCTTCACCGACTCAATTGATTATCGGACAAGTTAAGGACGAGTTTGAAGTCTGAGATCTCATTATGGTGTACCTTCAAAAAGTGAAAGATCTTACATCAATTTTGAAATATTTTGAGATTCTCATATTTCAAGAGCAGAGAATGCTTGAGCTGATATATTTTTTCGACTCGCAACTACATTTAGTTCGCTTGGTCGGACGTTCATCGAATATCTTGAACAATCAAGTATTAACAAAGTCGAAGAAGTGCTACAAATCAATGACGAGCTGAACTGGATGGATCTAATCATCCAATATTTGACTGATGGAACTCTACTTACAGATCTTTTAGAAGTCAAGTGACTAAGATGGATGGCCTCACAATATATTTTAATAAATGGATAATTCTATAAAAGGTCATTTTCTCTTTCCTTATTGAAGTGCTTGAGATCAACGGATGCTGACTATGCACTCCAAGAAGTTCATGAAGGAATTTGTGAAAATCATTTGGAGGATAAATCATTGGTTTATAAAGTCTTGCAACAAGGATATTATTAGCCCACCATGAAAAAAGATGCCGCAGAACTTGTTCGAAGATGTGAATCATGTCAGAAATATGCTAATATACAACATCAACCAGCCAGCCAGCTGACATCGATCATTGCACCATGGCCCTTTGCGTAGTGAGAAATCGATATACTTGGTCCTTTCCCTCCGACATCAGGTCAGAGAATTTATAGTGGTTGCCATTGATTACCACCAAATGGATAGAAGCTGAACTCTTGGCACAAATCACTAAAAGTAAGATGGAAGACTTCATTCAGAATCAATCATATGTAGATTCGGTCTACCACACACCATCATCACCGACAATGGTCGATAATTCGACAGTCAGAATTTCAAAAATTTTGTGCGAAATTTCATATTATGCACAGGCTCACCTCAGTCGGCCATCTACGATCCAACGGTGAAGTGTTAAGTAACAAATCGAACAATCTTACATGGTCTCAAGACCAGACTGAATGAAGTTAAAGGTCTTTGGATGGAAGAATTATATCCGATCTTATGGACATATCGGACAACTCGTATACCGACAGGAGAATCGTCATTCAATCCAGCCTATGGAACTGAGACGATGATTTCACTTGAGATTGGATTGCCATTAGTAAAAGTCATAATATAATGAGTCGAGCAATTCTGAATGTCAGAGAGCCGATTTAGACTTTCGAAAGTCTGACAGCAAGCTCAAGTTCGGATGATTGCATATTGGTAAAGAGTAGTCCAGTACTGCAATGCAAAAATCAAATCGAAAGTCTTCTATCCAAGAGATCTGGTCCTAAGAAAGACAGAAGTTTCAAAATCTCTGGACTAAAAAAATTATCTCCAAACTGGAAAAGACTTTACAAGATAATCAAGATACTTCGTCCAGATGCATATCGGTTATAAACTCTCGACGGAACGATTATTCCTCAGATTTGGAATGTTGATAATTTGAATATGTACTATCAATAAAATTGTTTACATGTATGATATATTCGGAATGAAACATTGAGATTTAGAATCTTGAAATCTTCAATCATCTACAAGTTATCTACAAAATGATATCAGATCGATAAATAATCGATCAATTTATACCGACTATATCTTGATTTTTTACTGTAAAAATTGACTTAAGTCGAACGACGGCATCAAATCGATAAATAATCGATCAATTTGTACCGACTGTATCTCGATTTTTTACTGTAAAAACCGACTTAAGTCGAATGACGACTCATGCCGACTTAGCTTTAGCTAAGCGCAATATTATGCTGACTCGATCCCGATCAAGTAAGAAATATACTAACTTGACTACGGTCAGTCGAAGGATATTCGATTTATCATTGTCTATCAAATACCTAAAAAGTCTACAAACTAAGTCGGCTGACGCCCAACTAACGGA
Source organism: Elaeis guineensis (assembly GCF_000442705.2). NCBI lineage: Eukaryota > Viridiplantae > Streptophyta > Magnoliopsida > Arecales > Arecaceae > Elaeis > Elaeis guineensis. Next base: position 60,701,320 of record NC_025996.2, read on the forward strand.
CAAACTCTAATACGATTATTGGTTGACATTCAATTCACTGAATGGATAATCGATAATCCGACTGTTATTCAATGACATTGACAGTACAAGTTTAAAAAGGGATTCCATACTTAAAATTTTTTTCATTCATTGAAGAAGAGATTACAAAATTGGGCCCAAGGTCCGATTACAAAATTGGATTTGTCTGATTACAAAAAAAAGAGAGGAAGATATTACACCGGTCGTCAGTCGGCTTCTTCACCTTGCTCCGATACAGTTTCGGTGGTTGGAGCATGTTTTGGTGCAACTGGTGCATCTCCTTCGTTTGGTGCGGTGGTCTCCTTAGCAACCTCTTCTCCCGAACTAGGGGGACGATGCTGTTCAGATCCAAGTCTGGATACAATTTTTCGACTGCATCTCTGCTGTCTTCGTATCCAACATAGTAGGAGGCGAATCCATCCTCGAGAATTTCATCTTTGTATTCCTGTGATTCTTTGAAATTCTCGATGGCAAGATTCAGAGCACCCTTCGCTGATTCTACTTCTTCTTTGGCGGAGGCTAACTTTGTATCGGCCAGTGCCAACCTCTTTTTGGTGGCTCGATGCCTCCTGCGCTCCGTTTTGAGTTCTTCTATGCATCCGTTCCTTTCTCTTCGGAGTCGATTGATTGAATGCTTCTTGCTTTTGATCTGGGACTCCAGGGATGTGATGCTCTGTTGAGCCGACCCTAATTCGGCTCTGGTGGATTGCGACTCAACGATCACACGAGAGATCTCTTTCTGGAGCTTCTTCTCCTATTCAGTTGTCGTCTGAAGCTGTTCGACGATAGCAGTTTTCTGGACGTTGGTGATAGCGACCTTGTCCATCCACACCCGATGAAGCTTGGCAAATTTTCGATATTCGCTCTCCAGAGCGTACATATCGTGTGCCAACTGAAAAGAAAGAACAAGTAAGATAAAAAAAAAAGAAAGAAGTATCGTCAACTTACCCCAAGAACTGTCAGGTAAAAAGAAGAAAAAATCTTGACACTATTCGATCTTTCTTATTCTCCCTGTCAGTCGGGAGAAGAGCTGCCTCGATGAGTCATTTGGCTAACGTCGGATTGGTCAAAGCCTACTTATCGATCGAAATTTGGATGTCGAAGAGGGTGGGGAGATCCGTCGACGATCCATTGTCGGCAGAAGTAGCCGACGTCTTTCTCCACTCTCCAGTCGGCGGTCGTTTGCTTGAAACCGCCATAAAGTTGGTGCTCGATTGCGCTCGAGACCGCGCCACTTGAGGAATGGCCTGCGCGGCAGCAGACAGCTCTGGTTTGGCCGCGACTGTAGATTCGGCCTGAACCCCCACTGATGGAGCCGTTGATGGTTTTGGTGCGGCATCTTCGTCTCTCGCCGTCTCAACTCTAGCCGATGGCACTTCGACAGAAGGAAGCATTGTCGGAGCTGACAACGCTATAACCGATTCAGCGCTGGGAGCCATCACCAACAGAATGTCGGACTTCCTCATCGGTATCGACTCTAGATCAACCCGACTCTTCTTCGTCGTTCAGGATGATCCAGCGTCAGTCGCTGCTCTCTTCTTAGCGGCATGAAGACGAATGTTGGTAGCTGAGACTCATGCTGTCGACCGCATAGCTACAATCAAAAGACAGAAGTTCAGTACAAAATTTAAAAGCAAATGAAAAATAAAATGACCGACTATGCTATACCTAAAGAAGTCATCGAACTAAGTTCGGCGTCATAGAGAGCTTGCTCCGTCATTAGCTCTCGTTGTGCTGGAACTTTCATGTCCTTGAGTCAGAAAAAATCTTTCTGATCAATGATATCGACCCGACTGAGTTCGTTGGGGCCAGTTCTCTGATCACTCCAGGATGAAGGAAAGCCCCAAGGAGAAGAAATGAAAAAAAATTGGTTCTTCCACCCATGAATGGACGATGAAAGATCAAAAATAAAAGACAGACCCTTCCTCAGGTTGAAAAACCACCAACCCTTGGCTTTTGGATGATGGAGGATGAAGAAGGCTCAGAAAAGAAAAAGATGAGGGTTGGTCGGGATAAGACGACACAATAAAGCAAAGCTGAAATTAGCCGAATAGAGTTTGGAACTAAGTGAGTAGGCCAAAGACGGTAATAATCAAGAAGATTCCGGATGAACTCTGGAATCGAATATCGAAGATCGGCTCAAAGGTCCTCTACATAAAATGCAACTTGATTTGGAGGAGAGTTCACCCAACCATCCGGACCAGGAGCAAAGAGCTGAAATTGCTCTGGGATATGGTACTGTTTTCGAAGTCGATCGACATTGGGTCCAGACAAAGAAGAAACTTTCATCTCTAGATCCGAAGGAGAATCATCGATCGGATTCTCCGATCGACTATCTTGAGAAAATGAAGCCTTCGCTTTCTTACCCCTACTTGCCATTGAAAATGATAGAACCTAGAAGAAGAAAAAACCTAAGAGGAAGGGACAAGAACTCGACCTAAGACTAGGAAATGACGTGAAAAGCAGGGAAAGCTCTCAGCACCCGGGGCAGAACCTTTTGTTGCAGAAGAAAATGACGAATGCAAGAGCAGAAGATCCAAATAAAAGTGATATAATATATATAGGACCCTTTAACAGTCTGGATGAAGTTATTCAAATTAGGATTTTTCCAGATTTCGACACGTGGCTACATCAAAATCGATCATTGATCGGATGGTTCGACGCATCTACCTTCAGATCACGCCACCTCATCACTATCCACGTGAACAATGTAGAGCCAATGATATCTGGACACGTGGTCGAAATCAACTAGTCAGAATCAAATCGTCCGGATTCATCGGACGTCAGACTATCTTCTTGAAGCGACACTCTAATGATGATCTCACGGTTATCGAAATGATAAAACGGCTGGAGATCATGTTTCGAAGAAATCATTAATGTTTGCAGTCGAATCGGAGCTCGAGACATGTGGCAACTTCCTTCGTCCAACGTGTCAGATCACGTGCCAATCCACATGTCAGACTACCTTGGACTTGGGAGTGGGGGGCAACTGTTGGGGCAGTTCAGCGGACTCTCCGATTTCGACTTTCAATCGGTCTGATAAGCACGAACTGCCGACTATCAATCGGTTAGCCGACCAACAGTCAGCTATCTTCAACCATCTTTAGCAAACTCCAACTATGACGACTCGACTGATTTCAAATCGATGGTCATTCGGACTTCCACAATTGCCGACATGCAGTCGACATTTTCAGACTACCGACATATAGTCGACAAACCAGAAACCACCAGCGCAGAAAGCGCATAATGGCTAGAACATGATCAGTGATGGGTATAACCACCCATCCCACGATCACATAATGCCGAGATAAGTGGGACCCACGTGTCTAACCGTTATAAACGGTTACCAACTACTCGTCTATAAAAGGAGATAAATGAGCAGCATTTGGTAAGGACTCTTGAGAGCTGAAATTCTACTTCTTTAAATATTTATCTGCTGTTCATCACTCCAGACTGACTTAAGTATCAGAGGGTTCCCATCGAACATAATTCCGGTCAGTGTGGACTTTATTTTGTAGGTGCTCTTCACCGACAACGGGCCAATAGGAGATTGGCCGCAACAATCCCCATGACGGAATGCATTGTGTACATTAAGTTGGTGCAAAAACCAACCTCCAACAGAAGCAACAAGTCAGCAATGAACAGTAACAAGCTTTGCAACCGGAGGAAGTGTCTGATTGTAGTTGGTGCCTTCTATTTGGGTATATCTCTTAGCTACTACGGGCCTTATGGAGCTCAGCTAAGGCCTTGTATTTAATTTTATAGACCTATTAGCTACCAATAGGTTTCTTTCCTCGGGGGAGTCTCTCCCAGATGCAGGTGTTATTCTTCACTAAATCAGCAACTTCTTGTGCCATGGCCTCTCGCCAGTTGGGATTTTTGATTGCTAGGGCAAAAGAAGTCTATCACCTGAAGAGATGGTGAAGGGCATTCAAAGTGTGAAGGCGAAAATTTTTCGATAAGAAACATGATTCGAAATGGGGTAGGGTTACTCGAGGAAGTATCATGGAGTGGTGAGATGGCAGTTGCAGCACCAGTAACAGTTGAGCATACATAGTCGTCGAGGTATGAAGGTTTAGCATGGATAAGATCTCCTTGGTGCCATTTTAGGTGGGTGGTGTGTAGGGACATTGATTGCTTATGGTGTCATGGTGGGTGTGGGGACTGATGCGGGAATGAGTGGTTGCATGGTATGATGATGAGAATTTGTGGGAGTGGGTTCTAGAACAATATTTTGAGATGAGTTGGGGTTGGCTGTTAGTTTTTCTTGAAAGTCATTTGGGCACTTCTATAGATAGGTATATGTTTGGTGCAGCCTCATCAAAAACAGGTGGGGGCAACACAGGTGCTTGGGAGGCACTTGGATCATTTGTTTGAAATGGAAACTCATGCTCATAGAATATGACATCCCTGGAACTAAAAGTCGTTATGTTATGGAGATCATACATTCAGTAACCTCGCTTCCCATAGGGATATGCAAAGGAAATGCAATGAGTAGCACGATAATTAACCAAACTTATTTTTGGGCAAGCTCTGGTTTTTAGCATAACACAATCATCCAAACACATGTAAGAAGTCAATAGTTTGGTGGTTTGGATAGAAGGATATTTATAGGAAGGCAACTTATGAGGTAGCCAGCAGTAATAATGCGTTCATCCCAAAAAGAGATTGGTAAACTAACCTAAAAACACGGAACATGAGCAACCTTAAGAAGGTTCTGGTGTTTGCATTCAGCTATACCATTCTGTTGGGGTGTATCACATGTTCATTGATGAATAATACCATTTTGACAAAAAAAGCTGAAAGATTTGCATAGAAGTAAACTTACCTCCGTTATTAATTCTAATCTGTTGGACTTGATAATGAAATTGTGTTTGAACTATGGTTTCATATCTTGATGGGGCATTCTGCAAGATGTCGGGATAGGGTACCGTCCTAAGTATCGGGATAGGACTGTCCGGTCATCATTCTAGCATCCTGATTGGTGCATCTTGTTACATCCCATTCCAAGGATTGGGACCGGCAGGATGATGACGTATCCCATTCCAAGAAAAAACCAGAATTTCCCTCTGTCCCATTGGTTTTAAAACCTTGGTTTGAACCATCGCACAAAAAGCAGTAGGAAAACAATAGGCTTCAGATTTATATCTCTTAAAGTACACAAAATAGAGTGAAAACATCATCAACAATAGTTAAAAAAATAGTTTGCCCCCACGTGTGAAGGAGTTTGATGTCCACTGCAAATATCACAATGAATTAATGTAAAACATGAAGTGATTTTATTATTACTCAAAGAAAAGGGATTTCCAGTTTGTTTGGAACAATGACAAACATCACAGCTTAGACTAAATTCATGAATCATATCATTAGACATGCTGGGAATTTTAGACAAATGATTGAAGGATGTCCAAGACTCATGTGCCACAATGAAGAGGAAGGCTTACAAGTTGGAGGTGAAGCGGTAAAGCTCTTGGTACTGGTGATTGGGCAAAGTGGTACACATCATCATGCTTTTGACCCATTCCAATCAACCTTTTTGAGGTGAGGTCCTGAAAGACACAAAATGGTGGTGAAAAAATGACAACTGGTTGGTTGAGGACGAACTCAAATTGTTGGCCATGTTTGTTGGATGTTTGAAGATGGGAGAAAAAGGAAAACAAGGTCTTAAGAGTGGTAGGGCTCTGATACCATGTAAAATTGGTATGGTTGGAGCATGCACAGAGCCCCACCTCTATTCATGAATATACATGATGGCTATGATTATGACAGATCCTTAACTTTAGGCATGGAATATAGCGAGGTCAAAGGAACCTGATACCATGTAAAATTGGTATGGTTGGAGCATGCACAGAGCCCCACCTCTATTCATGAATATACATGATGGCTATGATTATGACAGATCCTTTAGGCATGGAATAGCGAGGTCAAAGGAACCAAAAAGGAGGAGGAGGAAGAATAAGAAGAAGAAGAAGAAGAAGAAGAAACACCAGCTACAGCACTATATTTGTACAGACAAGAATCCCACCAACTTTTCCTCACAATTGCAAGAATCCATCATCATATGCTATGAACCAAAATTTTATGTACTTTTACAAAAAGCTTTTGGCATTCATTAGTTCAATATTCCTCATCATACTTACTGTAGAAATTTTTTTCGAAGAGACCTGTTAAGAAGATTGAGCTTGTCCAAGAAGTTCTTATTAGTTTTTTTGTCTCAAATTCTCTTGTATCCTTATGCTTTCAAATTATTTTATCTTTTGATACGGCTGTTCCTTTTCCAAATAATATAGTCAGGAGATAGACTCTTGAAACTTTTTTGGTAAATATTTTCACCTCTAAGTAAGCTTATGTAGGTGTGGAGCCTTGGACATTTGAGCAAAAACCTGGTGAGGCTGTCTTCATTCCTTCTGGATGTCCCCATCAAGTCAGAAATCTGAAGGTCAGTTAATATTGAAGATCGAGCTATTTGTTAGGCATGTACAGTTTATTTAATCCTTGAATCTGCAAACTTTGTTGATGCAAATTACATTGGGGACATTGAGTTTTAGATTGTTATTAAATTGTTTTATTCTAAACAGTCATGTATGAAGGTTGCGCTTGATTTTATGTCTCCTGAGAGTGTTCATGAGTGCATTCGTCTGACAGAGGAATATCGTGTCACCCACTGTCATGCTCAGGGACAGAAACTAGAGGTTGGCTTATTAACTATATTGAATTTTTTTTTTCTAATGCATATCTGTTTGTATTCATGCAAATATATTAATTTAGTTATTCTAATATCTTGGTTGGAAACATTTATTTGCATGTTTTTCCACCAAAGATTGTATAGTTAGTCTACGTTGCATGTTGTATCATTATTCATGCTATGACCATTTTCTTATATGGTCATCATGAACAGGCGAAGAAAATGGTTGTTTATGCGGTCAACCAAATCGTAAAGGATTTAGAAGATAGCAAATCTATCTTTATGTAAGTAAGCCAGACCCCACTTTATTTGCATCTACTAATTGTGTATATTGATGCAATTAGAAGTTTGTACTATCACTAGTTGGCTATCTTTGTTCATTTTCATGTCATTCATTTAATTCATGAATTGGAGCTTTCTATGCATTGCAATTGTTGTAACATGCATATGGAGTAAGAACACTATATGCTCTGTAGTGTTCTTGGCTTTCCTTTGAGTCTTTCACTTGGAAAAGAATAAAGAGGCAAATTGTATGAACATGTAAAGTAAGGATCACCGACTCTGAACTGAATCCCATGCCGGCTGGCCGACGGTATGAGTCGGTATGCTCTTGTACTAGACCGTAGCGGCCCGAATTGACATAGAAACGGAGGATGAACTGGAGAGGAAAAGAGAGAAAGAGAGGAGGGAGGGAGGGAAGAAAAGGAAGGCCGGTGGAGATACCAGCTGTGGCCACCGAAGGGCTGTCGAGGCCTTTCAGGCTCCGTGGTCTTCCGTGAGAGAAAATTAGGAGAGAGAGCAAGAGAGAGATAGAGAGGGGAAGGGAGGGGAGAGGAGGGTGGAAAAGGTGGCGGGGAGGCCACCCGGTGGGCCGTTCGATGGCCTCCCCTCCACTTGGCTAATGGCCTCCCCACCATCTTGCCTCCCTTTCCAATCCCTTCCCCTCTCTCTCTCTCTCTCTTCTCGCATCTTGTGGAGAATCGCAGAAACCCTGTGGCTTGGCGGCCCTCCGACAGCCTCGATGGGCCACTGCCAGCTTCTCTTTCCTTTTCTCCTTTCTCTCTCTTCCTCTCTTTCCTTCTCTCTTGCTCTATTTTCATCAGTATTTCGAATGGAATGTCCGAACCACACCGATTAGCCGTCGGTACAGTTCGGCATGCTTCGAACCATCTGGTGCGGGGTGGGTTGGGCGAACCATATTGTAAAGGAACATGTTGGAGGCAAGGCCTTAGGTGTTTGGAATGTGATCCTAGACATTTAGTGATTTTTTAAATTGTAAAAGCAAGAATTAGCTGACCATTTCAGAATAATATATCATGCAAAAACAAATGGAGACTCCATAAAGACTATGACGGCCAAGACTAAGAAAGTCTGATTGTATAAGACTAGGCACTGTTTCGAATGTACATACGAGGAGCACAAAGAACAGAGTTGACACCATGATATTCCTAAAAATAAGGTGATGGAATCTAGATTATGAAATTCTCATCATTTTAAGATAATTTGTTGAATGAAGATTATTGATTTCAAAATTGTAATAATGAGAGTCTATAGTAAGAGGTATGTGGATATTTATTTGTGGATTGGAGAACCAAACATAATTATGAGAAAATTTAAATGCAAATAAAAATGCAAATAATACAGAATTTAAATATTTATAGACATATCAAAGGAAAAAATAGCTGGCTTAGTTGTAATTTGTAAATAATTTATGGTTCTTTGTTTGGACCGCTATCCTCAAATCTGACCTGAGTAGATCTAGCCTCAAACCTGATCGACCTTAATGTATTCTGCCTCTTGCATGCATGTGTGTGTGGGTTGAATTATGTTATGGGGAGATTGGTTGTTCAATATTTTCATCGGACTCTGTCCAATTTTTCTTCTCAAAAACAATGACATCTTGAAAAGTAAGATGGCAAATGACCACAGTGCACTAAAGTCCCAAGTCATCGAACCTGCATGGTTGAAATGAAAGATGCCACCCAACCTGCTGTGCTATTTGCCTACTGAACGATGTGTGTAGCTTCAAAAGCCTCTAAAGAAGCACCAATCATCTAAATATCTGATGATAGAGGACGAGCTCCCTTTGGACGATCTTTGAAGCATCCTATCATGCTGATGATTGTCTTAGACTCCCTCAATCATGATCCTGTAAGTGGAGGTGGCATACACCAAGCCTTCCTTTGCCCCTTTCAATTTCACCAGTCACTTAGTATCATACAAGTGCGATCCACTTGCGATGATCTTTTAGGAATTCAGTCCTTGAATTACAAAGCCTGTGCCACCACTCACCATTGCTCACCACAATACCATCAAAATTGATCCTGAGGAAGCAAGGGTGTGGAGGCTTCTATATGAAATGGATCAAATGTGAGGATGTAAGCTGCAAGGGAGGAGCCTGAGATTTCCTTTGCTGTCAAAAGACCTCTCCAAGGTGCGAGAGCTAATGAATTCTTCTATTTGGGTGGCTGCCTACATAAAGACCATTTGGAGCATTATAGTACTGCCCTCAAATATGATGGGCTATATAGCACAATGGAGTCGCATGATTGTGATGAACACTACCATGGTTTGTTGAACCATGCGAGTTCGAGGCGTACCAAACCGAACTGGTCGATTATCGGCACAGTTCCTTATATCGGATTGAAATGGAGGGAGAGGGAGGAGAGAAAGGAAGAGGGAGGGAAGGAGGGACGGAAAGGAGGGGAAGGGAGGACCCACCCCTCAATTGCTGACTTTGCTATTTTTTTGCCGAATTGAAATTAAAGTTGGCAAATAGTTTGCTGGCTTCGCTATAGTGAAGTTGGCAAACTATTTGTTGACTTCAATTTAAAAAAGTTCAAAAAATAATGGTTCACCTTGGCATGGTAGTATAGGACTTAAACCATACCATGCCGGTCCCAACCGATATGAGTCTTGGTATTGGTTCGGCGAATCTGGGGCACCATGCCACAACACTTGCTAAAGACCCTGCAAAAAAGGTCTAGGGAAATGCTAAGCCAAGATGCCACAATGGGAATGACTACCGTAGTCGGCACTGGAGTGGCTTTTGGACACTAAGGAGAACATGCTCAACTATCTCAACTACTTTTGGGCAACAATTATAATATGACGATCCTGAATATTTCTCCGATGTAGAACATCATGGTAGGGGAGATGATGCCATGCCACTTTCCCTCAAAATAATGCCACTCTAGTATGAATTTTCGCTTTCCACGTCCACACCATATCCCTTCTTACTCAAGGGCCATGCAAGTAGAGCTTATAGAGGTTTGTAACCATGACATCTGAAAACACTGAACCAGTTCACCCCAACCTATCACAAGCTGCATGAATTGGTAAGGCAAGAGAGCACTTTCTGAGGCGGGTCATCACAAAAAAACCTTCTTGATGAAAGCCACATCCCACCCGCTGCCTCCCTTAATGATATTGTCTTTAGCCTTCACATTCTGCACTGCAAGGCAATCCAACAAAGTAAGGGTGCGGTTAAGGGGGAGCCGCAAGATCCTGGGATCACTGAGTATACTGACAGAACTGCCATTGCCGATAATCCTTCTAACACCAGTCATGATCAAAGGAGCACAGGAGCACACAGCATTCCAGTTAAAGAGCTATTATTTGATGGAACTGGATTGGATGTAGATTCCCAAGTGCCATATTTATCTTTCATTATTGTAACTGGGGACTCCGTGAATTCAACAGGAAACTGATGGCATGCTTAGCGCAGATGGCATCATGATGAGCAGTGAAAGGCCACCCTTCTCTTTTAGTTGATACACTACATCCTAGGCTAAGAGGTGCACCCTCTTGGAACTGTCAGTGCAGCATCACAAGAAATTTCTTAAGGAAGTCTCCAGCTTGTGGATGACTGCCCTTGGCACGATGGTGATGGTCATTTATATAATAAACCAGAACTGCAAAAAGCATCCACTTAACCAACACTGCCATCATAGACAAAGACCTTCACTTCCAGATCTCCAATCTATCTTACCTTTTGTCTTAGCTGAGAGCAATCTCTGGCATTTGGCATCCTCCTAGTAATTGATAGGTGTCACCTCCCTGATAACACACAATCAAGGTTTAATTCTGTGTTCCTTGGGACCCACGCTTAGCAACCCGATAAAACCTTAAATTTCATGCCTTATCCATCTATATTTTTCCTATGTACATGGAAGTATGATTTGTGCATTTTGAGGACATATTGCAACTGGTTCTCTACTTGGCACCAACCTTTTGTTTTGTTTAGCACCATCTGGCTCCTTGTTAATGTAACTTTGGGATGAAGAAAGGCTTACGATGAAATATAGAAGATTAGTTTGCAGTATTTGAAACTTTCTATATTGGTTGTTTAGTCCAAGATTTGGAAAAACTGGCAGCAATGTGCAGGCAGCTAAGGTGTCACATAGCAGATATGCAATTAGTATAGATGAAATTCATAATAATAGATAAAAATAAGTGGGAAATTAGAAATTCAAAAGGAAAATTTTCAGTTAAATAAGAAACATTATGTAGACAAGCAGAAGTGGAGGATGAAAGGAGGAAAAGCAGGCTGGGGGGAGCTAAAGAGGGAGTAAAGATAGTCAGAGGAGAAGAAGAGGCAAGAGGATTAGGCAGTTAGCAAAGGAAAGAGAGGTGAGGCAGGAGGAAGAAGAGGGAGGAAGGGAGGGGAAGGTTATGCAGTAATTTTAATTTGTTTAGGTACCCATATGCAGTAAAGGAAGGTTGTAAGGGAGCATTCTACAGCTTTTAGCTATGTGTCCACACCTCAGGTCCTTAGGTTGAGCAATTTGGTAAGTCATGCATATAGGATCTAGAAAGCACTTGTATTTTAAATAAAGTGACTAGAGTGATGACTAACTAAATTTATTTGAATCAAGAAACTGTACTATAAGAGTAAAGGAAGGTAGAACGGATGCAGGCAACTATTAACATAGTTGATGAAAAGGAAATAATATTTACTGCAATTCCTGATGTGGAGCTAAGAACATGAGAGAAAATAATTAAGATAAAATGAAAAACCAGAAAGAGTGCAAGAAAGGGAAGATAAGGTATACACATTGTTCACTAATAGGCTTTTGGAGCAGGAGAGACGGGTGGAAGAAGGCCCACTCTTTCCATTGTTTGGATTATATCATATGAAAAGAAAACAGCATCAATTAAAAAACATGAGATGATGTGTTGCATCAGATGTCATATTTGAATTATTGAACTAGTAGTGAAAAATTAAGTTCTACACTGTAAAACAGTAAAATTTCAGTGTTATCCTTTAAACAATTCAACCAATCAGAATGATTTCAGCTAAACACATTAAAAAATTGCACGTTTGAACAAGTATGGTTGAAACAGTTCAACAAAAAATAGCTGCTCTGATTGGCTTTTAACAACCTTGAGTGGCATACTGCATGGTTGCAATAATTATAAACATGCCAGCGATAAATAAGGTGTGTAGCCCATACGCATTGAAGTTATGCTATTGACAGATGCAATTTTCAGAAGTCTATGAAACTTCAAGATGCCTTGAGTTGAAAGGTTAACTATGCTAACTCAAAGAGAATTTAGGATAAAGAGAAACAAAAAATGAGTGTGAAAGAGAGAGGGAGAGAGACCCTTATCATGCCCCAACCCAGGGTTGAGTCCGGCACGTAATAGACGGCTGCATGCCTTAGGGTTTAACCCCTCAAGATATGCAAGACCTGCCTTCACATTCAATATATTAAATCAATCCGTACACAGTCAGTGGTATTGAAATCAAACTTCTAATTTTATTGATTTAAATAAAAGTAGTTCACTAATAATTTATGAGATTCATTGACATAAATCAAAATCAATATTTATTCAAAAAATAGATGTCCTCTAAGATCCTAAGCTCCTCGTTGCTCGATCCCAGCTCCATTATGCTTTTCTAGATCTGGAAAAAAGGAAGAGGAGTGAGCTTTACGGGCTTAGTAAGTTACCAATATTTTCGAGGGATCAAGTATGATTAAATTTTTTCCAAATATAGTAATTAACAATAATTGATGCATAAATCAACATAATTTTAATTTTCAAAATATGCCATGCATAACAATAAAATTTGAAATCTTTGTCTTCGATGACTATGGCCATAATCAGTCCTATGACAAGGCTGAAAAGAGATTAGTCTCTGAATACAGAACATGCGTTCCACCAGCATGTACCAGTGATCAATCCAACTGGTTAGGTTCAGAAGGGAACTAGTTCTGATTCACATGACTACGATTAGCTTCATGATAGGCTAAAGAGATTAGTTCTGAAAATAAATATATGACGCATTGGCAAGTATCAGGGATTAGTTCCAACTAGTTATGCTAGGATTAACTTTGCCAGTAATCAGCCCCGATTGACTAGGTTCAGGAGACTAGTTTCTGACGTATGGTCAACGATCAATCCCATTAGTTAGATCCAGACCATAGTCTAACTAGAGAGTTTTTCTCATAATTTTATTATAACTAAAAAATGATATTTGTTTTCACAATAATATCAAATTAAGTTTTTCACATCTCATTTTGAGAAACAAAAGGACAATTTTATTCAAAATTTGTGAAGGATAAACATGAATAAACATATTTCTAAAAATCATGCAACATTAAAACAAAGGTATCATCTCATTTCAAATTTTTTAATCATACCAAAGTAACACCATGCTTGATACATAATTTTGAATTACTTTTCATGTATAAAATACATACTTCCAAATTTTATAAATTTTAAATATTTAATTTGTACACAAAATTTAATTTTTAAACATATGAATATGCACCAAAAATTCAGAAATAAAACAAAACTTACTGTCGATCAGATCCGAATTTTTGCAATCTTCACAGTTCAATCTCTAGATCAGGTGCTCTTCTGGTGATGAAGGCTCTAGCACAAGTAGTTAACAAGTTTTATTAACCTTCAATTTGAGAAAAATTAAGGTGAATAGAAGGGACTCTTGATCTAGCTCGAGTCTAGGTCAAGGTCTGGGGTCGGTTTACGAGTCAAATCTATATGGTTCGGGTTGACCTAAATTGGATTTGGGTCTGATGAACAAAATGGGTTTATGGAAAAGGTTGAATTCCTTTTCTTTCCCTCTCTCTCTTCCTCTCTCTTTTCTTTTCTCTTCATTTTTCTCTCTTAACCGAACTAGGCTTCCAAGAGAGAGTGGAGTGGGGAAGGAGGGGGTAGGATCGGCAGTGGCTGGTGGTGTTGGGATGACGATGGTTAGAGGCGGCGGTCCGGCCAGCGGCAATCGGATAATCGAGAGAAAAAAGAAGTAAAGGGGCACTTCCCCTTGCACCATGGCGGCGACACCTAGGGCCAAGAAGTAAAGAGGAGGCTTACTAGAGATGGTGGCAGCAATGTGGCTTGGTTGGGCGGGCGGTTTCCAGTAGTGATGATGGTAGTCCTCGGAGCAAAGAAGAAAAACAAGGCAATGATGGTATGAAGGAGAAAAATCGGGTTTCAAGGGGTGGCAACGCTTTTTAAGGCGGCATGGTGACCGTTGGAGGTGAGAAGGAAGAGGGAGGCAGGAGAGGCTTCGGTGGTGGACATTGGCCGAGGGAGGTGGGGTTTAATAGAAGAGAATGCAAAGGGATGAGCTAGATTATCCTCGGATAAAGCTGGACTTCACTGGCGTAATCCATCCAAGCGGCCTTTGGTTGTCCCTCACTGACATAATCTATCCAAACGGCCTTCAGTCGTCTCTAACCAGCGTACGATACTAATCCGGCCGCCCTCGTGGCCTTATCATCTCCCACAGCATGGGATCGATAGGGGATAAGGTTCCGCTGTTTTGATCAAAAAAATTTGAAGGATTATGATGAAGTCGGCAAGCCTCGAATCGGATCCAATTGGATCGATTCTCACATTCTCCTCCCTTAAAAAATTATCCTTGAAATTTGAAAAATTTAGGTCTTCTGAAGTTAAAGGTGCTTAGCCCAAAACCCTCATATAGTACTTTGCTCGTGCTCGGCAATTCTATCAACCATTCAAATGCCTGAAAGTATTTCTATATCAAAGCACTCTTCCCAAGAATGCTTTACAACTCGATATCTCTGATCTACATTTTTCAAAGTTTCTTAATGATCTCAAATTAAAATTTTATGGAATCCAAGCAAAGACTTTGTTATCAAGTATATTGGATCATAATTATCCCTCGAGATAATTGCCATGTTTGCATCATTAATGATCAAGATATTAAATTCTAGACCCGATTTGAGGTAAGCCAACCCTAGATAATTTAATTAACCAATTTGCAATCAATTTGTCCTTTGAGCAAATTAACTCTATATTCCAATTATCAAAAATACCAAAATTAACTCATTTGTGAGCATAATAATTCTTCTACAATATTTTCTTCTAGGTTAAACTCATTTAAGCTTCTCAAAGTCTCTCTATATATATTTAAAAAAAAATTAACATGAAATTCCATTGACACTTCATAATGGTTGTACAAGCAGCACCTAGGCTAGGAAGTAAAGAGAAGGAAGGTGGCTTATTGGAGATGGTGGTGGCGGTGTGGCTTGGTCGGGCAGGCAGTTTCCGGCGGTGACGATGGTAGTCCTCGGAGCAAAGAAGAAAAACAGGGCAATGGTGGTATCAAGGAGAAAAACCGATTTTAGTGGGGTGGCGACGTTTGGCAAGGCGGCACGGCGGCCATTGGAAATGAGGAAGAAGGAAAAGGGAGGCAGGGGAGGCTTCAGTGATGGAAATTGACCGAGGGAGGTGGGGTTTAAAAGAAGAGAATGAAAAGGGATGAGCTCGATTTTCCTCGCATAAAGCTCGACTTCACCCTCACCAGCATGCGGCACTAATCCGGGCGTCCTTGCAGCCTTATCATCTCCCACGGCATGGTATTAAGGGATAAGGTTCTCCTGTTCCGATCAAAAAAATTTGAGGGATTACAATGAAGTCGGCAAGCCTTGCCCACTTCATCCCGAATCAAGTCCAATAGGACTGGTTCTCACACCCCTAATGTATGATGATGTCAACATGGTTTGGCAAGATGAAGTGTCTTGAGGGTCTTAACAATTGAAAGCACCTGAGTTCCATTTCCATATATCATTAGGGATTCTTTATAATTGTTTATGTTAACAGAATTTATTCCTCTTATGGTTTTCATTTGGCTTGTTGCTGCTGATTGTCACCCTGTTACAGGATTTATTTCTCTTATGTTATTCATTGGGCTTGCTGATGTTGATTTGTCACCTTATTACAGGGCCTTCCATGGGAATTTAAGATTAGAATCACTAGAAATTGCAACTCATAAAGAGATAGTTGCATTAGTACGGGGCTTTTCGCTGACTATATCATATATCGTATCAGGTTTGAGAGAGAGTGAGATAAGGAGAAGCCGCTTTGTGAAACAGACAAGAACCCTGCTGTTTATTGTGTCAAAACCATATGAAGTCCCAAGACTGTTGCCTTCTTTTTTGAAAGATTTGGTCTCGCTATCATTCTTGCAAAGGTACTGGCTTCTGTCAAATGTGAAGATGTCATAAATGTAACTTTGTGTATATAGTGACTATTGCATATA
This sequence comes from Elaeis guineensis, assembly GCF_000442705.2. Lineage (NCBI taxonomy): Eukaryota > Viridiplantae > Streptophyta > Magnoliopsida > Arecales > Arecaceae > Elaeis > Elaeis guineensis. Next base: position 60,717,558 of record NC_025996.2, read on the forward strand.
TGTGAATATGGATGGTTGCTATGCCTCATCTGGTAATATTTCTCGAGAAGGATAATCAGCTCCCTGAATGTGGAATTCTTTGAAAATTGCATGATGTTGCAGTTTGAAGCACTGCTTTTTTTATGCTTCCTTTCCAGTTGGTTTCAATTGGTGCTTCACGTTGGATCGTCGAGGGCGATCTTCCTGGTACTAGTTTACTTTCATTGCATGCACCTACTCAAGTTCCCTGTGCAGGTGCCAGGTGGTGGTGTGGGTTTCTGGTCTGGACAAGTCCAAGCAAAAGCAGTCTGGACTCTGTTGATAGAGTGAATATGCATTCTCCTCTGGGAAACTCTGAGCTGTCCGACCCTACACCTGGATGGTGATACACCTGCCATCGGTGGCAGGCAATTCAGACTCAAGTTTCCAATTATAGTGAACACCAGGTTACCCCTCCCTCCTTCCATCTAATCTGTCTCAAGTGGGCCATTGACCATTGTTTTTCACATCTTACTCTCACAATTCAACTCTTCCTATGGACTCCTGTTGTTCCGCCTGATCTCATTTTTATGGTCACATATCGTGGCAGGTATGAAATGGGATTTTTTTTTTCTTCTTCTGTTACAGGAATCAAATGTTTCATGTCATGCGGGAGATGCTTTTTTTTTTTAATAATGTTTATCATTTAATCCAATAGCATTCTGCTAGATAGCAACAGGTTTTATGAATCTTGATTGCTTTTGAACAATGTCAGAAGAGGAATCAACCATTGGAAGTGCTTTTCTTGCAACCTAAAAAGTGGATTATCCGGCACTGTTCTAGCCAATGAATCTGCAGAGAAGAATAATCTAATGGGTTGGGTAGGTCATTATCTGTATCCACTCTGTACTTATGTTGGGACGGTGGGGTGGGTTGGACGTATTGGGTTGGGTAAAACTATATTTTTTCTGAACAAATCAACTTTTTAAAGGAGATTTATGATGAATGATTTGAAACTAGTTTAACCATTATTTGCAGCTGTCCTGGATTTGCTGTGACTCAGAAAAAAAAAAAATCCTATCATCCAGGCTAAATTGTCATCCTAAAGTAGGGTTGGAAACAGGCCAAGTTGGGTCGGGCCACATTTCTAGCCAAATCTATTTCAATATATTTTTTGGATTTCAGATCAAGCTTAAATCTGAAAATATTTTAAAATTTAAGATTTGAGTTCAAGCTTGAGTTTGATCCGAATCCAATCAGACCGGTCTGAGCTCAAGATCCAGTTCGAACCAAGGGGTACCGTCTTACTTTTCCAGTCCTCTCTCATTCCCTCATGCGTTCTCTTCCTCTTCCTCCTTCGGTCCTTCATCGTGTCCCAATGCCATCATCATCTGTGCCGGCTTTGTCGGTCTCACTGTTGCAACCCACTTCGCCACCTCCTCTGTCTTCTTGCTGTTGCAATCCATCTCTACCTTCTTTTTTGGCTTTGCTGCTGCAATCCATCTCGCTGCCCCCTCGACTCCATCGATGGCTTCCTCGATCATCACTTTTAGATCTTTCTAACCCTCTATTAGGTGGTTGCCACCTCTTCGACTATCCTCCTTCCACTTGTCTTTTCTATCTCGGTGCTTGTCTACTGCTTCTATCGCGTCATCGATCCCTTCTGCCACCCCTTCGATGCCTTTGCCTCTCTCTCCTACCCCATCGACTCTCTCCTCGACAAGCTTCTTGTTGGTCTTGCCTACCTCTGAGTCGCCTCTCTCTCTCAGGGTCTGTCTTTTTTTTCACCCTCGAGTCTTCTATCTCAGTCTGTCTCTGCATCGCTGGCTTTTCCCGTGTCATTGTAGGCCACTTCTTCCATCTTTTTTTCGTCAGTATATTTTTTGATAGAAGATGCGTCGGTGATGTATGTTGGAGGAAGAGGGATTTTATCGAATTAGAATTTACGCTCGGATCCAGGTCTGGGTTGGACCAAATATATGCCTCGTCCCGGAATGCAAATAGGCCTTATAGAGCCAAGTCCGGTCTGAAATCCAACTCAAAATCAATTCGGTCTGATAGACCTCAAGCGTCCAATTCCAGCCCTACCCTACCCTAGATACTGGCTTTTCTGTGAACGTGCTGTTTACGCCGAGACCATGAAACGCTCTTCCAAACCCCCAAATGCTACCAGTGCCCTTCACCAAGTCACCCCATCTCAACCAGTCCTTCGTCTTCCTCCTCGAGCGGTGCAAGTCTATGAGCGAGCTGAAGCGAATCCACGCCCAAATCACCACCCACGGCCTCTCCGGTGACAACTTCCTCGTCTCCAAACTCCTCCTCTTCTCCGCCGTATCCGACTCCGGAGACATCGACTACTCCTGCCGTGTCTTCCGAACGCTTCCCGCCCCAACCATCTTCATCTATAACACCCTCATCCGAGGCTTCTCCAAATCCAAGAACCCGAACTGCTCCATTTCTCTCTATACCCAGATGCTTCGTGCCGGGGTCTCACCGGATCACCTCACCTTCCCCTTTCTCGCTAAGTCCTGCGCCCGCCTGTCCTCCCTCCGTCTTGGGCTGTCCATCCATGCCCACATTGCGAAGAATGGACTGGAATTCGATCTCTTCGTCCAGAATTCATTGATTCACCTGTATGCATCTTGCGATGATATAATGTCTGGCCGGAGAGTGTTCGATGGAATTTCCCAACCAAATACCGTGTCATGGAATACTCTGGTTGATGGCTATGCAAAGTGTGGAAATTTAAGTGCTGCGAGGGAGGCGTTTGATTGTATGCCGGAGAGGGATGTGGTGTCTTGGAGCGCTCTGATTGATGGGTATGTGAAAGGTGGGGAGTACAGAGAGGCGCTCGCCCTGTTCGAGACGATGCAAGCTCAGGCAGGTGGGCCAAAAGCCAATGAGGTCACCATGGTGAGCGTGTTGTGCGCCTGTGCGCATTTAGGGGCCCTTGATAAAGGGAGGAAGATGCACCGTCATTTAGAGGAAAATGGCTTACGCTCAAGTCCAGAGCTGTTGACTTCCTTGATTGACATGTATGCCAAATGTGGATCGATACATGAGGCTCTTGAAGTGTTTCATGCCGTTCCGGCACAGAAGACAGATGTGTTGATGTGGAATGCGGTGATTGGGGGGCTTGCAATGCATGGGTTGGGCGCAGAGTCTGCAGAGATGTTCAGAGAAATGCAGAGGGCGGGCATCTCACCAGATGAGATAACGCATTTGGGGTTGTTGAGCTCTTGTGCTCATGGAGGCTTGGTGGATGATGCTTGGGCTTTCTTTAGATCCCTCAAAGCCCGAGGCATGACACCGCAGGTTGAGCATTATGCTTGCATGGTTGATGTTCTTTGTCGAGCGGGCCGTATGGAGGAGGCATATGAGTTCGTCAGCACAATGCCCATTGAACCGAGTGCTTCTGTTTTAGGTGCTCTGCTTAGTGGGTGTCAGACCCATGGTTGGGTGCACCTAGGGGAGATTGTGGGAAAGAGGCTCGTCGAATTGGAGCCGGAACATGATGGAAGGTACATTGGCTTGTCAAATGTTTATGCCATTGCAAGGCGGTGGGAAGAGGCCAGGACAATGCGCGAAGCAATGGAAAAGAGAGGAGTGAAGAAAGCTCCTGGCTTTAGTGAGATTGAGGTGGAGAAAGGTCTACACATATTTATTGCTCATGATAAGGTTCATCCCCAATCAACAGAGATTTATTCTATGTTGAGTGTGATAGCTATGCAAATGAAAATGGAATATGATGGCATTATCCAAGAACCACTATCATTTTAATCCACAGAAAAATGGTCAAGCATGCATGAACATCTCAAAAAATGGAGTATGTAAACAGCTTGGGGACCTATACAATCAAACAGATTAAAATTTCAACAGTGCCGTTTGATTTGTTTGCTTGGCAAGTGATCATATTCCTATCACACTGGGATTCTTATTGCTAATAGAGGGATCTAACTATTGAAAAATTGTACTGAGATAAAAGCTTAGACCTTGACTGGTAAGTAGGACATGCCATCAAGGAAGCAAGGCCAATCTTCGGGTGAAAGTGGCACAATTGAAGTATGCAACGTCAAAGGCTATATGAAAGGAAGCCGATACTCACAGTTTTGGGGCATTTTCATGCAGTGGGTGCAGTCTGTTCCTTCTCCATTTTTATATGAAAGAAACTTGCAGTGGCTAGAGATCTGTTTTTTCGTTCCTTTTCTCATTGTCGAGGAGACAATTTTCATTCTTTCCTAGTACATATCACTTTGAGTTGTTGCATATTATCATCCAAAAAGGCATTCTTTGTTGCTACAACTTCTGGCAATTTTCTTCCAAGATCAACGCCCCCTCGACTCTTGATCCATCTATTCCATGGCTATTCCTTTCATCCCAGGTGGGAAGAAATGAATCGATACGTTTTACAGAAACCCACTTTCTATCGTGTGACCTCCCTGGGTGCCAAAATGAGGAGGAAACCATTGAAGCGTCAAATACAATTTTTATGATGGCAGTGTTCATGATAACCATTCTGTATAGTTTCTCAGTCTCTTGACCCTCAATCTGTAAAGATTCAAAAACTCAATGTAGCAAAACCACCGCCAGCACATCCAGCCATGGATGAGGAATCTAAAGTCAGCTATTCTAATACTTCAGTTGTTGGAGAGACCGCTTATTCTGAAGCCAGAGAGTTTGCAGTGCAGTTTTCCAGTTATACCTCCGGCTTATTTCACACCATTCTTTCAATTTTGTGTCCCTTGTTGGTCGGGTTATAAAGCAGATGCTTTGGAGGAGTGGGGATGTTAAGCCAACAACGGTGCATGTCGTGCCATTAATATATTTTCTAGTAATAAAAATTTTAAACAGATAAAACTCTGTTTAAGTGTTGTATTTGTGATAAGATATATGTTACCTAAAGTTTTAGTTTTTTAAAACTCTTGGGTAGTTACAACGTTTAAAAGTTTACAACGTTTAAAAGTTTTGTAGAATTGTATCTTTCTTGAAAAGAATAATATGCACCTTTTATTACATTGCTTCTGAAGTTATGTGATATTTGGATCCTTATAAATCTACGGAACATCTGAAATCAAGAGTCAACTTGCTTTCTTATTCGGATCTATACTTTTTTTTTTTAAATCTTTTCTATGCTTTATCTTTTTGGATGTGGGTTCTTGAATAAAGGTGATTAAAAAATGCAATCTCACATCACCTTTGGGTATTATATTTTCGGGATAGGATTTTCAAGAGTCCTTTTCTACCTAAAAGAGAAAAAATCATTATTTTTTAGAAAAGCTTCTTGAAAGTGTCTTATCCAACTATGTTCTTTTCTTCTATCATATTTTTTTATTTATCTTCGACCCAACATAATAATTTAAAGAAAGTGATGTTTCAAATAGATTCTATGGCCATCAAGATCCAAACTATAGAAATAGAGGGGCTTGAAAGGCTTGATGGGCTAAACTATAAGAGATGGGTGATGAAGTTTTATTTTCATCTCATCTTTACTAGAGTTGCCCATGTGTTGGCCGTGCTGTATCCATAAGGAGAAAGAAGCAATGGAGAATGCATCGAGAAATAAAGAAAGTTGCTAGAAGATGACTACAAATATCACTACACTCTTCTCAATACTATAACCAATGATTTATTCAACGTGTTTTATAGCTCTAGAGTTGTGGAATGCACTCTAACAAAGATATGTTAATGAGGATGCTGGAAATCATTCTTTTTCATTAAAAAATATATTGATTTTAAGATGGTTGATATCACACCTTCGATCTGAGATCGCAAGCTAGAAATCGCGGCAACTGCCGCATACTCATAGAAAACTCTTTCCATAAGCATGCAAGACATCTTATCATACTATCATAAAGCAACAGCAGAATAATTAATTAATAATTTAAGTTCAAAACTTATCAATTTAAATTTCAACTTTAATATCTCAATAAATTCAATAATATTCAATAGATCTTACATCAAATTCAATAAGAATTTTAATTTAAAATAAAAGTATCGAGGTTTGCTTTTAATTATTTTTCTACACATAATCTATATTATCTTAGTTTTTCGAGATTTGTAAAAATAAAAAAATAAGAAGTAATGAGCTAGATAGCCCATCAAACAATGTTCACTTCAACTAAATTAAATCGGACAATAAAATAAATAAATTATTTATAGAAAATAAGCATATAGAGTTTATCAATTTGAAATTAATTTTAATTATGCAACATTATTAAAATATAGTTCATGCCAAGTTCAATTCCTTTTCAAAAATTAAGTTTCTTTCAAGAATTCAATTTTTTTTATTTTCAAGTTCTTTTTATCAACTATGGCTATGATTATATTTTTTCTATGATAGAATCATAATACCGTATATCGTCTTATGATAAGTTGTGAATCATCTAGTAGCAAAGTCCTTCGAAATCATTGATCTCGCTGGCAACATAAACTTTCAAAACAAATCAATTGTCAACATATTAGCCTTCATTGACAGGATCTTTTACATTGTCAGATTGTCAATTCATATCATTCTTGAATCAAGATTCTTCATAAATCATATTTTTATTCTTATTTGATAGAAAGACATATAATCATGTGGTATCGAAATCAATCAATATAATGTATAACAAAATCAATATGTCGAATCATGCTTCATTATAATATTTCAAAATAAGATACTTTCTATAACAAAATATCATTTATCAAATTCATACATCTTTTCATAAATCATATCAAGAAAATATACTATAATTTATTAAAAAATCTAAAAAAAGTGAAGCATTACTTACCTCATATGCATTCCAATAAATCCGTATAATTCTAGAAATTTTTTTTTAAAATCTTCAGTTCATAGATCATATCGTAGTATTCCATTACTAAAAATCTACAATCCTATACATGATCAAATCCAACAATTAGAAAGATATAAACAAGTAAGAAAGATAAGATTGATGGATAGTCGTATTCAATGATCTGAATTGGTCTGATTATCTAATTCATCCGATTAAGATCTAATTAGGATATAGATGGTTCAATAGAGATCAAAGATGATCAATTCAATAGTCTTTGATAAGAATCAAAGTAGAGGTCAATATTTCGATTGATAAATCTAGGATCAATTCAATCGAGTAAATTCATCCAATCAAAGTCAATCAAGATATAAGGACTCAAATAGTGCGGATATGATCTCCGATTGACAAGATGGTTTAGAGTTTGGCTATCAAATTAACTTGGATCCAAAATAATAGGATCGAAAGTCATTTATTGAGTTCATAAATTAAGTGGTGAGAGAAAGTCAAAGGAGAGAGAATTAATAAGATGCAACCGATCGATTAGGTGACATAATCTGATATCTTGATTGGTTCAAACAAGATGATTTTCATCAAAACATGATTGAATTATGACACAGATGATTTAATAAAATTATGGATGATCAAATCTAGTGGTTCATAGTCTAGTCAAGTTGGGTGCTGGTATGTTGCCCAACAACCATGGATCAGGATCTTTTACTAGGGTCATTCAAACTAATCATCAATCTTCTCTAAGTTCTAGAAAATCTTAGGAGAGAGAAACAATTTAGAGAGAAAAATTTCTAGAGAGAGAATATAGAGAGAAAGACTAGGGAGAGAAAGAGAGTAAAGAGAGGAGAGAGAAAAGAGAGAGAAAATCTTTTTCTTTCTTTTCTTTTTCTTCTTTTTTTTTTCCTTTTTCTTTCTTCTTTCTTCTTCCTCATTCATTTGGGTGGAACAGGGGATCTCCCATCCCATTCTATTCCCCAAGCAAAGGAGCTCAAGGCCAGCGGTAACTATCATAGATAATGGGGCCTATGGCAGTGCAACCGATGATCGCCGATCAATGCTCAACGACATCAAATGGTGTCGAAGAATCAAGGAAAAACACGTGAAAAATCAGAATAAAATAGAGGATTTGATCAAACCCCTATTTCGACAAAATCCGACGATTGTCGGTCAGAGTCCCAACACCCACGAGCTGAGGAAGATGAGGAGAAAGATAGAGAGAGACCCTACCCGTTTTTCGATAAGCTAAGGCCTTAATTCCGACGAACTCCATGAAAATCTCAAAAAGAGAAAAGGAGGAAGGTGGGCCTCCTTCCGGTGATGAACGGTGACCGAACTATGGGGTTCGAAAGGAGGCTCGATGCCCCCTTTTAAAAAAGACCAGTGGAGGAGTTCGAGTCCTCTCCAGTTTCCGTCTCCATCGGGAGACCATATGGAAGAGGACTCCCACTGTGAGTCCAATTCCTTCCACCCTATGCGCATGCTGGCCAAAACTTTTTTTTTAATTTTTTGAATGCTTTAAAATCTATGCAAAATCCTTTTTTTTGTGGTAGGGTTGGGGTATTACAGTTGATTCAAAACCTATTATTGAGCAAATAAATGCTTTGAACAACATTGCGTGTGAATGTGCTAATGCGGATGAACCATTTTTGAAGATTTTTCAAAATTTTAAAATTATTGGTAAGCTTCTACTTTCATGGAAAAACTACTAACAATATTTAAAGCATAAAAAAAGGTCTCTAAAATCAGATGAATTAGTGCAACACATTCGAAATGAATGTGAAGCATGTAAAAGAGATGAACTTGAGAATTAAGAAAAGGATAACAATATTCATAATGTTTATTGCTGCTCATTCTTGTGGAGGTCGGAAGGTGGGTGACTGAGCCTTGCGCAGGGATGCTGGAGCGACCTGCAAAATAAATTCGAGTCAGAGATTTTTACTTCGGTGAGGATCCTCCGATGTTCAAATCAGAAATCAGAGAACAAAGGAGCAACAATGGATTTTTTGAGAGAGATTGTATACCTCGGTCCTTGGAGCTTTGATTGTTTATATAAAATATCATCGAACAACTGATTGAATAGCTGTGAAATTATGCAATCTCGAGATTGCACGGTCATTAAACATACCATTGCGGGCAAGATATTTTAGCCCTTAATTGCTCCTATGAAATTAGGGAAGGTGGTTACCTCTAAGCTTATCCACTTAGGGTGGACAGCTGTTGCACGTGTCATGAGACTCGTTGGTCGAGGTAACAGAGGCAGCTCATATGCTGAACCGACTATGCAGCAAATAGGATGTAGATAGCTCGGCTCCGCATACCTCAGCTCTATGCTTAGGTCGGCAACCATAGCAATAACTCGACGGTCTGAGGTATACCTTGATAACATACAGATCCGAGATATCTATAGTACCATCATAATACTACCCTTCTACTCCTGAGTCTGATAATTAAATAAAAAGAGTACCTCAAAAATCATACCTCGGATTTGGGGATGCGCACTCTCGCGCTTTCATGTATACCTCCAGCATTTAAAGTTGATGACATCAGCTTGACATATGGAAGTATGCCGTGAATGGTCGTGACCGATGGGATGACGTAGCAGGTGATTTTCTCGAGAATTTAATTTTTTTAGTGATGGTTTTTTATCTTCACCTTTGCCTTCTTTTAAAATTGCCCTTTAGGTGTACAAAGAAGATGATTGCAAGGCTTTTTCACTCCAGATTTTCATTGCAACTCTCGGCGATGATGCATCCAGAGCACTTGAGAAAGTTTGAATTGGTATTAGCTAGGAAGAAGCAAGCCAAAGTTCCATCCATTGGCCCTCTAGTCCCAGTGGGTGGCAATATGAGGGTTCCGACCACTGGATCAACTATCACGGTCGTGAGGGATGAGGATCCTCTTTTGATCACCGAGTCCATGGTTTCTCCATTGGAAGCTATGGGAAAAACTCCACTAAAGGAGATTCAGACAGAGGAGAGATTGGTGGAGAAGACGCCAATGACGGACATAGCCGGCCATCTTGAGGAAGTTTCGATGATAACGATGGAGGTCGGGGAGTCTTCGAAGCAGACGCTTCCAATCCAGTGCCCTTCCCTAGCAGTCACTCGAACAAGACCTTCGCAATCAACGACTTCTGCTCCATCCACAGTGGAGAATCTCAAGTCTGTGATGGTGTTTCTGAGAGACTTCCTCTCTCCTATTGAGAGGCAGTACCTGGATGAACAAGGAGCTCAACAGTGGATGAAGGGTGCCCTGAGATTTCTCGCCCAGGTAGGAGGTTTTCAAATTTTTTCTTTAAGTCTTCTACAACTTGTATCATCTAACAGCTTTATATAAATATATACAGGTTGGGCATTATCTAGCCAATTTTATTGGCTCCACCTCTGATGCATCAGCATTGGAACTTACAGTAGCGAGGGAGGAAATAGATTTGATGAAATATCTCTTGGTACGAGAGAGATCGGCTAATGCCAAGTTGGTTAAAGAAGCCAACTCCTCTGAAAAGGCTCTCCAAGAAGCTCGAGAGATGATTGACCATCGGGACAATGACCTGAAGAGAGCTAAGAAGAGAATTGAAGATCTCGAATGATAGAGATCTAAGGCTAAAAAGAAGATCAAAGACCTCGAGAGGTAGAGGTTTGAGGTTGAAAGAGATTACCGTTGAACCCGTGATGACGTAGAGCGCCTGAGGAAGACACTCAGAGAAAAAAGGGGTCGAGATTATACTTCCTCTGAGGTTCATCCTCGAAGGAGTCCCAGTAGAAGCTCAGTTAAGAGGGTCAGGATTTCAGAAAGAGCAAGCTGCAAGGAGAAAACACCTCAGAGGGGTGAGGGCTTTGCTTCCAAAGGGATCCAGGTGTCTCCGAGGCCATATGCTGAACTTTAGTAGGCTTCGTCAGAAGCGAAGCACTTGAAGAAGAAGCTAAAGGAGAAAAGAGAGCCAAGATCTCCTCTGGTGCCAACTCGTAGATCAGGAGCTTCTGACTACGAATGCTGAAAGAAGGAAAGGTCAATTGACAAAAAGAGAAGCCGAAATCATAAATCAGGCTTGCAAGATGGTATTCTCTGCGGGCATTGAAAGGTGTAAAATGATGGCTTAGGCACATCTCCCTGCTGATAGTGTCGAGCTTCTACAAGTCAACTTTTTAGATGAAAGTTTGAAGGCCGTGACAGCAGATAGCACAGAGAATTTTGTAAGAGCATCTCATTACTCTACTAAAGCTAATAAGGTTGATGCAACCGTCCAGACTAAAGAAGCTACCAGTGATGAAGAAGGTTGCACTGAAGCAAGTCGCTCCGACGATGCTCTAGGGCAGTGAAGTATTTTTCTTTCATTTTTTTTATAATCCAGACGATGTAGCCTATTTTAGATGTGAATGAATGAAATTAATTTTTATTGATAATATTCACCGTGTTTAAATGGATTAGTGCAAATCACATTCTGAGCTATATTGGCCAAGTTCTGATCTGTATTAGCTAAGACTTAGCCGTAATTAAATCATAAAATACAATCTGAGCTATAATTTAGCAAATACATGACCTGAGCAATATTTTTTGAGCAAAGCATGGCTCGAGCTATAATCTGGGCTGTAATCCAAGCTATATAATTCATACCTGTTGTGTAGGTGTTAAAAGAATTGGAGTTCAAATAACCTCCACGTGGTAGATACCATCACACGTCTTCGCATGTCTCTTTGAAAGTGGCATAAAGTATGATTTGCCTATTATTGACATTAACTACCATATCGACGGTAGGGTAATATCCCATCACTGGTTACCACACATTGAGTATCTGTTCAAGCTCTATCGATTCACATCAATAATTAATGCTTTGAAAAGAAGTATCGCTTGGAGATGATTTGAACCCTGGGTCTATTTAAGACCTCAGACAAGACTAAGCACAGGCTTTTAGGGTTTCCAGTCGTCCCTATTTTCTTTCATTGTAGGTTTTCTTTCTCCTTCGTCCTTTGCTTTCAGAACCCTTCTTTGCTTCCAAAACTCTTCCTGCAAGGAGAATGGCCTTTAGAGACTTAGATTTTGCCCCACTGAGATTCCAGTCCAAGCTAACGGAGCGGGATGTGGTATTGCTTCATGAGTAATTTCAAATCTCCCTGAAGTTTCAACTGAAAATCTCAAGATCGAATGACCGAGTCTACCAACCTCCCCCAGGCTGGATGAGTCTCTATGAGGAATGCTTTCGGGATGGACTGAGGCTTCCTCTCCATCCCTTCTTTATAGCTCTCCTCCAATATCTTGAGATGTTGCCATGTTCGATAGTCCCAACCTCATGGTGGTATATCTGCAATTTTACCGTAGCGTGCATGTTAACTAGGATTGATCCCAACATCGTACTTTTTTTTTCTTTCTACAGCCTCAAGAACTTTTTTTTCCTTTCTACAGCCTCAAGAGGCATCCCGATTCATGTAGATGGTAGTACATGTCGATATGAAGGAAGAAGAATGTCCATCCATTGATACAAGATGCTTCTACCACTATCCATGGCTAGAAGGAGCGATTTCTCTTCGTCTCTCAGATGTCTGGCGAGGACTAAGGATTTGTCGCTTGGGATGAACCCAAGAGGCCGTGCTAAAAGAATCTTTGTTGGGTCAACACCAGAGGCAGGAGATGGAAGCCCCATGTAACTTCAAGATCCGAACACTGAAGGAGCTTTTGTCGGCACAGACACTGTTCAACACCGACATCAGCCAAGCCACTCCTCAAGGTGTGCATAGGTCACATGCCTCAGTGCCATGTGTTCTTCAATTTTCACTTTACCCTTATGCTAACCATTTGGTTGCCTTGGTTGCAGAGATGGGCTTGGATTTATCCAAAAAGGTGGAGAAGAAGGCCCATAGAAAGAGGGTAGCTGAACCTGTGGGTGGACGAAGCATCCGTATCAAGATCAGGCATCTCACGCTGTTGTTAGTTCCTGGGCCAAAGGGTCTTGGCCTCCTCGTGCCGATGACTTCAGAGTCATGAGGATTCAATCTGGCTTGACTTCATCGATTTCTGATGGAGATCAAAGAAGCCAAACAAGTCGAGCCCTTGAGGAGGCAGTTTTGAGCCTACCGGCCCTCGAGGAGACAATTTCAAGCTTATCGGCTCCTCCTATCATCACACTCTCTTCAGAAGATGAGCCAGCCAATGAGGCTAGGACTTCTGGGGCCGCGCCAGCTATCCTAAGGCTCAAGGCTTCGATCTTAGAGGACTATCCGCTGGCGCATGAGCTATTCATCGGGATGCTCCTCCTAGCTGATGCAACCAAGCTGCTGGTCGAGCCGCATAGGGAGGTGAGGAGAAAAGCTATGGAGAGCTTCATCTGGATAAATTAAAGCTTCTGTAGTTTTGTTTACTTTAAACATACATTTATCATGTGCACTGATAAGAGATTTCTCTTGATAGCTCGTCCATTATCTGAATGGATATATGAAGAGCTGCCATGATCTTTTGACTGAAGTGAGGAAGCACTAAGCCAATGCTGAGACGCTCAAGGGCACCAAAGACAAGGCTGTAAGGGAGGTTGGAGAGGCCTCCATGAGGGCTGATGTGGCTAAAAGGAGGGCTGAAGATGCCGAAGCGGCCCTGAGAGGAGCTATCGAAGAGAATTTTCGACTGTAAGGGAGAATAAGGGAGCTTGAAGCCCAATTGGAGAAGAGTAAAATTGCAGCCAAGGTAGCAGAGAAGAAGATAGTAGAGGCCGCCTCAAGGGCTGTTGTAGACTTTCGAGCATCAATAGAGTACGAGGATGAGATGATTGAGTTTTTCACTGATGCCTACACCGGTGGGAAGCAACTGGTCCAGGGCAAGGTTGCTGTCAAGTATCCAGAATTAAATCTAAATTTTTTGGATGAACTCTAAGAATCCACTACAGTCGACATACCCACGATGAATGCCTCTGCTCCCGATGCTATCTTGTAGGCCTTTATCTTTTTTTCTTTTGTACTTGGATCTTTTGAGGTCGTTGTAAAAATTTTTGAAGAAATGAAGTTTGTTTTTTCTTCATATCCTCTACTTTTTATTTGTGATTGTGCACTTTTATTCAGCACGAACTAACTTAAGATATTAAGCTTTGCCATGAACTTAGTTCTGATCGTAGAAAGTAGGAATGTTTCAAGTAAAGAAACTCCAACAGTAACTAGGTCGATTTTGAATTAGGACCGATCAAAGGCCGTTGAGATTTAAGCCGATCAAAGGCAATCATCCATGTATGCTGATCTGAGATAATTATTTGAGAGCACTGATTTGAGCTCTGCTCTTGTTAGTGCGAGCGGTATTTTTGCTCTGCTCGTTGACACGAGTGGTATTTTTGCTTTGTTCCTTGATGCGAGCGGTATTTTTGCTCAGCTCATTGATGCAAGCGGTATTTCTACTCTGCTCGTTGACGCGAGCGGTATTTTTACTCTACTTATTGATGTGAGCGATGTTTTTACTTTATTTATTGACACGAGTGATATTTTTGCTCTGCTCGATGATGCGAGCGGCATTTTTGCTCGCTCGTTGATGTGATAGGCTGATCAAAGGCCAATTATTGCAAACTGAGAGTCCTTTTGGTTAGCTCTTGAAGATTTTTTTAGGCTAGCCTTCATTCATTAAACATGATTTCGATCAAAAGAATCCTTGGAAGCTCGGCTCCAACCAGAAGAACTTCGGTAAGAATAATTTTGATTAAAAAAACCTTTGTAGAGCTCGTAGGATCGGAGTTTAAGCTTTTCGTGCAACTTTTATAGACAAATATAAATTGATAAACCTAAAAATTTATATATATAATAAGGGCAAGATATTACAATATCATTGATGATACATATGTAGGTTGGTCGAATTCCATGGCCTAGGGAGTGGAGTTCCATCGAGTTGCTTTAACCGATAGATCTAGCAGGATGTACTACCTCATCCATTTGATAAGAATCTTGCCAATTGTGTGATAGTTTCTTCTATTCAGTGAGCTGTGAAACTTTAGCTTGTCGTAATATCACGTCGCCAACTTGAAACTCTTTGGTCTTGACTCAAGCATTGTAGAATCTGACCACCCTCTGACGAAAGGCAGCCATTCTCATAGCGGCATGCTCCCTGCTTTCTTCGATCAGGTCGAGCTTAGCCCGGAGCCACACTGAGTTGGTATCTTCATTATACTCCTCCACTTTGAGGGATGGGAGCTCAAATTCCATAGGTATGACCGCTTCAGTCCCAAATGCTAGATTGAAGGGAGTCTCGCTAGTTGGGATCTTTTGAGTGGTTCGATAAGCCCACAGTATATGATAAGCTCATCTATCTATGACCCCCTAGTCTGGTCTAATTTGTCCTTCAAGCCCTACAGGAGAGTTCTGTTGGTTACCTTCACCTCTCTATTTGCTTATGGATGGCCTACCGAGTTGGAGCGGTGCTCTATTCTATATTCTCTGTAGAATTTTTTAAGTTAAGCACCACTAAATTATCTGTCATTGTCTGTGATCAGCACTCTGAAAAGACCATAATGACAGATAATAGATTTTCAAATGAAATCTTTTACTCTTGCCTCTATTATGTGGGCCAAAGGCTCAGCTTCGATCTATTTTGTAAAATAGTCGATGGCCACTAAGAGAAATTTGCACTGACTTGATGTGAGAGAAAAAGATCAAGGATGTCCATCCTCCACTGAGCAAATGACCATGGGGTGCTGATGGGAGTTAGAAGTATTGCCGACTGATGCTGAATGTTGAAAATTCTTTGGTATCGATCGCACTTTCTGACGAAGTTGCCTGCATCTTGCTGTATAGTGGGCTAGTAGTAGCCTTGCCAAATTAGTTTATAAGAGAGGGATCAACCCCCAAGTGGCTTTCGCAGATTCCTTCGTAGACCTCCTGTATTGCATAATCAACTTCAAAAAGACATAAACACTTCAAAAGAGGCAGAGAGAATGATCAATTGTACATTTTATCATCGTACAGAACATAACGAGCATACTGCTTCTTTATCTTTTGAACTTCTCTGTGATCAGACAGTAACTCATTTTACCTTAAATATCTGAGCAGAGGATCGATCTAACAGAGTTCTTCATCAACTTGTTGGACAACAAGAGGCTCTTTGAGGCTCGAGATCTTTAACACCTAGAAGTAGGTCTCCTTTTCTAAGTCGACGGGCAGTAAAGTTGCAAGCTTCGATAGTGCATTTGCCTTGGCATTTTCTGCTCTAGGGACCTGTTGAATATCAAAACTCGAAAAGGTTAAGGTCAAATCCTTTACCTTCTAAAGGTGTTTCTTTATATTCTCCTCTTGGGTCTTGTATCGACCCTTGATATGCCCAACAATCAATTGGGAGTCACTGAAGACCTTCAGGTGTTGAGCCCCTACTTCTCTTGCAACTTTGAGGCTAGCAATCAGAGCTTCATACTCTGCCTCATTATTAGTAGCTGAGAAGTGGAAGTGCAGAGCATGTCCCGCTATATCTCTTTTAGGATCGATTAAGATAAGCCCATCCTCTGCTCTAAATGCATTTGATGAGCCATCGGCATGCAGCGTCCATAGCTCCTCAGGATTAGATTCCATATCCATTTTCTTGCTTCTCAAGCTTTTCCTAGCTTTTGAGCTCTCTCCACCTTTTGGACCTTCTCTAGCCTTTGAGCTTTGTCCATTTGGGATGGTGCACTCCATGATGAAGTCTGCCAGTACTTGAGCTTTAATGGAAGGCCTCGGATAGTATTGCATATCCAACTCCCAAAGCTCCAAAGCCCACTTTGCAATCCATCTTGAGGTATTTGGATGGTGGAGAATGGTCTTCATTGACTGATCAGTAGGCAGCACAATGGTCTGAGCTTGAAAATAAGGCTGAAGTTTTCTCACTGTGATGATCAGTGCAAAGATCAGCTTCTCCAGCTTGGAGTATCTGGTCTCTACATCATGAAGGATTTTACTAGTGTAATATATAGGCTTCTGAATCCATCCTTCTTCTTGAACAAGGACTGCACTAATCACCACTAGAGAGACGGTGAGGTACAGTAATAGCTCTTCATTCGATTGAGGTTTTGCGAGTAGTGGTGGAGAGCTAAGATATTGCTTTGACTCTTCAAATGCCTTTTGGCACTCGATAGTCCATTAGAAGTTTTTTAGCTGCTTGAGAATTTGGAAGAAAGAAAGACACCTCTCAGCCAACTTGGAAACAAAATGGTTGAGCAAAGCGATCTTACCGGTGAGATACTGTACTTCTTTAATAGTTCTTGATGGCGTCATCTTGAGAATTGCCTTAATCTTCTTGAGGTTTACCTCGATGCCTTTTTGCCAGATCATAAACTCAAGGAATTTATTGGTGGTAACTCCAAAAGCACACTTTACTAGATTCAGCTTTATCCAAAATTAGTGGAGGGTGTTGAAGGTCTCCTAGAGGTCAACAATATGATCTGGAGTAGTTTAGCTCTTGACCAGCCTGTCATCCACGTATGCCTCCATATTGCGGCTAAGTTGGTCTTTAAAGATTTTATTCACTAACTGCTAATTGGTAGCCTCGAGATTCTTTAGGCCAAAGGCATCATCCTATAACAAAAAAGCCCATGATCAATGATAAAGATTATTTTCTCCTCATCTTCAGATGCCATCCAGATCTGGTTATAACTAGTGAAGGCATCCATGAAGCTGAGGAGCTCATGCCCAGAAGTAGCATCTACCAGCTGGTCGATCTGAGGTAACGGATAACTATCTTTGGGATAGGATTTGTTCAGATCGATGAAGTTGATGCACATATGCCACTTTCTATTTATCTTCTTGATTAAGACTACATTTGCCAACCAATCTGGGTACATTACTTTTCTATTGAAGTCAGTCTTGAGTAGCTTGTCTACTTCCTCAGATACAGCCTTCTGGCACTTCAGGGTGAAGCTTTGCTTCTTCTACTTTATCAAGCGACAAGTCAGATCCACCTTTAGGTGATGGGACATCACCTCTGGATCTATGCTAGGCATATCTGTAGCTGATCAGGCAAAGAGGTCCGTATTTTCCTATAAAAGTGTGGTTAGTCGAGCCTTGGTTACCTCATCCAAGTGTGAGTCGATCTTCACTATCTGGTTGGGGTTCTCTTTCCTCAGTGGGACTTCGAGGAGGTCCTCAGATGGCTGGATGTGCTCCTCAGATAGATCATCTCAGGCATCCAGCTCTATCTTGGAAATTATGTCATAAAATCAATCATGTAACGATTGAGTTTCTCTTTGTATATGAGTTATTGATAAATGAATAAAAAATATTCTGACATTTTTCATCACAAAGTAATATCTTCCTTAAACTCTTATGTTGTGATGAAGTCCTTAGAACTATGTTAGTGTATGATAAAGAAAGAATTTATCGTATAGTTCTCAAACATGTTCATGACCAAATGATACATCATTAAGGATGATGATGTTTATCGAGTGAAGATCGTTGTATGTCATATGGATTGGTTGTCCTCTTAATCAACGAGTATGGTGATATTGGTATAGCATACAGATAAGATGTAGGAATACATCATCACTGAACAAATAACTCACCTGCTGAGCATTCTATTGTCAAGAGCTGCTCGTGAAGTATATGGATATAAATATCCCTCAGACCTGAGATCACCATAGTGACTTATAAGTAACTCACTGTGCTTTGGTGTCAGATTATCTGGATTTTTAATACAGTGATGGAAGGCTACTGGATACAGTCAAGTACTTGCAAAATCTGTGTATGGATCAAAATGAGATTGACCCTCTAAATTATTAGAGTTGATGTATAGCTATATTTTAATTTAGTAAAACCTTGACCGAGGTAATCCATGAGATAAATTTGAAAGGTTGAAAGATAATATGGATGAAGCAATTTCGATTGACAGTTAACTTGAGACCATCCTTGAGCATTCAGGATCAAAAGGATGAATTATGTGGTAACTATATGCATAGATTCTGAAATATTCTTTTACGATACTTCGACTTATCTGAACGTCAAGAACCATTACTAGATGGTATCTCGATTAGTGTAGAAATTAGTTCCTATGCTATCGATTTAGTATTTGAATCTATGGAGTCATGCACACAAGTCCGATACCGTAAGAAAATATTGACCTATATTTATATGTTCAATTTAAAAATACTTGACTTGATTGAACATATAAGTTAACTTGATTGAGAATTAAGTTATGGATCGAATGGATTAAAGAGTTGACTATATCTAGCTAGTATTACACATGAGGTTCAGGTTCAATCCTGGGGATGAACAGTTTTTTGATCTATGATTCATAGAGCATATGAGAGATTAGATTTAAGTGATAATTAATTTTAGATTAGAACTGAATTAATTAGACTTAATTGGGTCTAAAATTTTAAGTTAGATTTAGTACAAAAGTCTTAAAGAGTTTGGGATTGACAATCTTTCAAAATTATTTCGAACCAGCTTTGAATTAGGTTCGAATCGAATTTATTTTGGATGAGATACTAGAAATCCTACTTGCACTAGGATTTCCTTTTCTCTTGGGCTGACCAGCACGTGGTATGGTGCTGGTTGTGGACGTCCCATGTGGGTGTGGGAATGGATGCATTGTGGGTGCCTTATGTGGTTCTAATTCTATCTCATGTAGGAGTCCTTCTTTCATGAGTATTGGACTGATTTAAAATATATTTGAATTAGGAGTCCTATGCTTATTAGGTCATGGAATTATCTATAAATAGAAACGGTCTCTACCTATGGATGCATAGGAAATAAATTAGATTGAGAGAAGAGAAAAGAGAGAGAGAGGAGTGAGAAGAGGGAGCTCCTTCCTTCCTTGGCGTCTCCCCATCATTACTGCCCATTCTCTCCCTTACTGTGGGCCCACCTTGAGTGTTTTTCTTGTTGGTGTGAGGCATCATACCAGCACCTCTCCTCCTCATTTGGTTGGATTGCAAAGATGATTTGATCGGAGTTCATCCCACTTTTCTGCGTTATTTGACGTACATGCAAAGTAGAGGGTCTGCACTTCTAGGCCTCTGTGAAGGTTGATTTCAGATTTTTGAAGATTTGATCTCCTATTCCACTGCTATCTAAGTAAGAATTTAATCTTTATTCATATAGATTTGTAAAATATTTTTAGATGCAATCTAGGCTATCCGAAGAGAAATAGTTTTTCTTCCCTTCAATTAGTATCAGAGTAGGCCTTTGATTCATGCATGCATAACTAAATTTTTTTAGATTATTTATATATTATATATAATTAAAATTTTATGTTAGATATTAAATCTGATTTAAATCTATTTAAATAAAATTTTTGATCTGATTTTGGTTAGATTAGATGATCTTAATCAATAGTTGATTAAGGTTGTTATAAGTTTATTATAATAAAATTTTTATTGCTATTGAATTTTTATTGGAATAACAACATGAATTAAAATTTATTTTAAATTTATTTTAATAAAATTTTAATATTATTATTTTGATTATGAAATGAGACTTATTTTAGATTTAAATTGAATCTGTTTTGATGAATATTTAGATCTGAATTCAAATAAAATTTAGTACTATACCAAAATAGATTTTAATCAGAAATTTAATCCTTATGTATTCATATTTGCATCTAATTAATTTTTTATATGATATTGTTGGTGCAAAAATCCGCCTGCACCGGAGAAGCTGGAGTTGTGGGGGTCGCGGTCGCCGCCGGGACCTGCAAAAGAAGTCTAAACCGGAGGTGGGGTTGCTCCGATAAGACCCTCCGATGCTCAAGTCAGTTCTCTGCCTCAACAAGAATGGAGTGCTCGAACGGAAATTTTAGCAAAGTTTCTAGATAAAAATGAGAGCTTAGATAATAACATATCTGGGGTCCCCTTTTATAGACTGGGGGAGCAGCGGGTTGATAGCGACTGTTTATGATCGCCTCATAGTGGGCCGTATGGGGTCAGGAGGAATTTATCATGAAGAGTAATGGGGTGGAGTCGTGGCTGTCACCATGGCTCGCCACGTGGAATCAGTTGCGGGGAGTGGAGCGGCGTCCGTTATCGTGACTCGTCAGGGAGTGGTGAAACCGCACAGGATCCGCCGTAGGGAGTGGAGCAGAATCATGGCCGTTACTGCAGCCTGCCAGGGAGTAATGGAGCCGCGCAGGATCTGCCGCAGGGAGTGGAGTAGAGTCATGGCCATTACTGCGGCCTGCCAGGGGGTCCAGACTTGTCGGCTGAAGTTCGGTTGGAGTCTGTAGCTGGAGTCGGAGGTGAAGTCTGGCTCCCGTAGGAGCTCGGATGAGGTCTTCCTGCAGTCGACATTAGGGATGAAGTCCGGCTCCCGTAGGAGTCCGGACGGAGCTTGTCTGCAGTTGGAGTCGGAGACGGAGTCTGGCTTCCACAGGAGTCCGGACGGAGCTTACCAGCGTTCGAAGTCGAGGATGAAGTCTGGCTCCCGTAGGAGTCCGGACGGAGTTTGCCTGCAGTCGAAGTTGGAGGTGGAGTCCGGCTCCCGTAGGAGTCCAGACGGAGCTTGCCTGCAGTTGAAGTCAGAGACGGAGTCCGGCTCCCGTAGGAGCCCAGACGGAGCTTGCCTGCAGTTGAAGTCAGAGATGGAGTCCGGCTCCCATAGGAGTCCGGACGGAGTCTTCTTTCAATCAGAGTCGAGGGCGAAGTCTGGCTCCCGTAGGAGTCCGGACGGAGTCTGCTTGCAGCCGAAGTTGGAGGCAGAGTCTGGCTCCCGTAGGAGTCCGGACGGAGCTTGCCTGCAGTTGAAGTTGGAGGCGGAGTCTGACTCCCGTAGGAGTTCGGACGGAGCTTGCCTGTAGTTGAAGTCAGAGACGGAGTCTGGCTCCTGTAGGAGTCCGGTTGGAGTCTTTTTTCGATCAGAGTCGAGGGCGAAGTCTGGCTCCCGTAGGAGTCCGACGGAGTCTTCTTGTAGAATCCCCGAGGGGTCACTCCGAACATGAACTTCGGCTGGGGGGGATTTTACATCCAACACCAGTCCCCCTACTTCCGAGTTCGAGTTTCGATCAGAGGAAGTACAGAAAATTTTCACAGCCGAAGTCGTTTCCTTGAATTTTACACACGATCGCCCTCGAAAATCTTGGCATTTAATGCGCGTATGCTGGAGCCTTTTTTCGATTAGGGCGACCCGAAGAGTCTTTTCGAAACTCCCACCAGGACGTGATTCTAAGCGTCACGCCATGAAAGTCCGCGAATGGTCAACCCTAGGCCGCGGTGGGTGGGACACGCGGTGGGCACTGGTTGGCCTAGGGACACCTGCCACCATAATTGCGCCAGGCTCCGTTGCCTTTTTAAGCCTCCGCCTTTCCTCCAGGGGCTTCACTTCGCCTGAGGGTCGACGTCTTTCTTCCGCCTGAGAGCTTAGCCACTCAGTCACTCCATCGGTGCCCTTTCCGACTCCGAGCATCCTTCACGCCGGTCTTTGCCATCTCCGCCGACTCTCCGCCGTCTTCAGTTCCCCGAGTCTCTCCGAGGGGTTCTCCCATCGGGGCCTCCACCCTGGAGGCCAACCTCAAGAGGATGCCACAGACTAGGAAGAGTGCGAGGAGGAGAACAGCGATCTGCGAGTTCTCTGATTGTCAAACTGTCGCTGAGGGTTCCCGTCACCTTAAAGGGGGCTCGAGGGAGAATTTCTTCAACAACAGGGATTTAATAACGGGGACAACCGGTGAAGGCATTCCGCCTGAGAATTTTGGAGTAGCTGAACGGGATGACACCGGTCAAGGGGGCAGAGCTGTCGTCACAAGCCATGGCGGGATCCTTGATGTCGTCGGAGCCGAGGGACCAGAAGCGGTCAGCGCCGATGGTGGGCAGTAAAACTTATTGTGGGGATGGTGGAAGTAGCACATGCCGACCTTGCCGGAACACCTAGGGCGGCAGTTGTCATGGAGCACCCGGTGGTGGCGCATATCTCCGGCGCCATCACTGCCTCCGGGGTAACTCCGGTTCTTCTTGAAACAGGTCGTCGTCGCCGTTGCCGTTGCCTTTGTTGCCCCCTGAATTCTATCCCATCCTTTTCCCCCTAGGGTTGGGATTTCGGAGATGGAGCGGAACGAGGCGGGAGGAGAGAGCTGAGAGGTTTATCACACGCACCGAAAAATACGGCTGGGAAGGACAGAACCGGGAAGAGAAGTCTACAGCTTGAAGTGGCCTCCGGTGTATCCCTTCCGAGCCTTGTATCCGAGCCTTGTAATAATGTTTTCTTTTCTGGCCCTTCGGGTCTTGTAACGTACATCTTGTTAATCAAAAAATGAGAAGGAGATTTTATTACTTCGTCCGCAATTTGCGTCGAATTGTTGTCTGCCGAACTTCTTTCTTTTACCATTGTTATTGTTGTATTCCCTTCTTTCTTTTTCTCTTCTTTTCTTTTTTTTTTTTTGACATCGTCCGTAGGTTACCGGTAGTTGTCACACTGGCTCGCCTTTCAGTTATCCTTTTTCTTCAACCTTAATGGCTCTATAATGCATATTTGATGAAAAATATGAGAAGGAAATTTTCCGCTACCTCTTTTACTCATGTGTTGAATTGTCGCTTGCCGAGCTTCTTTTCGGCCTTTGCATCGTGCGGAGGTACGCGATTGTCATCGTATCGACCCATCTTTTTCATCCATGGCCGTAGATTCGTCTGAGGTCGCTCGGGTTTAGTGCCCCCCATCAGGGCTCGAGCTCGGAGGTCTGAGCTTCCGTCACTCTGAGGAAGTTGTCTTATCCTGGGCTTGTGTTGAAAGTTTCCTTGAAAGCTGGGGTTCTTGATAAAAACCTCAATCCTTACTGAGACAGGGTTCTCTGCATCTTTGACACTGTTTGTTTTTCATTCGTCGCTGACGTAGTCCATCGCTTTTCCTTTTAACCCCTCTCCCCTTTTTTCTTTTTCGAGTGGGATTTTTCTCTCCGCTCTTAGTGGAGTTGCGGGAGTCTGGCTCTCGTAGGTGAAGTCGGGGCGAAGTCCGGCTCCCGTGGGAGTCCGGATGGAGTCTACCTGCAATTGAAGTTAGAGGCAAAATTTGGCTCCCGTAGGAGTCCGGACGGAGCTTACCAGCGGTTGAAGTTGGGGACGAAGTCCGGCTCCCGTAGGAGTCCAGACGGAGTCTTCCTTCGATCAAAGTCGAGGGCGAAGTCCGGCTCCCGTAGGAGTCCGGATGAAGTTTTATTGCAAAGGGGCCGCTGGGAAAGGTCCCCCTTTTTCTTGTCTGGTCTTGAATGACCAGACCTTAATTGATGTCAGGACGAGGTTCTTTCCCTATTTCTGCGTAACAGGTTTCAGCTCTGATTAGGATGAGGTTCTCCTCTTATCTCTAACGCGGCTGTAGGGGCACATATGGGCGTTGCTGGGCCCTTCCCCCCATCCGGTCTAAAGAGAACCGGGCCTTCGACTTTGCTCAAGTTAGGACGAGGTTCTCCTCCTGTCCCTAACAGGGCTGTGGGGGTGCATATGGGCGTTACAGGGCCTCTCGCCCCATCCGGTCTAAAGAGAACTGGGCCTTCGACTTTGCTCAAGTTAGGGTGAGGTTCTCCTCCTGTCCCTAACAGGACTGTGGGGGCGCATATAGGCATTGCAGGGCCTCTCCCCCCATCCGATCTAAAGAGAATCGGGCCTTCGACTTTACTCAAGTTAGGGCGAGGTTCTCCTCCTGTCCTTAACAGGGCTGTGGGGGTGCATATGGCATTGCAGGGCCTCTCCCCCCATCCGGTCTAAAGAGAATCGGGCCTTTGACTTTGCTCGAGTTAGGGTGAGGTTCTCCTCCTATCCCTAACAGGGCTGTGGGGTGCATATAGGCGTTGTAGGGCCTCTCCCCCCATCCGGTCTAAAGAGAACCGGGCCTTCAACTTTGTCGAGACGAAGTTCCCCTCCTGCTTCCGACATAGTTTTTTTGACTGCCCTGTCGATATAAGCTAGTGCCAAGAGGGGAGACATGTAGATATGCAACTTTTACTTAAAATAAAGTTATCGGTAATACATTCGTAAGTTTTTCGAGCTCCATGGTCGCAGGAGGTCTGCTCCTCCGAGCTCCTTGAGGTAATAAGTTTTGGGTCGGACTACTTCTTTGACCTCATACGGGCCTTCCCAGTTTGGGACGAGCTTCCCTCGATCCTGAGGTTGTGAGACAGTGGCTCGTTGAAGCACTAGATCTCCTACTCTAAAGGCTTTATTCTTGACCCGAGAGTTATAATAGCGGGCGACTTTTTGTCTGTAGGCTGCCATTCGAACTAGAGCTACCTCCCGCCTTTCTTCCAGCAAGTCGAGGTTGGCTTTAAGACCTTGCGAATTTTGATGTTTGTCGAATGCCACGACTCGTGCCGACGGTAGTTTAAGCTTAATTGGGATGACGACCTCCATTCCGAAGGCCAAAGCAAAGGGGGTCTCCCCTGTGGGCAGTCTTTGGGTAGTTCGATATGCCCACAACACATGATAAAGTTCGTCTGCCCAAGTTCCCTTCACTTTTTCAAGCCTTGTCTTGATCCCCTGCAGAAGGGTTCTATTGGTCACCTCAGCTTCGCCGTTCACCTGAGGATGGGCTACTGATGTGAAGTTGTGGGAGATGTTTAGATCTTCACAGAATTCGGTGAATCTTGCTCCCATGAATTGCCGCCCATTATCAGTGATTAGGGTCCTGGATAGACCGAACATGCATATGATTGACTTCTAGACGAAATCTTGCACTTTTGCTTCTATGATTTTTGCTAGTGGCTCGGCTTCAACCCATTTGGTGAAATAGTCGATCGCTACAAGGAGGAACTTCCTCTGCCCCGACGCCACGGGAAAGGGTCCAAGGATGTCCATCCCCCATTGCGCAAAAGGCCATGGGGCACTCAAGGGTGTAAGCTCGGTGGTGGGCTGTCTCTGGATGTTAGCATATCTCTGGCATCGATCACACTTTCTGACGTATTCAATCGAGTCATGATGTATCATCGGTCAGTAATATCCTTGGCGGAGCAACTTGTGGGATAAAGATCTAGCCCCCAAATGGTTTTCGCAGATTCCTTCATGCACCTCCCACAAAGCGTAGTCAGCTTCCGAAGGTCGGAGATATTTCAAAAGGGGCAAAGAGTATGATCTCTTGTACAACTTGCCCTCATAAAGGATGTATCGGGAGGCTTGATTTCTGAGCTTTCGAGCCTCTTTTGCATCCTGGGGAGAACCCGTCTCTGAGATAGGTTATCAGTGGATCGATCCAGCTGGGCTTGTGGTCAATTTCCATCACGGGCCACGATTCTTCCGTACTCGGACACTTTAGAACTTCAAAGAGAATGCCCTTGGGCAATTCGGCTAGAGCCAGCGTTGCCAACTTGGAGACAAGGTCGGCCCTGGTATTTTCCAACCTCGAAATCTGTTTGATGTTGAAGCTGCTGAAGGCGGAGACGAGCTCCTTTACCTTTTCAAGGTATTTAGCCATGCTGTCCTCCCGCGCTTCGTAGTTTCCATTGACTTGTCCAACTACTAGTTGAGAGTCGCTGTGGATCTGGAGCCGATCTATCCCTAGCTCTTTGGCGATCCTCAGTCCTGCGATCAGAGCTTCATATTCCGCTCCATTGTTTGTTGCGGAGAACTCGAAGCGCAGAGCATACTCCGCGACGACTCTCTCTGGACTGATCAAGATCAGGCCCGTGCCTGCGCCTGACATATTGGAAGACCCATCCATGTAGAGGGCCCAAAGGCACCCAGAGGGATCTGCCTCTTCTTTGGGGGAGTTCGGTCGGGACTTTAGACCGTCAATTTTGCATTGTTCAGGTTTGGCCTCCTCTGGGATAGTACACTCCACTATGAAATCTGCCAATATCTGGGCCTTCACTGCTGGCCTGGGTCGATAGTTGATGTCGAATTCTGTGAGCTCGATCGCCCATTTTGCCATCCTCCCGGAGGCATCCGCCCAGTGCAGAATCGCCTTGATCGGTTGGTCGGTGAGCAGCGTTATGGTGTGCCCTTGAAAGTAGGGTCGGAGCCTCCGGGCTGCAATCAACAAGGCGTAAGTCAATTTTTCTAATTTGGTATACCTGGTCTCGGCGTCTCTCAACGCGCGACTGACATAGTAGATCGGCCGTTGGACTTTTACTTCTTCTTTGACAAGGACTGCCGCAAGGGCTATGGGAGAGACCGTCAGGTATAAAAATAGTTCCTCCCCAGGCTCTGGCTTTGCCAACAGTGGGGGTGAGCCGAGGTAGCTCCTTAGTTCTTCGAACGCCTGTTGGCACTCAGGGGTCCAATAGAAGTTCTTCGGCTGCTTGAGAGTTTGGAAAAAGGGTAAGCACCGTTCGGCTGATTTCGCGACAAAGTGATTCAGGGCTGCTACCCTCTCTGTAAGGCGCTGAACCTCTTTTATCGACCTTGGGGCGGTCATCTCCTGGATGGCATGAATTTTCTTCGGATTGGCCTCAATTCTGTGCCCCGATACCATAAAGCCCAAGAACTTTCCTGAGGTCACTCCGAAAGCACATTTAGTCGGGTTCAGCTTCATTTTATATTTTCGAAGGGCACTGAAGGTCTCTTCGAGGTCGGCGACGTGGTTCATGGAAGATTTGCTTTTTACGAGCATGTCGTCCATGTAGACTTTCATGTTGCGGCCGATCTGCTCCTTGAAGATTCTGTTCACTAACCACTGGTAGGTTGCGCCTGCATTTTTGAGGTCGAAAGGCATGACCCTGTAACAATAAAGGCCATGGTTAGTAATGAAAGCAGTCTTTTCTTCATCTTCCGGGCCATCCTGATTTGATTATAGCCGGAGAATGCATCCATGAAGGTGAGGAGCTCATGGCCCGAGATCGCATCCACCAGTTGATCAATTCTGGGTAGTGGGTAGCTGTCCTTGGGGCAGGCTTTATTCAACTTTTTGAAGTCTATGCACATCCTCCACTTGTCGTTTGCTTTTTTGACTAGGACAACGTTGGAGATCCAATCAAGATAATTGACTTCCCTAATGAATCCGGCCTTAAGGAGTTTGTCCACTTCCTCGGCTATCGTCTTCTGCCTCTCTGGTGCGTGACCTTGGATTTTTTCTTTCGTCGGTTGATGCTTGGGATCAACAGCCAAGCGGTGCTCCATGACTTCCGTGTCGATCCCCGATATGTCCGTCGGAACCCAAGCGAAGATGTCCGCATTCTTTCATAGAAAATTGATGAGACGCATCCGCACCTCTTCCCCCAGGTTGGAGCCGATCATCGCCACATGTTTCGCATTCCCATCGTTCAAAGGGATCGGTACCAGATCTTCAATTGGACCGCCCCTCTCTTCGGCGAGGTCGTCGCGAGCATCCAGCCCATCAACTGGACAGGGGTCAGATTGGTCGCTTCTTTGCAAGGCTATGTTGTAGCAGTGTCTGGCCAGGGCTTGGTCTCCTCGGACCTCTCCGATCCCTTGGTTGGTGGAGAATTTCAACTTCAAATGGTAGGTTGACACGATGGCTCGGAGAGCGTTGAGGCCAGATCGGCCGAGGATTGCATTGTAGGCTGACGGTGCCTTCACCATCAGGAAATTCACCAGAGCCCTGGATTGCCTTGGATATCGACCCGCGGCACAGTCAAAGTTATCATTCCCTCCATCGGAATAGCATCATCGGTAAACCCTACTAAAGGGGAGCTAATCGGCCTCAAATGGCCGTCAAGGATGGACATTCTTGAGAAGACGTCATAGAACAAAATGTCGGCCGAACTTTCATTGTCGACGAGAATGCGGTGGACGTCGTAATTTGCTATATTCAAGGAAACTACAACCACATCGTTATGAGGGAATTGGACTCCCTGAGCATCTTCTTCAGTAAAGGTTATGGGCTCCTCAATCTTTTGTTGCTTGGGGGGTATGGCTAGTACGTTGGTTGCTTCCTGCCGGGATCCTCCTGAGATGGTGTTGGCAAAATCTGTTGGAGGTCGATTGTCCGATCGCTCCATGCCGGCCACCGTTGTCGGAGGATGCGGGGCCTGAAAAACTGGAGGCGAGGTCAGAGCCTGAGATCCAGCCGCGGAGGCCGTGGGTC
This sequence comes from Elaeis guineensis, assembly GCF_000442705.2. Classification (NCBI taxonomy): domain Eukaryota; kingdom Viridiplantae; phylum Streptophyta; class Magnoliopsida; order Arecales; family Arecaceae; genus Elaeis; species Elaeis guineensis. Next base: position 60,746,176 of record NC_025996.2, read on the forward strand.
GCCGTGTGGATGCTTCGCGAGAAGGCATCGGGCGAGGATCTAGTGGAGGAAGGAGGAGAGGATGCCGGAAAAGATGCCCGGGGGTGGTTCATTGAGCGCTCCTTTAAGAACAAGGGTACTGCGAAGACACGCACCCTTCCTCTAGCGCCAATCCTGTTGGTGCAAAAATCTACCTACGCCGAAGAAGCTAGAGTTGTGGGGGTCGCGGTCGCCGTCGGGACCTGCAAAAGAAGTCTAAACCGGAGGTGGGGTTGCTCCGGCAAGATCCTCCAATGCTCAAGTCAGTTCTCTGCCTCAATAAGAATGGAGTGCTCGAACAAAAATTTTAGCAGAGTTTTTAGGTAAAAATAAGAGCTTAGAGAATAACGTATCTGGGGTCCCCTTTTATAGACTGGGGGAGCAGCGGGTTGATAGCGACTGTTTATGATCGCCTCGTAGTGGGCCGTACAGGGCTAGGAGGAATTTATCATGAAGAGTAATGGGGTGGAGTCGTGGCTGTCACCATGGCTCGCCACGTGGAATCAGTTGCGGGGAGTGGAGCGGCGTCCGTTGTCGTGACTCGTCAGGGAGTGATGAAACCGCACAGGATCCGCCGCAGGGAGTGGAGCAGAATCATGGCCGTTACTGCGGCCTGCCAGGGAGTAATGGAGCCGCGCAGGATCTGCCGCAGGGAGTGGAGCAGAGTCGTGGCCGTTACTGCGGCCTGCCAGGGGGTCCAGACTTGTCGGCTGAAGTTCGGTTGGAGTCTGTAGCTGGAGTCAGAGGTGAAGTCCGCTCCCGTAGGAGCTCGGATGCGGTCTTCCTGCAGTCGACGTTGGGGATGAAGTCCGGCTCCCGTAGGAGTCCGGACGGAGCTTGTCTACAGTTGGAGTCGGAGACGGAGTCCGGCTCCCGCAGGAGTCCGGATGGAGCTTACCAGCGTTCGAAGTCGAGGATGAAGTCTGGCTCCCGTAGGAGTCCGGACGGAGTTTTTCTGCAGTCGAAGTTGGAGGCGGTGTCCGGCTCCCGTAGGAGTCCGGACGGAGCTTGCCTGCAGTTGAAGTCGGAGATGGAGTCTGGCTCCCGTAGGAGTCCGGACGGAGCTTGCCTGCAGTTGAAGTCGGAGATGGAGTCCGGACGGAGTCTTCTTTCGATCAGAGTCGAGGGCGAAGTCCGACTCCTGTAGGAGTCCGGACGGAGTCTGCCTGCAGCCAAAATTGGTGGCGGAGTCTGGCTCCCATAGGAGTTCGGACGGAGCTTGCCTGCAGTTGAAGTTGGAGGTGGAGTCCGACTCCCATAGGAGTTCGGACGGAGCTTGCCTGCAGTTGAAGTCGGAGACGGAGTCCGGCTCCCGTAGGAGTCCGGACGGAGTCTTCTTTCGATCAGAGTCGAGGGCGAAGTCCGGCTCCCGTAGGAGTCCGGACGGAGTCTTCTTGTAGAATCCCCGAGGGGTCACTCCGGACACGAACTTCGGCTGGGGGGGGTTTACACCCAACAGATATCAAATCTAAAATTGATATTTTATAATTAGTATAAGATGTATTTTAGATCTCATATGATGTATATGATGTATCAAATCTAATTAGATTAGATGAAGAATATAATTGATAAGATCAAAGACATGTTCATGACATAAACTATTTTATCAAAATTATATATTGATGTAATTACATATGAAATTAGATTTTAGAACTTAGTAGTCTGGTACTCAGATTGATAAGATCACCAGACCGTTCGGTCAATTTTATGAAGAAAAAAAATGAACATATTTTTATAAATTATTTTCATCATAAATATATTTAGATTAGATCTAAAGTGATTTATGATTTATTACAATAAGATAAAATTTAGATATAAAATTATTTTAAATCTAAATAGCATGTTACATTAGATGTAATTGGTATGGATCTAAAGATTGTCATGATGCATGTGATGTATGTATGAAGTTTAGATCATATCCATGTATGTTTAATTGTTAAACATATTATAAAAATTTATTTTTATGAAGTAAAATATATGGTATGCTTCACCTGAAATCTTGGTAGAATAGTTCTACAGACTGAAATATACATTTCATACACTTAATTTTGAATTAAATTTGAATGATCTAGATTTAAGAATTGAAGATCATTAAAATATCAGATAAATCGATGGGCAAAGGGTTAGCTTGAATCAGGTCCTTCTAATGGGTTAAACCTAGGGTTAAAAATATATATGGACCAAGTAGAGAAATTAGTTAAATCTAATCCAGTGTTAAATTAGATTAGATCAGAATTTTTCTAAATCAACTTCAATAATTATAGTTTGATCAAGTTCATATTTTTGACCCTAATAAATGGACTATGATCATGGCTCCGTGGTTGAATCCGAGTCTTTTGATGAATCAAATTGAAACTAATTAACCAGTTGGTATCTAAGTAAGTTTGGCAGATTCGATCAAGTGATTTTTAATTGAGAGCTACTCACCTAGATACGTCTACGGTGAGTTAATGGCACAACCCTCCCACTGATCTCACTTATTTGACTGACATGGTAGATTGTGTTTCAATTAGGTCATTAGTCGATTGGTGTGGACCCATGCCATTAAGGTTAATCAGTGTGATTGATTTAGATATCTTTAGACCAACTTATGTCTAATCTTCTACATGACTTGGTGAAGTCAGTGGGAGGATTTACAGCTTGCAGATCATTTTCTTCTCTTATTCTCAAGTCAATAAAATCAAATTCTCTAAATTATTAGATCCATAAAATGATAGAGTTATGAGATAACTTGGTCATAACCTCCCATTAAGGTGTGTGACAATGAGTCTAATATTTCAATTAGGCATTGGAGGTGTCACATACTTGGTGTCTATTACGTATTGAAATTATCATTCATCATATGACTATCATGATGTATCTTCAGATCAATACTCAGGTTGATCGAGCCGCACTCGAGTCTGGACATCCATTTATTGGATGCATTTGATATTGTTATATTAATGGTTGGACCTAACCAAGATTTTCAGAGGAGGCACTACATGCCTACTGAAGAGATACCTGGGGTAAAATCTAATTGCTAGAAGTTGTTTGGAGAAATAATTGGTTATGAACATACCCATAGATGCACTAAAATTGGTCGAGCTATACTCGGACCTAACAGTCTGTGTAGATTTAGTACCCACTAAGGAATTAATATAATTTTTTGAGTTGGAGGTAGAAGCTATCAATTCGTAAAAATAGTGGAAGGACCTTTAGACTAAAGTCCGTATCTTTGAGATTAAAAATAATTCATATACTAATAGATTTATATTTTTTTTTTTCAGTTATGGCCAATGCACTATCTCTCTATATGCTGTTGGATAGCGACAAGCTCACTGGATCCAACTTCGATAGCTGGTATCGAAAGTTGAAGATCATCTTGGAGCACGAGAGAATTTTATACATCCTTACGGATGAGGCATATGAAGAACCTACTGCCAATACTCTTCATGCTGCGAGTGACACTTACATGAAGTGGCTTAATGATTGAACGACTGTGCATTGTTTGATGAGGGCAGCTATGAACGATGAACTTAGTTGTAAGTTCTCAAAGGAGATCATTCAAATATTGAATGAGTCTTTTGGTACCTCTGAGGATGTGGAGAGACACAAAATCTCCTGTGCAGTGTTCAATATCCGTATGTGAGAGAAAATTTCAGTCATCGATCATGTACTATACATGATTGAGCAGATTGAAACAGTTAGAAAAGGATGCAATTCTCAATTTGCTACCAAAATCTTTCCTATCCTTTCTCAATCATTATAGAATGATAAAGCCTGTAGTGAACTACCATGATTTGCTAGGGTTACTGCAGACTTTTGAGAAGGACCACTAGCTCCAGAAAGAGTCAATGAATTTAGTGGAAGGTTCATCTGTAGGTCATCGATCCTTTAAGAGAGCAAAGAAGAAAAAGATGTAGAAATCTCATACCGTCGATCCTAAGCAGAGTAAAACGTTAAAAGTTGATAAGAGTCGGGCAGAATGCTTCTTCTGTAAGAAGCTGGGTCATTGAAAAAGGAATTATCCTGCTTACATAGCCACTCTGGATCTGAACAGGCATAAGAACAAGAGAAAGAAGCAAATAATTGCTTCACAAGATACTTATATGATAACTGCTTGTAATTTTTTTGTTTGTGATACTACTACTTGGGTATTGGATACTGAAAATCTGATTAATATATGCAATTCGTTGCAGGGACTACAGGTAAGTAGGAAGTTTTGAGAGGGCGAGCTGTTCCTTAATCTTGGAGATGGAAGTCTTGCTCTAATTCTGGCCTGGAAAACTTTGTAGCTTGTCTTCGAGTCTAGTAGTATCATGTTAGATGATTGTCATTATTGTCCCTCCTTTCTGATGAATGTCATTTCTGTAGGCCTTTTGGCCAAACTTGGTTTCAAATTTATAATAAAGGATAATTTTTGTGATATCATTATGAATGATACTGTAATTATGCATGGATAATTAAAACATGGCATATACATAATACCACGGTCTGTTGGTGTAATGTACACAGTAAGCAAATGCCCTAAGTTAGATAATGTCAGTGAATCCTACTTTTGGCATTGTAGGCTTGGTCATGTGAACAAGAGTAGGATTGGTGGGTTGATCAAGGAATGTGTCTTTGAAATAAATGATTGTGAATCATTGCCTATCGGTGAATCCTGTCTACTTGGTAAGATAACTAAGTCATCTTTTAAGAAAAAAGGTGAAAGAGCCAATGATGTCTTAAGTCTAATACATACTGATGTATGTAGACTTATAAACATAAGTGCTAGAAGAGAATACTACTACTTTATTACGTTTAAAGACGATCTATCGAGGTATGGGTTTGTCCATCTTATGAAGCATAAGTTAGAATCATTTAAAATATTCAAACGATTCCATACTGAAGTAGAGAAATAATCTGGGAAGAGTATTAAGATCCTTCGGTTAGATCAAAGAGGAGAATACCTCATCAGTGATTTTCTGACATATCTGGAAGAGAATGAAATTCTCTTACAGTGGATCCCTTTTGAAACACCGCAACATAGCAGGGTGTCTGAGAGGAGGAATCGAACTTTGTTAGACATGATCCGATCCATGATGGGCTTTGCGAGTCTACCAATCTCCTTTTGGAGATATGCTCTAGAAACTGCCTACTATATTTTGAATAAAGTGCTGAGCAAATCTCTCGATAAAACTCCATATGAGATATGGATTGGGTGTAAGTCGGTGTTCTCACACCTTAGGGTCTGTGGGTGTCTAGCTTATGTCAAGCATTTAAAGACAGATAAGCTTGGATCTAAGTTCGATAGATGCTTGTTCATAGGGTACCCAAAGAAAACTAAAGGGTATTACTTCTACCTCGCTATAGAACAAAAGATGTTTGTCAGCAGCAGGACAGTCTTTTTGGAAAAAAAATTTCTTAGTGAAGGAGCTAATGCCTGTAAAATTGAACTTGATGAAGTTTAAAAGGTGGAAGGACCGACACACACAGAATTGGATTTGATTGGAGAATCAAATCTGGAGCCAGTAGAGGCACCATTAAGGAGATCTGGTAGAGTACCGTATTAGCTGGATAAATACTACAGTTTCTTGATCCAGGATGGTGATCCCATCGAACTTGATAGGAATGATGAGGATCCAATTACCTATGTGAAAGCCATGCAAGGATCCGACTCTCAGAAATGGCTTGAGGCTATAAAGTTTGAGATGAAGTCCACGGAGATCAATGGTGTATGGACACTAGTTGATCCATCTGAAAGGATAAAATCTATAGGGTGAAAATAGATTTTAAGAGAAAAAGAGGAGCAGACGAGAAGGTAGAGATCTATAAAGCCTGTCTAGTTATCAAGGGTTACCGTCAGTATTATAGTATTGACTATGATGAGATATTCTCTCCTGTGGTAATACTCAAGTCCATTCAGATTATGCTTGCTATCGCTACATACTTAGATTATGAAATCTGATAAATGGATGTCAAAATCATTTTCCCAAATGGAGAGCTGAAAGAAGAGGTATATATGATACAGCCTAAAGGGTTTACATCTACAGATGTGTCAAAAGTGTGTAAGCTGAATTTGTCTATTTATGGACTTAAGCAGGCATCTAGGAGTTGGAACATACGTTTTGATTGAAGAAAAAATTATCTTTTTCCTTTGTAGGATCTTCCAGATTTTATTAAATCTGGGATGGGATAATTCAAAAATTTTATCCTATACTATTTCAAATCTAATGTCTATTAAATTTAATTTTATTATCTGATATTTAAAATTTAAAATTAAATCTAAAAGTATGAGAAGTATAGACATATCTCAAGGGTAATCTGATTACCCTGTAGATGATCTCAGTACAGCCCGAGGTTCTGATGTAGCCACGCAAGCGTCTGGCCTCTACCAGTATCCACTCAGAAAAAACTTGGAACATCTTCTCCTCACGAATCTATACTCCAAAAATCATATCTCTATCTGATTTGGAAGTGCTTCAGAACTCTTTCTAAAGTTGGAGCAGCAACCTGTCGAAGATGTCCTGCAGCCTTCCTGTTCCAGGCATCACCACGCCTTGGACCTTTACCAGATGGACGTCCAACTTCTTGGACATGAAGAGGGAAGAGAGGAGAGCAGGGAGAATATAGAGAAGAGGAGAAGATTCTCATTTTGGCTGGGTATTGAGCAGAAACTTACAAACCCTAGGCGCAGACAGGGATTTTATAGACCCTGGATGCTGCGCAGTGCCACATCATTCGACCAATCAAAAAATTCCAATAAATTTTGAAAAAATTTGATTGATGGAGTGATATCATTTGATCATATCAGATAAAAATCTCCACCCTCTCTCTTATGTTGGCACCAACTTTGGATAAGCATAAGCAAGGTGGCACCAAAGAGTCCATGTTTATTAGGACTCTTTCATTCTTATCCATTTGGGGCATCCACTTTAATCCAATTGGGCTCATGCCATAATCTGATTATGGCACCCAATTTAATGTGATTTAGGCATGTGGACACTCCATAAAAATCTTTCAATGAACTCTCTTCAGTTTAAGACCCATATGTCAACATTTGACAGATGTCCTAAAATGAAATTGGCAGGTGACAGGAATTAGCAGGTGTTGTCTTAAATTCATCTCATGTATTAAGACAAGACTTTTCTAAGCTAGCCAAGCTTCATTTAGACTGAGAGAAATTTTTCAAAGGTTCTCTGGATGAGTCAAATCATATCTGGCTCAGTAGAGATAGAAAAGATTACACGAGGAGAAAGTTAGGCTCAATCGTGTGCTAGCACGATTTTCTTGAATCTAATTGGATCTTATCCAAATCAATTGGGTTAGCCCAATTGATGACATCCAGACCCTAACCCTTGCTTGTGTGACCCAGTTAGGTTCAATTTCGTATGGTAATAAGATATGTCATGATCTCATCATCGATATCATCGAAACTCCTTTCGATGGATCAGAACTCTTCTGATTCAAACAATTAGAATGATCGATTATCAATATCATTCTAATTACTCCTAAAATCCATCAGTGACACCTAACAGTATGTGGTGGCAACCCATCAGAATTGAAGATGAATCTCTCAGTGCAGCTACCTGTGTGATTGAGTTCCTCTATCATGAGTCCCGATTGAATTAGGTTAAGGTAAACTCGTCAAACCCAACATCAGTCATATGAATCAATCGATCGATCCGAGTCCGATGTGAAACCCCAATGAAAAACTCTTTTTTTATTATTTCACTCTGTCATGGCCATGGGCTTAAGGACTCGATCTTTCGATCATCATAGGACTACTCCTCTCATCTACCGAGGTTGATAGATCCCATCTTGGTGCGACCTAGTTCCTACAATGAATATGCTACAGTCGACATACACCTCAGGATTCGAATGGCAAGAAGATCGAGTTATGGAGTAGTCAAACTATAACACACTCAAGATGAACTGTCGATGCACCTCAGGTCAAAGAACTAGATACACAACTGCAGCATTGAGTGAGTCATCGACGAGAAGGTAGGCTTCCCTATGACTGTTCGATATGGTCATGCTCAGTACTCTCATTCTCAATGAATATCTGTACTCTCACTCTGGTGTCTCCACATCATAGACTCAAGACACATCTATCCTAAGATAGCGATCGTACACCAACCTTCCGGATCGATCACCATCCTCATGATGATTCTATGGTCAGGAGCTGTTTATGAGTTAGTTATGTAAATTCATGCCTTAAATTTTCAACTCTTAAAATATGAATTGACATTCCTACTAACTCAAAGGATGTATCACAGACACAATGTACACAATGTGATAGAAGAATAATCCATTTATTGATTTATAGTCAAAATTATAAATTTGCCCTTAGATTTGTACAGGAATATGTCAGCCAATCTGGCATCTAGGGCACACATCTAACAAACTCCCACTTGACCTAATGCCAATTGGTTACATATCTAAGTCCCATCTTCTCAAGGTGGGCTTCGATCTTTTGCTGGCCCAATGGCTTAGTCAGCGGGTCTGTCACATTGTCTGTGGAGTCGACTCTCTTGACCTCGACATAATCCTTTTCGAGGTAATCACGGATCAAATGGAATCGCTGCTCGATGTGCTTGGACTTCTGGTGAGATCTTGGCTCCTTAGCTAGGGCTATGGCACTATTATTGTCGCAGTAAAGAGGTATGGCATCTGATGACATCACTCCAAGCTCTGTGGCAAATTTTTTGTGCCAGAATGCCTCCTTCATAGCTTTCGATGCAGCAATGTACTCTGCCTCCATGGTAGAATCAGTAATCACCATCTGCTTGAAACTCTTCCAGCTGACTGCACCACCATTACAAATGAACAGACTCTCAGATGTCGACTTTCGATCATCTATATCAGACATAAAGTCTGAGTCTGTATATCCTTGAATTTGAAATTTTTCATTCTCAAAGACTAGAAATATATCCTTAGTCCTTCTCAAGTACTTAAGGATACATTTCATAGAAGTCTAGTGCTCTTCATCTGGATTCGACTGATATCTGCTTGTGACACTTACAGCATGGGCTATATCAGGTCGTGTACATAGCATGACATATATGAGGCTCCCTATTGTCGAAGCATAAGGGATCTTGCTCATGCGTTTAATCTTCTTAGGTGTGCTAGGGCATATCTTCTTGGAGAGATGAATACCATGTCTAAAAGGTAATAAACCTCTTTTTGAGTTTTCCATGCTAAACCTTTTTAGCACCTCCTCTATGTACATCTTCTGTGAAAGTTCGAGCATCCTATTTGGTCTATCTCTATAGACCTTAATACCCAGTATAAAGGATGCCTCTCCAAGATCTTTCATAGAAAACTCCTTGGACAACCATACTTTGACTGAGGTCAACATAGGAATGTCATTCTCAATTAGGAGGATGTCATCTACGTACAATACGAGGAAGACAACCGTGCTCCTATTGACCTTTTTGAACACACATGATTCCTCCTCGTTCTTAATAAAATCAAACATTTTGATCACATCATTGAAACAAGTATTCTAGCTCTGAGATGCTTGCTTAAGTTCATAAATGGACCTTTGCAGCTTGTAGACCTTGTGATCATCATCACTGGATGTGAAACCAAGTGGCTGTTCTATATAGATATCTTCCTCAAGATATCCATTTAAGAATATCGTTTTCACATCCATCTGCCATATTTCATAATCGAAATAGGCTGCAACAGCAAGCAATGTGCTGATGGATTTTAGCATGGCTACGGACGAGAAGGTATCCTGATAGTCAATGCCTTCGCACTGACTATAACCTTTCGCTACAAGCCTAGCCTTGAATGTCTCCACATTCCCATCTGCACCTATCTTTCTTTTGAAGATCCATTTACACCCAATAGGTACAATACCTTCAGGTGGATCTATCAAGGTCCAGACTTGGTTTGAGTGCATCGAGTCAATTTCTAATTTCATTGCCTCTAACCATTTCTCAAAGTCGATATCTGATATCGCCTCGTCATAGATCTTGGGATCATCACCATGAACCCCATTTTTCATGAGAAATATTTCCTCTACATCCTCTTGTATGGTATCTAAGTACCTTTCAGGAGGATAAAAAACTCTAATCGATCTACGAGGTGGAAGAGGTTGTGTTAGGATTGGTTCTGATTGATTTGGTTCCTCAGGTTCTTTAGCTCGTTGCTCTTGAGAGACATTCTCCTTGAGCTTAGTTATTCTTCTGATGCCACCAACTTGAATAAACTATTTTTTAAGAAAAATAGTATTTCGACTCACAATCACACTGTGATCTTCTGAAATATAAAAATAATATCCTAATGACTCTTTAGGATATCCTATGAACCGAGCTCTAAAAGACCTGAACTCTAACTTGTCTGTCTGCTGTCTTTTGACATGAGCCGGACAACCCCAAATTCTGAGATGATTTAGACTTGGCTTTTTACCATGCCATATCTCATACGGTGTGGTAGGAACAGTTTTAGAGGAATCCTATTCAATACATAAATTGCTATCATGAGACAATGTCTCCAAAAAAATTCAGGGAGGTCTATGAAGCTCATCATGGAACGGACCATATCTAATAGGGTCTGATTTCTCCGTTCTGAAACCTCGTTGAGTTGAGGCGTTCTAGGTGGAGTCCATTGAGAGACTATACCATTGTCCTTAAGATAGTCTAGGAACTTCTGACTAAGGTATTCACCTCCTCGATCTGATCAAAGAACCTTAATGGGCTTTTCTGTTTGTTTTTCTACCTCATGTCTGAATTCTTTGAACCTTTCAAAAGCTTCAGACTTGTGTTTCATTAGAAATATATACTCGTACCTAGATATATCATTGATAAAGATAATAAGTAGACATAGTTGTCTCTAACCGGCACATCAAATGGGCCGCACACATCCGTATGTACTAGGGCAAGTAGGTCTGTGGTCCTTTCCCCATGTCCCATAAAAGGAAGCTTGGTCATTTTGCCTTGAAGACATGATTCACAAACTGGATATGACTCGAAAGTCAACGGACTCAATAGTCCGAATTTTTTCAATTTGTTAATCCTATCTTCCGCTATATGACCTAGCCTTAGGTGCCACAGATACTTATTATTTAGACTATCTCTGGGCCTTTTAATTCCTATGGCATTCACATTTTGCTCGATATTGAATACAGATACATCAACATGTAATTGATAGAGACCGTTAATGATAAAACCATTTGCAACTTTATTATTTTCATAAAAAATATTACAATGGTCCTTATTGTGTTAAACATGAAATAGAAATCAAATTTCTGCTTGCTGCAGGCACATAATAACAGTCTCTGAAAACTAAATGTAATCCTAATGGTAATCGCAGAGGGTAGGTTTCCATGACCACAGCAGCAACTCTTGCTCCATTCTCGATGCGTATGATCATCTCCCATCCCTCAGCCTCCTGCTCTCCTCAAGACCTGCATAGAAGTGCACAAATGAGCACTAGAACCAGAGTAAGCACCCAACTGGATGCAAAAAAATTGTAAGGTTGGATTCTAAAATGAGCATACCTCCAGAAGGACCATCCTTCTTGTTCTTTAGGGTGGCCAGGTACTGAGGATAGTTCTGCTTCCAATGGCCGTCTGATTGGCAGTAAAAATAATTTTTCTTATCAGAGCCTTCTTCTTCGGTTCTGTCTTCTTCTTCTTGCCATCCACCTTTTGCTTCTTCACAGACTTCTTTTTCTTTCCAAAAGATTTTTTCTTGGAAGAAGTCTGCTCCACAGTAAGAACTGAGCCTTTTGAACCCTTCATAGAAAGCTCAACCGTAACCAGCATGTTCATTAACTCGGCCAAGGTACACTGCATCCTATGCATATGGAAGTTTATGATGAACTGACCATATGCATAGGACAAAGACTGAAGGATCACATCAATCTAAAAATCTTTGTCTAAGATGATACCGAGCTTCTCAAGCTCCTCAAGATTCTTGATCATTGTCAAACAATGATCTTGGACTGACTGCCCATCATGCATCTTGGCCTTAAAAAATCTTTGATAGACTTGATACTTGGCCGTGCGACTCTGTTCACCAAACAACTCTTGTAGGTGAGCCAATATTTGGTGGATAGTCAAAATATTTTCATGTTGGTGCTGCAAGTCATCAGACATTGCACCCAACATGTAGTACCTTGCTTTGTTATCATCATCCATCCACTTTTTCAGAGACACTCTCTGTTCAGCAGTCGAACGTGCTGGCATGGCAGGTGGGTCCTGGTCCAAGATATGAGTCAATTTTTTAAAATCTAGAATAATTCTGTAGTTTCTCAACCAATCCTTAAAATTTGGTCTAGTCAATTTGTGGGTGTCTAGTATTTTGGTCAGAGGGTTGGAGGTAGACATGTTTCCTGTAGAGAGTCGAAAGTTTCTAGTTAGATTTTATAATCAGACTTAACCAATTTGTTTAGAGATTTTATTTTTAAATAAATTAGGCTCCCACTATTTTTTCAGATCCCTACACTCCTTTGGTAGAGATGTAAAAATCTCCATGATCAATGATTTCTAGTAGGTAGTGCGGTCTCACCAACTGGCTTATCACCTCACCTAACAGTTATTGGTGATGGGTCAACTGATGAGTAGACAACTCTTGTCCAATGATTCTCTAATCATGGTGCACCTTTAACTTGGTCTCTAATTCATGAAGCTCACCGTATCTGGAATATTGCTCCAATCCTTAGTTAAGTCAGACCCACCATTTGCATGAACTAGATTCCTGATTGGGTCCCTCATCGTATCCGAAATATTGAGCCCAACCCATCCTCTAATCTGTAGCATCCAATGCCTAATAGACATGGTTGCGTCTTTCCGGTGCAACTGAGCCACTGTAACTAGCCGAGAACAATCAACCCCGGAAAGGGCCAGCACATCCACAATGGTGGAAGACCTAGACTTAATATTTTCTTAGGAAGATTTGATTTAGGTCTCATTAAACTTGACTTGACATAGTCATAATAATTATGACTAACTTAGTGGCATGGGTCAGCTCAAATTGTTAGCCACCTCAAATCAGAACTGGATCGACATATATGGCCAGATAAGTGGGACCGATGGAAGGGATATGCCATTAACTTGATAAGAATGCATTCGAGTCGAGTAGCTCCCAATTAAAAACCAGTCGATCGCATCTATCCAACTTACCTTAGACACCAAATTATCGAATCAGAACTAATTGGGTTAGCCTACAATCCAGACTCTAACCATTGAGCCAAATTAGGTCTTAACTTGATCGAGTCACATCCAAATGTGATTCGACCTTGACCCAGACTTAATCCTATTAGGCTGGTCAATTATTTGCTTTCATGATCCCACCTAACTAACTCTTGATTCGGTTTGATCAACCGCTAGACCTAATTGAGCTACCCAAGCCCGAACGCAATTTTATGAAAATATCTTAGATCTAAAATTCTCAATTTTATACCTAACTTAATTTCATAAGCTTAATTCATTAATTAAGTTTGGGTTCATAAATAAAGCATGTAAAATAAATTCTAGATTTTAGAATCTAGGGTTTTGCAGAAAAGTAAGTTTTGATTTCTGATTAAGGATGAACGCGTGGCACCCCTACACGTCATATGAACACCCCATTGAATGGAAAGAGAGGGTCTTAAAATCTTACTTCATTCTTATGATCGGACGACCATGAGGAACACCTTAATCAGAAATATAATTTTAACTATAAAACTAGTTAGATCTAAATTTACATATCTCATATACAATTTAAGATCTAACTAATACATGCTTTGCATACATCTCATGTATCAAAAATTGATCTAATTAATATGCTTTCAGATCTGATACATCACATGTAATATCTGAAAAATAAGATTTAGATTGAACTATTTAAAATTAAATCTATTCTAGACAAATTATTGGAACAGTTCTACAACTAGTCTAGACATACAACAGATCAATTTTATGAAAAAATTAAAATTTTATTTTTTATTTTTTGATCTGATTATAACACTTATAACATCAAAAAAATAGAAAATAAATTAAATTTAATTTATATTTTAATCTTATTAAAATATAAAATTATAAGACTATTCATAGATTCAACTAATCCTAGTCTAGTCATGCATCTCATGCATGTTAGATCTTCTTAGATTTAATTTTAAATATTTTAATTTTAGATTTTATCATATCTGATGTGATATTTGAAATCTTTTAAATATCAGATAAATAAATAAAAATTAGATCTAAATCAGATCTGAAATAGAGCCAACAACCTAGCTCTGATACCAGTTGAAGGAAAAATTGCCTTTTTCTTTTGTAGGATCTTCCAGATTTCATCAAATCTAGAGTGAAATAATTTAAAAATTTTATCTTATACTATTTCAGATCTAGTATTTATTAAATCTAATTTTATTATCTGATATTTAAAATTTAAAATTAAATCTAAAAGTATGAGAAGTATAGACATATCTCAAGGGTAATCTGATTATCCTGTAGATGATCTCAGCACAGCCTGAGGTTCTGATGTAACCATGCAAGCACCTGTCCTCTACCAGTATCCAATCAGGTAAAACCTAAAACATATTTTTCTCATAAATCTATGCTCCAAAAATTAGATCTCTATCTGATTTGGAAGTGCTTCAGAACTCCTTCTGAAGTTGGAGCAGCAGCCTGTCGAAGATGTCCTGCAGCCTTCCTGTTCCAGGCGTCACCACGCCTTGGACCTTTACCAGATGGATGTCCAACTTCTTGGACGTGAAGAGGGAAGAGAGGAGAGTAGGGAGAATATAGAGAAGAGGAGAGGATTCTCATTTTGACTGGGTATTGAGCAGAAACTTACAAACCCTAGGCACAGATAGGGATTTTATAGACCCTGGATGCTGTGCAATGCCACATCATTCGACCAATCAAAAAATTCCAATAAATTTTGAAAAAATTTTGATTGGTGGAGTGATATCATCTGATCATATCAGATAAGAACCCCCACCCTCTCTCCTATGTTGGCACCAACTTTGGATAAGCACAAGCAAGGTGGTGCCAAAGAGTCCATGTTTATCAGGACTCTTTCATTCTTATCCATTTGGGGCACCCACTTTAATCCAATTGAGCTCACGCCATAATCTGATTATGGCACCCAATTTGATATGGTTTAGCCATGTGGACACTCCACAAAAATCCTCCAATGAACTCTCTTCAGTTTAAGACCCATATGTCAACATTTGACAGATGTCCTAAAATAAAATTGGTAGGTGACTAGAATTAGCAGGTGTTGTCTTAAATTTATCTCATGAATTAAGACAAGACTTTTCTGAGCTGGGCAAACTTTATTTAAACTGAGAGAAATCTTTCAAAGGTTCTCTGAATGAGTCAAATCATATTTGGCTCAGTAGAGACAGAAAAGATTACACGAAGAGAAAGTTAGGCTCAATCGTGTGCTAGCACGATTTTCTTGAACCTAATTGGATCTTATTCAAATCAATTGGGTTAGCCCAATTAATGACATCTAAACCCTAACCCCTATTTGTGTGACCCAGTTAGGTTCAATTCTGTATGGTAATGAGACATGTCGTGATCTCATCATCGACATCATCGAAACTCCTTTCGATGGATCAAAACTCTTTTGATTTAGATAATTAGAATGATCGATCATCAATATCATTCTAATTGCTCTCAAAATCCATCAGTGACACCTAACAGTATGTGGTGACAACCCATCAGAATTGAACACAAACCTCTCGGTGCTGCTACTTGTGTGATTGAGTTCCTCTATCATGAGTTTCGAATGAATTAGGGTTAAGGTGAACTTGTCAAACCCAACATCAGTCATATGAATCAATCGATCGATCTGAGTCTGATGTGAAATCCCAATGAAAAACTTTTTTTTCATTATTTCACTCTGCCATGGCGATGGGCTTAAGGACTCGATCTTTCGATCATCATAGGACTACTCCTCTCATCTACCGAGGTTGATAGATCCCATCTTGGTGCGATCTAGTTCCTACAATAAATATGCTACAGCCAATATACACCTCAGGATTTTAAATGGCTAGGAGATCGAGTTATGATGTAGTCAAACTATAACACACTCAAGGTGAACTGTCAATGCACCTCAGGTCAAAGAATTAGACACACAACTGCAGCATCGAGCTAGTCATCGACGAGAAGGTAGACTTCCTTATGACTGCTCGATATGGTCATGCTCAGTACTCTCATTCTCAATGAATACCTATATTCTCGCTCTGATATTTTCACACCATAGACTCAAGACACATCTATCCTAAGAAAGCGATCGTACCCCAACCTTCTGGATCGATCACTATCCTCGTGATGATCCTATGGTCAGGAGCTGTTTATGAGTTAGTTATGTAAATTCATGTCTTAAATTTTCAACTTTTGAAAATATGAATTGACATTCCTACTAACTCAAAAGATGTATCACAGACACAATGTACACAATGTGATAGAAGAATAATCTATTTATTGATTTATAATCAAAATTATAAATTTGTCCTTAGATTTGTACAGGAATGTGTCAGTCAATCTGACATCTAGGGCACACATCTAACATTAATATGGTGATCAAAATATATCGCTTAATTAGAAATGAAGAAGAGCCTGGCATTTACAAGTGGGCTACTGATTTTGCAGTCATCTTCTTTGTACTGTATATGGATGACATACTGTTACTTGAAAATGACATTCTGAATTTACAGAGAGTGAAATTATGGTTATCATCATAATTCTCTATGAAGAACTTGGGAGAAGCATCCTACATTCTTGGGATGAAGATCTATAGGGATAGATCTAGAAGGTTGCTTGGATTGTCCCAATTTATGTACATCGATATTATGTTGAAGAGGTTCAACATGGATAATTTTAAGAGAGGCTATCTTCTGATAGATCATAAAATTATTCTTTTTCAGAAGGATTGTTTGACAACTCTTAAGGAGAGAAAGCATATGAGTAAAATACTATATGCTTCGACAGTGAGATCTATTATGTATGCTATGACATGTATGAGATCAGATGTGGCCTATTCATTGGGGATAATGAGTAGGTACCAGTCTGATCTGGATGAAAAGTATTAAAAAATTATTAAAATAATTTTTAAGTATTTAAGAAATACTAAAGATCAATGGCTTATCTATAGAGACACTGATTTGAAACTTATGGGATATACTAATTCCAGTTCTAGTCAAATTGTGATGACAGCAGAAGTATGTCGGACTATATATTTACCTTGAATGGAGGAGCTGTTTGGTAGAAAAATTTCAAGCAACATACTATGATCGATTCTGTATGCGAAGCGAAATACAATGCTATTCTGTATCACTATCATCTGGTATGAGAGATCGTGAACTGAGGTGATGTTAAGCTTCAGAAGATCGATGGAAAGGAGAATCTAGTCGATCCATTTACTAAAGCTCTCAGGATCAAAAAGTTTGATAACTTCAAATGGAAGATGGGTATAAGATATTGCCTGGATTGGCTTTAGTCCAAGGGGGAGTTGATGGAAATTGTATCCTAAAGTCAATCGTGTGACGATTGAGTTTCTCTTTATATATGAGTTATTGATAAATGAATAAAAATTATTCTAATATTTTTTATCATAAAGTTACTTCTTCTTTGAACTCTTATGTTGTGATGAAGTCCTTAGAACTATGTTAGTGTACGATAAAGAGAGGATTTATCATATAGTTCTTAAATATGTTCGCGATCAAATGATACATCATTATAGGATGATGATGTTTATCGAGTAGAGATCGTTGTATGCCATATAGATTGATTGTCCTATTAACCAAGGAGTGTGGTGACACTGGTATGGCATACAGGTGAGATGTAGGAGTACATCGTCACTGAACAAGTGACTCACCTGCTGAGCGTTCTGTTGTCAAGAGCTGCTTACGAAGCATATGGATATAAGTGTCCCTCAGACCTAAGATCACTATAGTGACTTGCAGGTAACTCATTGTGCTGTGGTGTCAGACTATCTAAATTTTTAATGCTGTGATGGAAGGCTACTGGATACAATCAAGTACTTGCGAAGTCTGTGTGTGGATCAAGATGAAATTGACCCTTCTGAATTATTGAAGTTGATGTATCACTGTATTTCAATTTAGTAAAGTCTTGGCCAGGATAATCCATGAGATAAATTTAAAAAATTAAAATACAATGTGAATGAAGCAATCTCAGTTGACAATTAACCTGAGACCATCCTAGAGCATTCAGGATCAAAGGGATGAATTATGCGGTAACCCTATGCATAGATTTTGAAATATTTTTTTATGATAATTTGATCTATGTAGATATCGAAAATCATTGCTAGATGGTATCTCGATTAATGCAGGACTCGATTTCTGTGTTACCAGCTCAGTGTTTGAACCTATGGAGTCACGCACACAAGTTAGACATCGTAGGAAAGTATTGGCCTATATTTATATGTTCGATTTGAAAGTACTTAACTTGGTTTAATATATAAGTTAACTTGATTGAGAATTAAGTTATGAATCAAACGAGATTGAAGAGTTGACTATGTCTGGCTAGCACTATACATGAGGTTCAGGTTCAATCTCGGTGTCTGACTTATGTGCTAACTATGATTCATGGAGCATATGAGAGATTGAATTTAAGTACTAATTAATTTCAGATTAGGTCTGAATTAATTAATCTTAGTTGGATCAAAAATTTTAAGTTAGATTTGGTAAAAAATCCTAAAAAATTTGGGATTGACAGTCTTTCAAAATTCTTTCGAACTAGTTTCGAATTGGATTCGAATCGGATCTATTTTGGATGAGATACTCAGAATCCTAGTTGCACTGAGATTCTCTTCTCTCTTGGACTAACCAATACTTGATATGATGTTGGTTGTGGACGTCCCATGTGGGTGTGGGAATGGGTGCACTGTGGGCACCTTGTGTGGTTCCAATTCTATCTCATGTAGGAGTCCTTTTTTTGTGAGTATTAGACTGATTCAAAGTATATTTGAATTAGGAGTCCTATATTTATTGGGTCATAAGAATCATCCATAAATAGAGAGGGTCTCAACCTATGGATGCATAGAAAATAAATTAGATTGAGGGAAGAGAGAAAGGGAGCGAGGCGTGAGAAGAGGGAGCTCCTTCCTTCCTTGACATCTCCCCATCATTACCGCCCATCCTCTCCCTTGCCATGGACCCACTTTGGGCATTTTCCTTACAGGTGTGAGGCATCACACCCGCACCTCTCCTCCCTCGTTTGGTTAGGTTGCGAAGATGATTTGATCAGAGTTCATCTCGCTTTTCTGTATTATCTGGCGTACATACGAAGTAGAGGGTCTGCACTTTTAGACCTCCGCGAAGGTTGATTCTAGATTTTTAGAGATTTGATCTCCTATTCCACTGCTGTCTAGATAAAAATTTAATTTTTATTCATATAGATTTGTAAAAAAAATTTAGATGTAACTTGGACTATCTGAAGAGAAACAGTTTCCCTTCCTTTCATCCAGCCCAATCAAAAGTTTAGGTTGGGCCTCTGCTTGGGATGGCTGGCCTTCTGCTTGAAGCTTGACAGCAAAATACTAGTGAGCCATGGTTTGATTGCCTCAGATCTATCGTACTTAATTCTTGGTTGAAAACATCTCCATCAAGTGATAGCTTGACACTACGGCCTTTAAAGTTCACAAACTTAGACGATCCAAGATTGCATTGTAGGCCGAAGAAAGTTTAACCATCAAAAAATTAATTTGAATCATTGATAAATATTAAATTAAATATTAGAAATATTTAAATTTATTTAATTTTTTTTTTATTTATTTTATAGAAGATTAAAAGATTAATGCGGATACGATGTATGTGTAACGGTTCGTTAAAGGACATATGAGAAATTATATCAAATGAACAAGGCTTTTGCTGGAAGGAGGAGGATGTAAGAGCATTAAATGCTCATGGCCCATAGCATTTAATCCATTCAAAGGAGAAGTGGCGTGCTAAACTATTGGGTGCTATCCAATGGCTCATGTTGTGAGGAACACTTGATCAGACAGCCACAATCCCTCTTTTCCATATACTTTAGTGGTGGCCCCCTGCTTGAATACCATCCAATGGTCTAAAGTGTTCTTGACCATGATCCGGTTGCAGAACCAAACAAATACGGCATTCACGCAGCTGCTGGCAACGAATATGTAAGAGCTCTTTTCTAAAATAATATAAAAAAAAATTTAAATATTAAAATATATCAAAATAAAATTTATTTATCAAACTAATGCAAAAGAGAAAAACGTCATTTTGAATGGCGTTTTTTTCCCTTCCACGTCACTCTCCATTTCCACGGTGGCATCGTCCCAAAAAAAAAAAAAAAAAAAAAAGAAACGCCATTTGGAATGGCGTCTTTAAAAACGCCATTTTGAATGACGTTTTTAAAAACACCATTCAAAATGGCGTTTTCAAATTTTTCCACAAAAAAAAAAAGAAAAAAATCATAAAAAAATAAAAAATTAGTTTTTTAAAATTTAAAATTAATTAATAAATTATAATTATAATTTTGATTGAAATTAAAAATATAAAGATTTGAATTTGTAATTCATTAAAAAAATTAATTTAGAATTTTTATTAAAAATATTTTTTAAAAGATGTCAAAAAAATTTTAAGAAATAAAAAGAAAATTATCATAGAAAATAAAAAAAAGAGAAAGAAATATGAAAGAAATAAAAATATGAAATTTAATTGAAAAACATCATTCGAAATACTTGTCCTAAAAAATTTTAAAAAATTATAAATTTTAAAATTTTTAAAAAATCAAAAAAAAATTATAATGTAAAAATTTTAAAAAATAAAATTTTAAAGATTAATTGAAATTAAAATATTATTTCAAATTACTTTCTCAAATTAAAAATAATTAATTTAAAAAAGATTTAAAAAAATTTGAAAAATAGGCTAAAAATTTTTATAAAAATATAAAGAATTAAAAAAAAATAGAAATTATAATTGTAATTGAATAACAAATTTTATAATTTTTAATTTTAAGAAATAAGAATTATAATTGTAAATGAAATTAAAAATTATATTTTAAATAACTAAATTAATTTAAATATAAATTTTTAAAAAATATTATAAATAAAAGAAAAAAAATACGTAATAGAATATCAAAAAGATAAAAATGAAAAAAAACTAAAATTAAAATTTAAAATTATAAAATTATAAATTAGATTAGAAAAAATATATCATAAAATAATAAAATTAAATAAATTAATTACAATTTTTTTTAGGGTATTTTATAAATGTGACTTAAAAAAATTAAATTTGAATTAAATTTTGATAAAAAAAGAAATACATTAAAAAGTTTAAAAGAATGAGGAAAAGTTAAAAAGTTAAAAAGTAAAATTTTTAAAAAGTCACAAAAAATAAGGATTATAAATTAAAAATTAAAAAAAAATTTAAAATTTGATTGAAATAAAAATATTTTTTAAATGTAATTTATAAAATTAAAATTTATTTAATTAAAAAAATTTTCAAATAAAATTTAAAAATATCTTAAAAAAATTTCATAAAAAGATAAAGAATTGAAAAAAATAGAAATTGTAATTGTAATTGAAGAACAAAGTTTATAATTTTTAATTTTAAGAAATAAGAATTAAAATTGTAATTGAAATTTAAAATAATATTTTAAATAACAAAATTAATTTAAACATTATTATTTAAAAAATATTTTAAATAAAAAAAAAATGGGAGGAAAATTTAAAATTTAATTTGAATTAAATTTTGATCAAAAAATAAATACAGTGTAAAGTTAAAAAATGAGAAAAAATGTGAAAAAAAATTTTGTAAATTGAACTTTAGAAAAAATAATATTTTTGAGAAAATGGCCGGTACTCAAGTTCGTGTTTTATTGTATTATGATGGCATGATACAGAATGATCAAACTGATGTGCAGTATAGTCACCCTGCAAATCGGATGATTAGAATATCTTCATCATTATCACATCAAGAATTATTGGATCATTTATACAACAGTATTCCTGTAGACAAAGAAAAATATGAAATAAAATTGAAATGGAGATCTCCTAATCTGTCGGGACAGTTAATGCAGAGTAAATATATCTTGGTTCCAATTGATGACGATGATGATGTCGAAGAAATGCTGACCTTTCCTTTGAAATATTCAGAATGTCGATTTTTAGAATTATATATTGAAAAAGAAGATGTACCAAGCTTTGGATATCATAGTCAGTTTTTAACTCAAGCGGATAATAATGTTGGGCCTTCCTCACCTTTCGTAACTCCTATGATACAAACCGATAGTATTGAGGCCGATTTTGCAGAACAACATTCCACTACTGCCGGTCCTAGCTGTCCAATTATTCCAAGTGCTGTGGTGACTTCTCCTGTGTCTTCTGCTATGGTGACTTCTCCTTTGGTACAAGTAGTGGCAAGTGCGGGAGACGACACTCATATAGAAAATGATGATTGGGTAGTCGGTGGAATAAATTCTGATAGTCTGGGTTTTGAGTCAGATGAAAATGAAGATGAAGACAGTTGGATGGATGAGGACAATAGCAGTAATGATGATGATGATGAAGATGAGAATGATGATGAAGATGTTCAAGCTAATATTAATGTGGAAGAATCTCAATCTCGTTTGCATGAACCTCCACAATATTTTAATGATATAAATTTAGATGATGGTGGTTGTGTTAGTGCTGGTCGAAGATTGAATTCTGACAATCAATTTTGGGACTCTTCGATGACTGAATTTTCTAAAGGTTTAATGTTTGAGAGTAAAGATGATCTAAGGAGACTGTTGATCTTTATCACATTATGAAGCATCGGACATACAATGTAGTTCAGTCGCATTCGAAATTATGGTCCGTACGATGCGCATCATCAGATAATGTTCAGCATTGTAAATGGAGGCTTCGTGCTGCATTGTTGAAAAAATATGGATATTTTCAAATCACAAAATATGAGGGTCCTCATACTTGTTTGTTTACGGGATTGAGTCGAGACCACAAACATGTCTGTGGAAAGATGATTAGCACATTAGTCCGACATATTATTGAGAAAGATCCCGGTGTTAAAGTTGAAGCTATAGTGGCAGCCGTTAATGATCAATTTCAATATACAGTATCATACAGGAAAGCATGGTGTGGAAAGCATAAGGCATTGGTTGATATTTATGGAGAATGGGAGCCATCTTATGCTAAATTACCTTATTATATGGCTGCACTTCAATATGCAAATCTTGGTACAGTTGTTTCATGGAATTTTTTTCAAGCTGTGAATTCCAATGTTCGTGTTTTAAATTATATTTTTTGGGCTTTCGAACCATCTATTCAGGGTTTTATGCACTGCCGTCCTATAATTAGCATTGATGGCACGCACTTGTATGGAAAATTTAAAGGTAAGATGTTAATTGCAACAGGCATTGATGCAGAGAATGGGATATTTCCATTAGCATATGCAATTGTCGATGAGGAAACGACTGCAAGTTGGAGTTGGTTTCTTTTCCAGCTCAGAACACATATCGTTAAAGATAGAAATGGAATATGCTTAATTTCTGACAGGCATCCAGGTATATTAAATACCATCGCAGATGAGTCTATTGGATGGAGTCCACCACGTGCTTATCATCGATACTATTTAAGACATATCTGCAGTAATTTCAACACTTATTTCAAAAATATGCAGCTGAAAAGAGCAGTATGGCAAGCAGAAAGTGCTCATCAAGTTCGTAAATTCAATTTTATCATGGGTAGGATTAGAACAGTGAATGAAGAAGCTTGGAGCTGGTTGTCCGAGATAGAAAAGGAGAAGTGGACATTGGCACATGATGATGGCCTACGCTATGGTGTTTTAACTACAAATTTGTTGGAGGTTTTTAACAGTGTTTTATGAGGAGCTAGAAATGTGCCAATTACAGCTTGTGTTCAACTGACATTTTATCGTCTTGTCAAATATTTCAATACGAGGCATGCCCAAGCCTTGAGATATGTAGAGGAGAATCAAAATAATCTTTTTACTCCTCATGTTGCAATTAAAATTGCTGAAGATCAAGTTAAGGCTAACCAGCACCGAGTAACAGCATTCAACCTTCAAAGAGGTATATATGAAGTGCTTACGAGAAGAGCAAGCGGAGGATTACGAGGTGGAGGAAATTCTCATACTGTTACATTAGCTGAAAGAAAATGTTCTTGTGAAAAGTAGAGCACGTACAAATATCCATGTTCACATGTTTTAGCTGTGTATCAAGAAATTGCTGTACATTTTAGTGTTTTTGTGGATGATGCATATACAATTACAGCATACATGAATGCTTGGAGCGGTAATTTCAATCCACTACCACATGAAGATTATTGGATGCATACACGTATGTTCAAATGTATGCCTGATCATCATCGTTTGAGACCGAAGCAGAAAGGTAGACCAAAGTCAACGAGACTACGAAATGAGATGGATGATAGGCAAATAAGAAATAAGAACCACTGTGGTATTTGTAGGGAACAGGATCATGATCGTCGTCGCTGTCCTAGGATATTTCAACATACTTCAACTTCAAGCAGTGAAAAAATTGAAAGCTTCGACAATTTATTATTGTCATTGTTTTATGAATTACTGTGGGATTGTATTTGAATTTTCGTGTTTAATATGTTGGGATGAACTGAATTTTGTGTTTAAGTTATATTGTGTGATAATATTGTATTTAAAAAAAAATTAAAATATATTATCTTTTTTTTTAATACATCTGTGATAATATTGCTTGAGACACGTATTATGACTTACGATCCATGATATCCCGGTCCCCGAGACAGCAGCATTCTTACATTGCAGGAGCACCATCGATCACAGACTATTTTAGATGCGGCGTAAGCATTACAATCTTATTTACTTTTTAAATTTTTATTTTAAAAATCATATACGTTATCTAATTATTATATTTTATTGCAGGAGTCCAGACATCTTCGTCTACGACGATCCGATGCAGATTTCTGGAGGACAGAGGATATCCAGATAGAGTGTTAGATTATTTACGATATCTGGAATTTTATGGAGTATATCGGATCGGTCGTATACAGATGGACGTTGGTCTTATTACTGCTTTGCTTAGAGATGGCGTCCAGAGACACACACATTTCATCTTCCATTTGGTGAGGCGACCATCAGTTTACAGGATGTCAGCATCCTTACTGGACTACCAGTTGATGGAGATCCAGTTACCGGAGTTGATCCCACACTTACCATTCCGGAGTGGCAGGCTTTGTGCTTGCGATTGTTAGGGTTTGAGCCCGACGCACATTTTTTTGATCATTCACGACTCAGGATTGAGTGTTTGGATGATCGTTATCGTCATTTTCATATTGCGGATGATGCACCAGAGGAGATCGTGCAGCAGTATGTTAGGGGTCAGGTGCTGCGATTGTTAGGTGGTGTCCTGTTACCTGATACTTCATCGAATAAGATGAAGTTGATGTTTTTGCCATTATTAGAGGATTTAGACTTCGCTCGTCGATTCAGTTAGGGCAGTGCAGTACTAGCTTGTCTATACCGAGCTATGTGTCGGGGTTCCTATGCTGATCAGAGCGAGATTGACGGTTATCTTGTATTATTATAGGTACGTGAATTAAAATTTTTAATTTTTAATATTTAATTATATTTTACATTCGATATATCATTTATTTAATTTTTAAATTTTGCAGATTTGGGTATGGGAGCGTATGCCGACTATCAGTCCATTACGACGACAGTTGCTCGAGATGCCATCAGAGCAGCAGGATCCTGATGTTCCATTCAGACTAGACGGACCATTAGGATACAGGTATCGAAATATTTTTTTTTATTTAAATTTTATTATTTTAAATTTATTTAATATTAGTACATTGTGAAACAGATGAAACGTTGCATTCAACGTTCATCACGTATCGACAAGAGTGGCACGGGTTTATAGGTGCCAGTTGGATACATTAGTTGATACATCTAGACGGGTAAATTTTAAATTTTTTACAAATATCAATTTACAGTATTCATAATCTATTATAATTTTATATTAATTTTTTTTATTTTAACTATATTATATCAGTTTTTGTGGGAGCCATATACAGATGGGATATTGGCTATACTGCCGCAGATGTGTACAGTTGGACACGACATATGGACTGCTAGGGTGCCACTTATTTATTTTGATGTGGTAGAGTGGCATCTTCCCGATCGTGTCCTGCGGCAGTTTGGTCAGACTCAGGGCATTCCAGAGCAGTTTGATACCAGCCAGGGACTTCATCGTATTGATCGACGAGGGAGAGCTCGTATCGACTGGCGTATCAGACATGCACAGTACATCGATATTTGGGATGCACGTCGAGATCACATTGTTCATGGTGATCCTATTTTGAGAGGCCGTTCATATACTGATGACTACATGGCTTGGTTTTTTAGTATTACGGTGCGAGTCATTGGACAGTCTCAGTATGCAGTTTCTGGATACGAGGGCGAGAGTTCTACTGTACGTCTTTTGGTAAGATTACGAAAATTACTTCATGTTATTTGTGTTATATTTTTGTTTTATATTGTACACTATACTGATTGTTTTATACTAACTGTTCTATTTTTATTTTATAGACTGATTCTGTGTTGGATCTTGTGTTGGACACTCGTCGTGCTTTATCTACGACTGATGAGGACGAGCGGATTCAGATACTGCGGGAGATGGAGAGAACAGGTTTCGGAACATTGGTGGCGATTGGTGTTGATCCACATACCTGTGCGTCTTGGTATGGAGCAGTTCGGACGCCAGATATGAGTTATACGCGTCACCATATGCTTCACATATGCCATCACCACATATTCCGCATATGTCATCATTTGATGCTGCACAGATGCCACCGTCTTTTCATCCACAGATGGCAGCATCTTCTTCTTCCTACATCCCCCAGATGCCATCACCGGGTACCAGTTGGCCACATGAGTATGATACTTTTTTTTCAGGTCCATCCGTGTATCCAGATGAGAGAGTTGAACGGGTCTCTCAGTCCGTAGATGATCCGACAGCATCAGTTATTCCTGAGCAGCATGATCAGTAGATCTCCTCCACTGATATAGGAGAGGAGCCATCACAGCAGGAGCAGCCGGCGAGGACCTTCCTGAGAAGGTCCAAGCGACCACGGGCGCCGCGACGTCCTTGTGGGACTTAGTCTTTGTTGTATTTGTATTTAGTATTTTTATATTTTTGTTGTACTATTTTTTTTGTACATTTGATATTTTTATTCTATTGAATAATATTAAATGTTGATTTTATTTTATATTATTTAATTTTAAATGATTGGATATTATGATCGGTGCATATGGATACACATACTCGAACGTGTCTCAGAATATTAGGAGAGAAAATATTATGCTGAAAGGACTATAAAAATTATAACGTAAATAATAATATATCAAATGTTGCTTTTTGAATTGAACTTTAGAAAAAATAAATATTTTTTTAAGTAAAGAAAAGGAATACGTAATAGAATGCTAAAAAGATAAAAATGGAAGAAAACTGAAATTATAATTTTAAATGATAAAATTTTTAAAATAAATTTTAAAAAAATATCATAAAAAAATAATAAAATAATAATAAAATAAGAATTATAATTATAAATTTTAAAAAAATTTAATTTTAATTTAAATTAAAAATTATCATTTAAATTATTATTTTTATTATTTAATTAAATTTATTTATTAAAAGATTATAAATAGATAAGTAAAGAAATTAAAAAAAAATAAATAAAAAGAGAAAACGCCATTCTCTCCCCTCTCCAAACCCCTTTTTTCCCTCCTTCTCCCTTCTCCTTCTCCCTTCTCCCTTCTCGATCTTCTCCTTCTTCCTTTACAAATTTAAGTAAAGGAAAAGAATACGTAATATATCATAAAAATAGAAGAAAACTAAAATTATATTTTTAAATTATAAAAATTATAAATTAAATTAAAAAAATATATCATAAAAATAGTAAATAAAAGAGAAAAAATGATAATAAAATAGAAATTATAATTTAAAATAAAAAATTAACTTTAATTTAAATTAAAAATTATCATTCAAATTACTATCCTCATTAAAAAATTTAATAAATTAAAAAAAAATAATTAAACAAATTATGAAAAAAATTTAAAAAAATTTAAAAAAAAAGAATAAAAAAATGTCGAAGGAAACGGTGTTTTCTCCTTTCCTCCCTTCTTCTCTCCTTCTCCTCTTCTCCTTTCTCCCTCTTCTCCCTTCTCCGGCGTCTCTCCTACAGCACGGCGGTGAGCTGCCTCCTCTCTCTCCCTCTTCCTCTCTCTCCCTCTTTTTAAAAAATTTAAAAAATAAAAATTACCAGAAAGAAAGTCAAGGGGTCGACTCACAAGTCTGGCAGCCAAAAATTTTGCATGCCGTTAAACTCTTTTAGCCATGAGTCGATTCATGGGGTCGACTAAAAAATATAAATCTATTTTTCTTAGAAAATACGTTTCAAAAATATTGAAATTGCCTCTAATAGATTACACATCTTTTGTTCTTGCTTTTGAGACTTCAGAATCATATCTGATAAAATTATGATTTTTTTTCTTCATTTTTTAACTTTTTAATGTATTTATTTTTTGATCAAAATTTAATTCAAATTAAAATTTTTAAGTCACATTTATAAAATACCTGAAAAAACAAATTATAATTAATTTAATTACATTTTATTCTTTTATGAAATATTTTTTTTTATAATTTTTATAATTTTAATTTTTAATTTTCTTCCACTTTTATTTTTTTGACATTCTATTACGTATTTTTTTTCTTTATTTAAAATATTTTTTAAATATTAATATTTAAATTAATTTAGTTATTTAAAATATTATTTTTAATTTCAATTATAATTTTAATTCTTATTTCTTAAAATTAAAAATTATAAACTTTATTCTTCAATTACAATTAGAATTTCTATTTTTTTCAATT
Source organism: Elaeis guineensis (assembly GCF_000442705.2). NCBI lineage: Eukaryota > Viridiplantae > Streptophyta > Magnoliopsida > Arecales > Arecaceae > Elaeis > Elaeis guineensis. Next base: position 60,775,028 of record NC_025996.2, read on the forward strand.
CTTTATCTTTTTATGAATTTTTTTTAGGCAATTTTTATATTTTATTTAAAATTTTTTTAATTAAATTAATTTTAATTTGAGAAATTAATTTTAAAAAATATTTTTATTTCACTTAATCTTTAAAATTTTATTTTTTTAAAAATTTAAATTTAGAATTCTTATTTTTTATGACTTTTTAAAAATTTTAACTTTTTAACTTTTCATCATTTTTTAACTTATTAATGTATTTTTTTAATCAAAATTTAATTCAAATTTAATTTTTTTAAGTCACATTTATAAAATACCCTAAAAAAAATTGTAATTAATTTAATTTAATTTATTCTTTTATGATATATTTTTTCTAATCTAATTTATAATTTTTATAAATTTAAATTTAAATTTTAGTTTTTTTTCATTTTTATCTTTTTGATATTCTATTACGTATTTTTTTTCTTTTATTTATAATATTTTTTAAAAATTTATATTTAAATTAATTTAGTTATTTAAAATATAATTTTTAATTTCATTTACATTTATAATTCTTATTTCTTAAAATTAAAAATTATAAAGCTTGTTATTCAATTACAATTATAATTTCTATTTTTTTTCAATTCTTTATATTTTTATAAAATTTTTTTAGTCTATTTTTCAAATTTTTTTGAATCTTTTTTAAATTAATTATTTTTAATTTGAGAAAGTAATTTGAAATAATATTTTAATTTCAATTAATCTTTAAAATTTTATTTTTTTTAATTTTTACATTATAATTTTTTTTTTTAATTTTAAAATTTATAATTTTTTTAAAAATTTTTAGGACAAGTATTTCGAATGATGTTTTTCAATTAAATTTTAAATTTTTATTTCTTTCAAATTTCTTTCTCTTCTTTTTTTTCTATGATAATTTTTTTTATTTCTTAAGATTTTTTTTGACATCTTTTAAAAAATATTTTAAATAAAAAATCTAAAATAATTTTTTTAATAAATTAAAAATTCAAATCTTTATATTTTAAATTTCAATCAAAATTATAATTTTAATTTATTCATTATTTTAAATTTTAAAAAATCAATTTTGCCATTATTTCACGATTTTTTCTCTTTTTTTTTTGGGGGAAAATTTGAAAACGCCATTTTGAATGGCGTTTTTAAAAACGCCATTCAAAATGGCGTTTTTAAAGACGCCATTCCAAATGGCATTTTTTTTTTTTTTTTTTGGGATGATGACACCGTGGAAAAGGGGGTGACGTGGAAGGGAAAAAAACGTCATTCAAAATGGCATTTTTTCCTTTTGAATTAGTTTGGTAAATAAGTTTGATTTTGATATATTTTGATATTTAAATTTTTTTTTTGAATTATTTTGGAAAAGAGCTCAATATGTAAGCTGGTGTAACCAATGCAGGAGCTACGGATGCGGGAGCTACGGAACGGATGCAGAACAAACGCGGAATAAACACGCGTTATGAAGTCTTTAAAAAGAGGCACAGGAAATATTTTTGGAGGAGGCTGCAAGTCGACCATCCTTCTTCTCCACTTAAAAGACTATTTTTGCTACCATTTTTTTATTTCTTCTCCATGCCTCCACCAAATCCTTGCTGACCATCCTATCCTTTCTTCCATCATCAATCCGCTTTCAAAAAAATTTGCAGCTTCACATCAAGAAGAACACTGATCCAAAAATTGCTGTCAGTAGGAAGATGAATATCTCCATCATGCACGGCTAATTCTCTTCTTCTCAAGAAAAGGACACACATTGTAACAGATTTATTTCAATGTCTTATCTTTTGTATTCCTTTTATTTTACATCAATGAATGATTTATTTTTTTAATATGCAAAATTATTTCTTTATATTTTAAAGTTAGATTTGGTTAATTGAAATAGTTTATACTCTTTAAAGACACATCGTGATCCAAAGATACGATGTGTACCAAGAGGGGATAAATTATTTTAAATAACTAAATCAATTATTTTTTTTAATTAATTTGTACGTTAAGATAAATAGCATATTTTCCTAAAGAACGAGCCGTGACTTAAGAATACGGTTCATACTTGAGAATGAAATAAGCTATACTAATTTGCACCACAAAATTTACTAAGTTGCACCATAAAAGGGATCTAAAATCTGTTTACAAAGTGAAGTTTGATTCTCGAGACCTATTCTTATTTAATCATTTTTACCAAGTAATTTAGCATCAACTTTAGATTTCTTGGAAAGCAATATTTAATTCTCACACTACATCTATTACACTTTAATTTCACCAATACCTATCCAAGATCCCTGTGGATCGACATCTGGTCTCACCATTTCTACATTATTAAGATCAATTTAATTATCTTTGATTGCCTCATGACAAGGCATATCAAATTTTGGCACCGTTGTCGGGGATCTTGGCATGATTGATTTTTTTTTTTTAATTTTTTTTTCTTTATTTTGTGATCTCTTGCCTTTTTAATTGTTGTCTAATATTTGCTTGTTATTATTGCAGGTCTAAAGAAAAAGAAGCAAAAAGGAAGTAAAAAGGAAGCAAAATGAAGTAAAAAAAAAAATTATTTATTGCTTTCTTTAATTTATAGTCTTTTTAGTTAATAGTTTATTTACTTGTTTGCTTTTTGTTCTCTTGATTTATAAAAAAAAAAAAATTATCTCTACATTGACACCTCATAAGCCATTTAGAAAATTAGAGACTTAATCATAAAATTAAAAAGAAAAACAAATTGATTCAATTTAGTCTTGACTGCATGCTAATTACGAAAATTAGACATCTTGGTTTGTTGCATCTCATCTCCATAATTAATCTTAAGAAAAATAACCCATTAATCAGATAAGGTGGGGATTTGATCACCCTTCCTTGGCCCAAAAAAATCATAACCTTCATTCTGCATTAAACCAAGCCTTAATTTTAAAATCAACTAGACGTCAGCCCTAGGAATTTCGAGCTCAATAGGACAAGAAAGCTCTAGAGTTGAACCGAGTGCGGATTAGTTAATTGCTCAGTGTCTAAGGCAAGTGGTTAAAGAAAGTGATTTTCAATTGGTTTCGTTGACTGACCTGGCCAACTCAGTTGGTGTCTAAGAAAAGCAACGAGCAGAGAACCTCCCACATCTTACGCTTACCTAGCTGAGTCAGTTAGTCATTCTTGAGCTTGGAGTACTCAAAGACGGTCTTGGAAGTTAGGAGCTGTCTAGATCTAGGTTAACCCTAGGATAGAGAGTCTATACTTGTTTAAGTTGATTGCAATTAACATTTAAACATTAACTAATTTCTTCCTTTTCATAGATTTAAGATTCTTAGGTTCTTCTCTTTAGATTTTCTTCACTCTTTTCTACTTTATTATAAATATATATATATATATATATATATATTATAAAAAACTAAAATTTTCTGTGTTTGCTCTAAAGTATAATTGTAAGGTGTATGCTTGGCCGTAGATCGTTACGATCAAAATCCAACCTTTTGATCCAGAAATAGTAAGAACCTTTAGAACCAACAGACATAAAAATATGACCGAAATCAAGAGAATGATCCACCCAGGCAATTGAAGGAGTACTTTACTCCTTCCACATATACCTACTCTCCTTGTATTCAAGTGCCCCCTGTGGAGGCCACCCAATATGAAATTAAGTCCAGTATAATCCAAATGCTACCTTCATTTTATGGACTTAGTAATGAGAACCTTTATAAACATCTTGAAGAATTTCTTGAGATATGCTCAACTATCAAAATTCACAACTTCTCTGATGATGCTCTTAGGTTAAAATTATTCTCTTTCTCACTTAAGGACAAAGCCAAATACTGGCTACATACTTTGGATTCTATGACTATATCAACCTGGGACCAGCTGCAAGGAGAGTTTCTCAAGAAATATTTTTCCATAGGAAAAACTAATCAAATAAGGAAAGCCATAACTAGTTTTTTTCAATTAGATGAAGAAATATTTCATGAAACATGAGAGAGATTAAAGGACCTTATTAGAAAATATCTCCACCATGCTGTACCCAAGTGGCAGTTAATCCAATATTTTTATGATGGGCTATCTGAAAGACATCGATAAATGATCGATGCATCATGCGGTGGGACATTCATGCTGAAAAGTGAGGATGAGGCATGGCAACTGTTTAAAATTTTAAGTAAAAATTCATTACATCATATGTCTGCCTCTATTAGAGATAAACCCATGATAAACCCAAAGAGAGGTGGAATATATGAAGTAGGAAATACCATAGATATCCATTATAAGGTAGATGAATTGTCCCAAAAGTTAGATCGATTATTAAGTATAGGACAGTCACCTTTTCCATCCCGTCAGATACAAAATATATGTGCATTGTGTTCGAGCCCCACTCATTGTGTGAATGATTGTCCGGTTGCACCACAGTTTCCTGAACATGTACAAGAACAAGTCCATCAAGCCCAAACTACTCATAGACTAGGGAACAACCCCTATTCTAGTACGTACAATTCGGGATGGAGAAACCATCTGAATTTCTCATAGAAATCACAACCAGTGGTTCCTCCGATGCAACAAAGATCAGATTACTCGGATGTAACTTTTAGGCATCCATCCTAGCCACAATACCAGAATCCTCCTCAACCCATCCGAGTACTCATAGCTCAGCTTTCGAAGAAAAGGTACTACAAGCACTTAAAGGACTAGAAATGAATACCCAACCCTTCACTTCCATACGCAATCAATAGCAAAGCTAGAGACCCAGATAGGTCAGCTAGCAAAGCTTTCAGTAGGAGGAAAGAAGGCAAATTACCCAGTCAGCCTATTAATAACCCAAAAGGACAGTACATGGCTGAAAGCTCCATTGGTTTTGAAACTTTTTTCGAACATGCTAAATCGATCATGACCCTTAAGCGAAAAAATCTTAAATCAACCTGAAGTAATCCAACAACAAGAGCAACCAATTCTAGCTACAATAGAAAAGAAATCTGAAGAGAGAAAAGAACCTGTTAACCCAGCACCTGCACCTAAAGCTCCATTTCCCAGTGCTTTAGAATCCTCTCTGCCTCTTGATAAAAAGGGTATAAAAATGAATGAAATGTTGGAACTATTTAAACAGGTCCAGATAAACTTACCTCTTCTCGATGCCATTAAGCAAGTTCTGACCTATGCCAAATTTCTAAAGGACCTCTGTACACAGAAATAAAAATCAAAGGCACAAATACCAAGAAAAGTCCACCTAACTGAGCAGGCCAGCTCAGTTTTTCAGCAAATTGCCCCACCCAAACTAAAAGATCCAGGTACCCCAATTATTTCTTGTGTCATAGGGAACCTCACGATTAAGAAGGCATTATTAGATTTGGGTGCAAGTGTCAACCTTCTCCCGAGCTCTGTATATGACCTATTTGGATTTGGAGAGTTAAAACCCATGACAGTGACTTTACAACTAGCAAACCGATCCATTAAGGTACCCCGTGGAATGCTGGAAGATATATTGGTGAAAGTAGATGAATTTTACTTTCCTGTTGACTTTCTTGTGCTGGATATGGAATCTGACAGCAACCCCAACTAAATACCAATCATCCTAGGTAGACCCTTCTTAGCAACGCTAATGTTTGTATAAATTGTAGGATCGGAGTTATGGATGTATCTTTCAGAAATAAGAAGCTAAGGTTGAATATTTTCAATGCATCTTTGGGACCACCTGTGTACGACCATAATGAGATCAACTTGTTAGAGGAAGTTATAGAAGATAAAGCTCCTGCCTTGCTTAACTCAGATCCTTTACAGGCATGCCTAACACATTTTGGAATGGATAATTTTGATATTGATGGATACACTGAAGAAATACATGCTTTGCTAGAACCTCCTAATTTTAGCACCAATCCCCCTTGGACTGTAAAGTATGAGCAATTACCAATTCAATCAAGCCTTCTAGTACCATCCTTAGAAGCACCACCTACTCTAGAGCTAAAGCCTCTTCCTGCCACACTGAAATATTCATTTCTTGGATCCAATGATACCCTTCCAGTGATCATTGCGTCTGACCTAACCAACGACTAGGAAGACAAACTTGTCGGGGTACTCAAAAAGTATAAAGAGGCTATAGGGTGGTCAATTGTCGATTTGAAAGGTATAGATCCTTCTGTTTGCATGCATCATATTCACTGCGAGGTTGAGGCAAAACCACATAGGGACATGCAACGAAGATTGAATCCGAATATGCGGGAAGTCGTGAAAAAAGAAGTAGTGAAATGGCTAGATGCTGAAATTATCTACCCAATTTCAGATAGCCAGTGGGTTAGTCCAACCCAAGTAGTACCTAAGAAGTCAGGTATTACCGTAATAGAAAATGATGAGGGTGAGTTAATTCCTACTCGTGCAACAACTAGTTGGCGAGTATGTATGGACTACCGAAAGCTGAATGCCATTACTAGGAAAGATCATTTTCCTTTGCCTTTTATTGACCAAATTTTAGAATGGCTAGCAGGACAAAGTTTCTTCTATTTTTTAAATGAATATTCGGGATATAACAGATCCCAGTATTTCCTGCTAATCAAGAAAAGACTATCTTTACATGCCCTTATGGAATATTTGTATTTAGACGTATGCCATTCGGTCTCTACAATGCACCAGCCACTTTTCAACGATGCATTTTGGCCATCTTTTCTGATATGGTTGATAAATTTTTAGAGGTCTTCATAGATGATTTTTTAGTATTTGGCTCTACCTTTGATGATTGTTTTTAGAACCTAACCAAGGTTCTTCAATGATGTATAGAGACAAATTTGGTTTTAAGTTGGGAGAAGAGCCATTTTATGGTTTGTGAAGGAATCGTGCTTGGACATATTGTATCCAAGCGGGAGATTGAAGTAGATAAAGCAAAGGTTGAAGTAATCTTGAAATTGCCTCCCCCAACCTCGGTTAAACAAGTGCGATCCTTCCTAGGCCACGCAGGTTTCTATAGGCGCTTCATTAAGGATTTCAGCAAGATCTCACGACCCTTGTGCAACTTACTTGCTAAGAAAAATTCTTTTGATTTTAATGAAGATTGCCTAACCGCTTACAATAAACTCAGAACTGCCTTAACCACTGCACCAATCATAAAATCTCCGGATTGGACCCTACCATTTGAAATCATGTGTGATGCTTCTGATTATGCTATAGGGGCAGTCCTTCGGCAAAGATTTAATCGGAAACCACATGTAATTTATTATGCAAGTAAAACTCTTTCAGATGCTCAATTGAATTACACCACGACTGAAAAGGAGTTACTGTTGTGTTTGCCCTAGATAAATTTAGATCATACCTTTTGGGCTCCAAGGTCCTAGTATACTCCGATCATGCAGCACTGAAACATCTGCTATCCAAAAAAGATACAAAACCTAGGCTGATTAGATGGATCCTTCTATTACAAGAATTTGATTTAGAAATTTTAGACAAAAAAGGCTCCGAAAATTTGGTAGCAGATCATATTTCTAGGATTCTGGTAGAATACAATAAAGAAATGATTAGAGATAGATTTTCGGATGAACAACTCTTTTCAATATCTTCCATTGGTCTTCTCTGGTTCGCTCATATAGTCAATTACTTGACAGTGGGACAAATACCATCATATTGGACCCAATAAGAGAAAAATAGATTTTTCTCTCAAGTAAAGTACTATTTCTGGGAAGAACCAGAGTTGCTCAAATATTGTCCAGATCAAGTAATTCGACGTTGTGTCCTTGAGTGTGAAGTCCAAAGTATTCTTAACTTCTGCCACTCACTAGCATGTGGGGGATATTTTAGTGGAAGAAAAACTGCAGTAAAAGTGTTGCAGAGTGGATTTTATTGGCCGACACTATTCAAAGATGCACATGAATTCAGTCGTAATTGCCTGCGATGCCAACAAACAGAAAATATTTCGAGAAAAGATATGATGCCCCTATCCCCATACTTGTAGTAGAAATTTTTGATGTTTGGGGAATTGATTTCATGGGACCCTTTTCCTCCTCATTTGGATTCGAGTATATTTTGGCAGCAGTGGATTACGTATCAAAATGGGTAGAGGCTATGGCAACCCGAACCAATGATCACAAAATCGTGATCAAGTTCATTCAACATAACATCTTTAGTCGATTTGGATGCCCAAGAGCCATAATTAGTGATGGGGGTACACACTTCACAAATAAGCACTTCGACATGCTAATGAAAAAATACGGAATAACTCATAAAGTTGTCACACCTTATCACCCCCAGACAAGTGGCCAAGTTGAGGTGTCCAATAGGGAGATCAAGCATATTCTTGAAAAAATGGTAAGACCCGATAGAAAAGACTGGTCAGCACGTTTAGATGATGCATTATGGGCTTACCGTACTGCTTTTAAAACACCCATAGGAATGTCTCCTTATCGACTTGTATTTGGAAAAGCTTGTCATTTGCCGGTGGAACTGGAATATCGTGCATTTTGGGCCATACGGTAATTTAACTTTGATATGAAAAATGCAGGTTCCAATAGGAGACTTCAACTAAATGAACTTGAAGAGCTACGCAATGAAGCATATGAGAGTGCCAGAATTTATAAGGCTCGAACTAAAGCATACCACGATAAATTCATTGCATGAAAAATATTCGAGCCAAATCAAAAAGTTTGGCTCTTCAATTCTAAGTTGCGTCTGTTTCCTGAAAAACTTCACTCACGTTGGGACGGACCTTTCATTGTAACTCAGGTATTTTCTCATGGAGCTATAGAACTCAAAAATCCTAAATAGGGGAACACCTTTAAAGTGAACGGTCAGCGATTGAAACCATAGATGGAATTAGTGATGGAGAATTAATTGAATCTGTTGATTTAGTGGATCCAATACCGCCATAATACTCAATTCAGTCTGGCTGAAGACTTTAAACTTAGCGCTCCTGGAAAGCAACCCAGATTATGCATTTCTTTCTATTATTTAGTTTTTGATTATCTAGCTTCTTTTCTTTTCATAGAAAAATTCAAGAAAAGCAATCAGCCAAGTTGAGAGGAGCATCTTATCCAAAGCCCAGATGAAGTCATGAACCAATCACGCCCACAAAGGAAGAACCCCTCACCTGACAATGAACGAGCACATCAAATCCAGGTGGTATCTTTCTTTGTAATTTCTTTCTCTATTCTACTTTGTTATTTTCTTCATCCATTGGGGGTAATGGAAATAAAGTTGGGGGAGAGAGAATAATTAAATTAATCAAGTCCTCAAGTATGACCATAATCAGTTTATGTACCAAATTTTGTCTCGGTTTGAAGCTAATCGGGTATTCTAATTGATGAATGATTAACGATTTAGATAATTTTAGAGATATTGAGGGAGAAATTATTAAAGAAGCCCAATAAATGGTAAGGTTTAGATCAGAATAAATTCTAGAGTAATTCCAGAACCTTCGGCCCAATGATCTCAATAAAGAATCTACTTTATGGGGGTATAAGTGAAAGGTCAAAGTATGCATAAGTCCACCTTACAGTCTATTTAGATTAATAAAATAGGTTTTTAGCATCTCTCACTGAGTAATCGGGCTTTTTCGCCTAAGTAAGCATTATGGTTCGCGTTAAAAGGTGAGAATGTGAAAGAACCTCTTGTGAAGTCAGTCTTAAGTCGTAGCCTTTTTTACTTGAGTTAGTAAGCCTGAGGGGTGTTCTACACCTAATACCCTAAAGCCAACTGATTTAGGAGTCATTGACTTAAAACTCGCTATAAGGGTCAATTAGAAAGCTTAAGGGTTAGGACATTCCACTGACTATACACATAAAAAAAAAAAGGAGACTAAAATGCATGATGACATTACACCAAACCCACAACAAGTTAGAAGACTTAAAGAGTGAGGTGGGAAGTTGATGAAAGAAAAAATTCTAGAAATTTTTATGGACTTTACTCGACCATTAAATGGGTATAATTGATAATCTGATGAAGTATCTCTTTGATAGTCTGATCGGATATCAACTGATTTTAGAATTGTCCAGGATAATTTTTAATTCAAGGATAAATTGGTATATATTTTTTATTTATCTATTTTACTCGAAGACGAGTAAAATTCAAGTTGAGAGGTATGATAAATATTTAAATTAAATCATTAAAAATATTTAAATTTATTTAATTATTTTTTTATTTATTTTATAAAAAATTAAAAGATTAATGCGGATACGAGCATAATATGGATGTGTAACGGTTCGTCAAAGGACACGTGAGAAATTATATCAAATGAACCAAGGCTTTTTCTGGAAGGAGGAGGTGACATTAAATGCTCATGGGCCCATAGCATTTAATCCATTCAAAGGAGAAGTGGCGTGCTAAACTATTGTGTGCTATCCAATGGCTCATGTTGTGAGGAACACTTGATCAGACAGCCACAATCCCTCTTTTCCATATACTTGAGTGGTGGCCCCTGCTTGAATACCATCCAATGGTCTAAAGTGTTCTTGACCATGATCCAATGGTCAGATAAAGTGCAAAAAAAAAAAAAGCTTTCAAAGAGATTTCAGGAGGTTTGAACGTGGAAGCTGGTGAGCATGGTTTAAATCCACGGGAGTTGGACACGGTTGCTGAACCAAACAAATACGGCATTCACGTGGTTGCTGGCAACGAATATGTAAGCTGGTGTAACCAATGCGGGAGCTACGGATGCGGGAGCTGCGGAACGGATGCAGAACAAATGCAGAATAAACACGCGTTATAAAGTCTTTAAAAAGAGGCACAGGAAATATTTTTGGGGGAGGCTGCAAGACGACCATCCTTCTTCTCCACTTAAAGACTATTTTCGCTACCATTTTTTTATCTCTTCTCCACGCCTCCACCAAATTCTTGCTGACCATCCTATCCTTTCTTCTGTCATCAATCCACTTTCAAAAAAAGTTGCAGCTTCGCATCAAGAAGAACACTGATCCAAAAATTACTGTCAGTAGAAAGATGAATATCTCCACCATGCACGGCTAATTCTCTTCTTCTCGAAAAAAGGACACACATTGTAACAGATTTATTTCAATGTCTTATCTTTTGTATTCCTTTTATTTACATCAATGAATGATTTATTTTTTTAATATACAAAATTATTTCTTTATATTTTAAAGTTAGATTTGGTTAATTGAAATAGTTTATACTCTTTAAAGACACGTCGTGATCCAACGATACGATGTATACCAAGAGGGGATAAGTTATTCTAAATAACTAAATCAATTATTTTTTTTAATTAATTTGTGCATTAAGATAAATAGTATATTTTCCTAAAGGACGAGCCGTGACTTAAAAATACGGTTCGTACTTGAGAAAGAAATAAGTTATACTAATTTGCACCACAAAATTTACTAAGTTGCACCGTAAAAGGGATCTAAAATCTGTTTACAAAGTGAAGTTTGATTCTCGAGACCTATTCTTATTTAATCATTTTTACCAAGTAATTTAGCATCAACTTTAGATTTCTTGGAAAGCAATATTTAATTCTCACACTACATCTATTACACTTTAATTTCACCAATACCTATCCAAGATCCCTGTGGATCGACATCTGGTCTCACCATTTCTACGTTATTAAGATCAATTTAATTATCTTTGATTGCCTCATGACAAGGCATATCAATCATCATTTGCTATGGTGGGATTCCCATGATAATAGGTAGCTTAATCATTCTCTCTGAAATCACTGAACCTTCAGAGAAACCTTGAACCAGGGTATCGAACCTACTTAGCTGGTTCGAAGTGAATCCCATTTGGAAGAAGATAGAGTAATATAAAACCTCAATTGAGCTTCCATTATTAATGAATACACGGTGTACATTATAATCAACTATATTCATGGTTATAACCACCGCATCATTGTGCGACGCTAGCACACCCTCTACATTTTGCTCAATGAAGATGATGGCATCCTCATACCTATTCTCAAGCCTTGGCCTCTTCACTTCTGGAAGCTTTGCTTACCTAGACGACCCCCTGGTTATCATATAGATTTCTCTCCATATGGGTCGGTCTTCTGCTGCCATCGGTCCCCTTACTTCTTGCCTCTCCTGCTGTACTAGTATTGGCTGCTGCTGAGGCAGAAGGAATGGTTGTTAGGCAAAGGAGGTAACTACTGATCCCTCAGAGGTCGATGTTGAGGTGCTGCCTAACGAGCCTCTCGATCTCATCCTGGATTTGACTGGAGCTGAATGCAATCTTCAATATCGTGACTGTGGTCACGATAGTAGTAGTATTTACTGGGATCGTGATGGTGCTCTGACCTCGTCTGTAACTTCAAAGGTGAGGCAGCTCGACTCATACTTTCATCAGTACCTCCCTAGAAATAGTTAAAGACGTGTAGTTAGTATAACACCTTGGAGGTGAGGATTGTCGATCCCTTCTCTGAAGACTCCGAGATCAACGATTTTGGTACTCATTTTTCCACCTCTATGATGGGGATTGGGAGCTCTAGCAAGTTCTCCCCTCCCATCTTGGAGAGCGCTCCTTATTCCATCCTTCCGCAACAGAACTGGTAGGGGTCTCCTGTGTAAAAACCTCCTCCATGTGGGTATACTTCTCTGCATTGGCAAGCATATCAGAAAAATTTCAAGGATAAACCTTGGTCAATGACTTTTTTAAGTCGTTCTTCAGTAGACCCCTCATCATGGTGGCCATCATGACCAACTGATCCAGATTGTGAACCTCTAAAGTTGCCGCTTGAAATGATTGACAAAAGCATGGATTGACTCCCCCTCCTTCTGCTTGATGGTGTGGAGGTAGTTGGACCGCTTCTACTATCATTGGCCACTGATAAAATGACCAACGAAAGATCGGCACAACTCTTTGAAAGAGTGGATGGAAGCCAGCTTCAGGCTCAAATACCATTATCGAGCCACCCCTTTAAGGGTAATAGAAAATGCTCGATAGAGGATAGCATCTGTAGCTCCTTAAAGGAGCATCATCGTCTTGAATGTCTTTAGGTGGTCGATGGGGTTGGCAATCCCATCATAGGTATCAAATTACGGCACCTTGAAGTGCCAAGGGAACGGCTCCTGCACTATCCTCGAAACAAAGGGTGGCTTGCTGTTGAATCTATCGTAGGGCTGCATCGAGAAAGTATTGCTGAGGGCAGCATCAATCTGCCTATCGATTGTTTGGAACCATCTCTCTATAGTAAAAATGTGGATGGTGCAGGCCCCCAAATGTTGAGGAGAATGGCGACCAGGGGTTGAACCAAGCCCAGATCGCGGGCTAAGAGATTGCCACCTAGCTGATTGCTGGGCCCTGGGATGGCTCTGATGGGTTTGCCTCCTCTCCAGACTTTGAGGAAGCATAGGTGGCTCCAATTGTGGTCGTAGCTGAGGAGCCGAGTGCAGAGCCAGATTTGATATGGGCACCACCACGAGAGGCACTGGTGGTGCCATCAAGAAAACCGCTAGCTGCACCACTGAAGGAGGTGCAGGGGCAATCTGAGCAGGTTGTGGTGCCATTACAGGAGGCTTAAGAATAGTCTGGACCGCTTGAACAACAGCCATCAAATTTTGGACCTGCTTGAAGAGTAGATTGAATTGGTTTGCCGTGACCAGTGCTGGCTGGGGAGTCTCCGTCGTCAGTTACTGCACTTAGCTATTGGCCTGGCTCTCTACCTGATGGGAGGCAGTGACATTCGAGAGTCGGGATGATACTCGCTTTGATGGCATAATTAAGATTGGTCTTTTCTCTATCTATTGCTGCTCGTTCTTGTGAAGATCAAAAGGTGAGTGACTAAGTCTTGCACAGGGATGCTGGAGCGACCTGCAAAATAAGTTCAAGCCAGAGATTTTCACTCCGATGAGGTCTCCCAATGCTCAAGTTAGAAATCAGAGAACAAAGAAGCAACAACGGATTCTCTGAGAGGGATTGCTTTTTTTGGTCCTCGGAGCTTTGGTTATTTATATGGAATATCATTGAACAACTGATCGAATAATTGTGAAATCATGCAATCTCAAGATTGCAGGGCCGTTAAACATGCCATTGCAGACAAGATATTTTAGCCCTTAATTGCTCTCATGAAATTAGATGAGGTGGTTACCTCTAAGCTTATCCACTTAGGATGGATAGCTGCTGCACATGTCAGGAGACTCATTGGTTGAGGTAACGAAGGCTGCTCACATGCTGAACAGGCCACATAGCAGATAGGACGTAGATAGCTCAGCTCTGTATATCTTAGCTCTGTGCTTAGGTCAGCAGCCACAGTGATAGCTTGGAGGCCTAAGGTATCTTTTGATAACACACAGATCCAAGGTACCCACAGTACCATCGTAACAATGTTGAAGTTACAACATCCTCTTCCGGACCTAGAAACAAGTTTCATAGTGGAAAGAAGAAGTTTTCTAATTTCAAGAGGAAGAAAGGGGCTTTCAAGAAGAAGAGAAACAAGAATAGTAAAGGTCCCTATTATGTTTGCAAAAAGATGGGACATCTTGCAAACCCGTGTTGCTTTCATGGAGGAAAAAAGAATGATAAAGCTAACATGATGGAAATCAATGAAGAAATGATTGCCATGCTCATTGAAATTCTCATGGTTAATATGAATGAAGAATGGTGGGATGAATCGGGAGCAACTTGTCATGTGACTCCTTATAGAAGTACGTTCAAGACTTATGAGACTTTATAATGAGAAGACTGTGTTCGTGGGCAACTCCTCTACTAGTGCTATCATTGGTAAAGGGACGGTTCAACTTCCTCTTACATATGAGAAAGTCCTCACTCTTCAAGATGCTCATCATATTTCTAGAATTAGAAAGAGCCTTATTTCTGTTAAGAAACTTGATGATCATAGTTTTAAAGTTGTATTTGATTCCCAAAAGTGATCATCTCTAAAAAATGATCATTTGTTGAGAAAGGATATGCCAAGGATAATATATACTTGCTTTATTTAAACAAAGATGCTTTTATTTCAGCTTATATTATTGATGACCTATATTATATTTGGCATTGTAGATTCGGACATATTTGTAGTAAGATTATGGATAGAATGATTTCTCATAAATTAGTTCCTAAAAGAAATTTCAAATTAACTACTAGTAGTTTTGAATAGTGCGCACAAGCAAAAATTACTAGTATTCCTTTTAAATCAATAGAAAGAACAACTTCATTGTTAGAATTAATTCATACACATATATGTGATAATAAGGATCAATTAACTAGAGGAGGAAAGAGGTATTTCATAACATTTATTGATGGCTATTCTAAATTTATTTATATATATAATAAGAACAAAAGATGAGGCATTTGAGAAATCTAAAATCTTTGAGGAAGAAGTAGAAAATCAACTTGGCAAGAAGGTTAAAAGAATAAGGTTTGATCATAATGGAGAGTACAACTCAATTGAATTCAAAACTTTTTGTGAACGTCATGAAATTATTAAAGAAGAAACAATCCCTTACTCTCCTCCTCAAAATGAGATGGCTGAGAAAAAAAATAGAAGTTTGCTTGAAATGGTTAGTGCTATGTTAATACATTCTAACTTACCTTTGAGTTTTTGGGGTGAAGCTTTATATATTGGATGTTATGTAAGAACAGAATTTTACATAAAAATCAAGATAAAACTTCATGTGAGTTATGGAAAAATAGGAAGCCAAATCTTAATTATTTTAAAGTATAGGGATGTATTGTTAATGCATTAGATACTACTAATAAAAGAGCTTAGGAAGTAAAGCTATAAAATTTGTTTTTATTGGTTACTCTTTGCATCGTAAAGCATGTAGATTTCTAAATCTAAACACTAATATTGTTTTTGAGGCAATACATGCTATATATTTTGAACATTTGACTATTAAGGATGTTGATAAATTAGAGTTTGAAAAGGATCTAATTATAGAGTTAGAAAAATCTGAACAAATCATGGAAGAAAATGATACTAATATTGATAATTCTCATAATGTGATAATATTGAAGGTATTAATGATAGTGTCACTAATAAAAATAACTTGGAGCCTAATAGTACAAGCCTAAGAAAAAACAAAAACATGTAGAATTGAAAAAGATTTAGGTTCTAAGATGTTTACATATTTATTAGAAGAGGATCCTAAAATATTTGCAGAAGCTATGTCTTTACCAGATGCTAATTTATGGAAAATTACTATGGATGATGAAATAAAATCTATACATGATAATAATAGATGAATATTATATGATTTTCCTCCCAATGCAAAATCAATTGGATGTAAATGGGTTCTAAAAAAGAAATTTTGACCTAATAGTATTATTAAAAAATATAAAGCAAGATTGATTGCTAAGGGCTATAGCTTAAAAAGAAAGAATTGATTATTTTAAACTTTTTTACTTGTAACTAAAATAACATCTATTAAAATAATATTTATGTTAGATGTATGTCCTAGAAGCCAATATGATAGATATATTTTAATTATTGTAGGATATATATTTATACTTAAATTATTGATTTATTAATAAAGTGGACAACTTTTATCCATTCTTATGTAATGTGTCTAAGAATCATCCAAAAAATTAATAACTTAAAGATACATATTTCTAAGAATTAAGAATTAGAGACATGTATAATTAATTTTTAAATTATTTTCGATCGATGGATCATCATGGAGATAGTAATTGACCTGGTTAGATCGATACACAGATCATTTTCTTCGGATAGATGAGTCTCTAGTTTATAGTATGAGGATACTGAGCAAGAGTGTGGGTGATTGTTAAAGAACATCGATACCGAATATAATCATATGAGAGATCACATGGATATCTACTCACTCATTGATGACCATCTCGATGCAGTAGTGATGTGAATAGTTTGTTGACCTACAGTATCTCGGCTTCTTATAGTAGGATTGCTGTAGTTTGACTATACATAAATATGGTCTCTTGGTCATTTAAGTTCTTATAGTATATGTTGGCTACAGTAGATTCATTATAGGAGTATGATGTACACCTAGATGGGATCTATCGATATTAGTAGATAAGGAGTAGTCCTATGAGATTTGAGAAGCCGAGTCCTTAAGTCTATGGCCACAGCAAGATGATTGATGGAAAGAAGTTTTCATGAGTATCACGATTTGGACTTGAGCTAATCAATTTTTTTATAAGATAGATGTTGGGATTTGATGAGTTTCTATAACCTTTATCTTGTCGGAACTCACGATAGAGAAACTAAGTTACACGATAACTGCACTTAGAGATTTTATTTATTTTATTCTACTGGATTACCACCACATGCTGCTTGACATCACTAGTGGATTGTAAGAGTTTACTAGGATCATTTTGGATCAACGATCCTTGATGGATGAGAGTTGAAAATGTTCCAACCCATTGAAAGGTGTTTCGATGATACTATGATAGAGATCATGGTATGTTTTACTATCAGACAGAACAGAATCTATGGGATCATACAAAATTTTTTTTTATTAGATTAAATGATTGGATCATGATTAAATTATCAATATGATTGATAATTTGGATTAATTTATAAAAGTTACAAGTAGAGGACCTACTAGTAGTTAGCAAGGAGGACTTAATTGCAATGTTGCAATGTAATTTGATGAGATTATCAAATTAAAGGATCAAGTCTTAAATAATTAAATTTGATTTAATTTGATTGGACTTGATCTAATTGAGTCTAATTGGGCATTTGGATTTTAGTTTGGAATGAATTGGGCTCGAATCGGATTCGAATTGAATCCAGATTGAACCCAATTCCCATTAGACATCAGAGTTCCAATTCATTGAGACTCTCTCTCCTCCCTCATGTCAGAAAGGAAAGGCACGCATGGGGATGCATGCCCCCTTCTTGTGCGTGTGTGGATGTGAAGAGAGGGTGCCAAAATTCCTTGGTATTCTCTCTCTTTATGCTATTATCCTTATCCATCAGTTTTGAGTTTAAATCTAATTTAAACTTAAAACTAATCTCTAGATAGATAAGAATAAAGGGATTATGAGCTTGGGGTGTTTGTTTTAAATAGGGGTGGTTTTTGGGGCACTAAACATGGGAGAAGAAATTTTACGTGAGTTTTTCATCGAAGAAATCTGGTTGTGGCACCCCCTTCTCTCTTTCTACACCCCATTTCTGACACCCACCCCTTGGTGCACCAACATAGAGAGAGAGAGATCAGAAAGAGAGAGAAAAAGAAAGGGAGAAAGAGTTCTTCCATCATCTCTTAGCATCCTCCGATCCTACGAGAAAGAAGTTTGTGCATAGATCCATCCTCGGATCTTCTTCTATGACAGTTGAAGAAGGAGATCAAATCCAAATCAAAAGGAGGGGGATCTGTAAGAGAGCTAGCATCTCGATGGTCTCGAAAGCTTCTTATATGTATCAGTCCTATATGGATATCCATAGAGGTCAGATACATGTGCGGCTTCATCGAAACCTATGGACATCCTCAGATCTAGATTCGAAGAAGAATTTTAGTGCTACAGGTAGGTGATCTAATCATCGATTCACTTTTAGTTTTTGAAATCAGATATATGCTCATCTTATTTTCATCATATGAAATAGATTACTCTTGTGTTTGAATGGTGGATCTGACTTAACTAAGGAGTGTGGCCAATATATGTTAGGTGAGCCTACATGACTTAGAGACTGAATCATTGCAACATGCTTGGAGAAGTATTGGACAAGAGTTGTCCACTCATCGGTATGCATATTATCAATATCTATCAGATGAGGTGCACGTACATCAGTGGGATCATAGTATCCACTAAAAATTTTTGTCACATTAGGATTTTCATTTCTCCACTCGAGGAGTGTGAGAGATCTGAAAAAAATAGTGGGAGCCTATTTGTTTCTTAAGTCCCTAGATCAAATATAAAATTAAGTATAAATATCTAACTCGAATCTCTACTCTCGCTGTTTAATCATGTCAGCTTCAAATCATTTAGGCCATGACCTAGAGTCCAACCAGTTGACCGATATTAATTTTAAGGACTGGCTCAAAAATCTTAAGATAGTCTTGATTTCAAAAAGGATAGGAATGTATTTGACTAGGACCCCCTACTTGACCAAGCCATCCTAGTACTGAACAGAGGGCAGCATAAGAAAAATGGATGAACAATGACAATTGGGTCAAGTGTTACATACTGGCTCTGATGACTAATGAATTGCAAAACTAGCATGAGCACATACCAATTACCAGGGCAATGATCACTTACCTACAAGAGTTATACAGTGAGCAGAGCCGCACTATGCATTTTGAAGTGTCGAAGAGACTCTTCAACTCCAAAATATGTGAGGTGCAGTTGGTCCACGATCACCATTTGATAATGATCAAGAACTTGAAGGAGCTTGAGAAGCTCGACTTGATGATGCAGAAAAATTATAGGTGGATCTGATCCTACAATCTCTTACTAGTTTATATGATCAATTTATAGTAAATTACCATATGAGCAAGTTGGACTGCAGTCTATCTAAACTCGTCAACATATTGGTTACTATTGAAGGGACCTTGAAGAGTGACACACCTTCAGAAAGTATGTTTAGTATGCTCGTGTTGAATCTAGCCTAATGATTTCTTTTACTTCTAGTTGGATACTAGACTCTGGTTCAAGTACTCATATATACACTTCAATACAAGATCTAGTAGAAAGTAGAGGGTTGAGGCATGGTGAGATGATTCTTCAAGTCAACAATGGAGCAAGGATTGCTGCTGAAGTCGTTGGAACCTATCTTCTTTAATTATCATCATACTTTAGATTAGCATTAAAATACTATTATTATGTACCTATAGCTAGCTAAAACTTGATTGCTGTATCTATACTAGCACAGAAAGAATTTGTATTCAATTTTAATAAAGACTTCTATTTGATTTATTTGTGAAATAAATTTGTTGCACGTGATTTTTTGATTGATGGTCTATATCACTTGCATGTTGATGCATGTGTAAATATAAATGAGCAGATAGTGAGTGCCGTAGGTCATAAATGATCTAGAGATGATGTTAACCACAAGTATATATGGCACCTTAGGCTTGGCTATATTAGAGAGAACAAGATAAATAAATTAAAAAATGATGGCATCCTTGACTCATTGAATTTTGAGTCGTATATAATTTGTGAATCCTGCCTTTTAGAAAAAATAATCAAGTTATACTTTGTAGGACATGGGCCATTGAGATACTTGTCCTGGTATACACTGATGTGTGTGGATGATTTGATGTGCAAGCCAGAAGTGGTTATCACTGCTTCATTATCTTTACTGATGACTTTTCATGGTATGGGTGTGTATTTCTTATAAGACACGAGTTGAAGCTTTTGAAAAAATCAAAAAATTCAGAAGTGAAGTAAAAAAATAAAGAAGAAAATCTCTTAAGGTTCTTCGATCAGATCGAGGAGGAGAATGTCTTAGTGAGAATTTTTTGAATTATCTTAGAAAAAATGGCATAGTCTCAGAATGGACTCCGTCTGGTATTCCTCGACTCAATGGGGTATCCGAAAGAAGGAATAGGATCCTATTTTCGGTTCATGATGAGCTTCATTGACTTACCCTTGTATCTTTGGGAACATGCCCTACTAACCATTGTATAATTATTAAACAAGGTTCTCTCTAAATCCATTCCTACGATATGTTATGAGACATGACATGATAAGAATCGAGTCTTGATCATCTCAAGATTTAGAAATATTCAACTTATATCAAAAGGCAAATAGCAGACAAGTTAGAGATAGATTTATAAAAGCTTGCTTTATAGGATATCCTAAAGAGTCAATAGGATCTACTTTTATTTTTTAGATGATCACAAGTGATTGTGAGTCGATACGCCATATTTTTTAAGAAATAATTTATCCAGGATGGTGGCAATGAGAGGTTGATTGAGCTCGAAAAGAAAGTCTTTAAAGAGCAATGAACTACAGAACCTGTCGAACCCATTAACATTAAGCTAGTAGTTAATCCTCCTTGACCTTGTAGGTCAAGTAGAGTCTCCCATCCTCTTGAAAGGTATTTCGGTATGCTCATAAAGGATGTAAAAAAAATATTTCTCATAGGAGATAAGGATTATGGA
This sequence comes from Elaeis guineensis, assembly GCF_000442705.2. NCBI lineage: Eukaryota > Viridiplantae > Streptophyta > Magnoliopsida > Arecales > Arecaceae > Elaeis > Elaeis guineensis. The sequence goes on from NC_025996.2 coordinate 60,795,904, forward strand.
GATGATCTCAAAATCTATGATGAGATAATGTCAGACATCGACTTTGAGAAATAGTTGAATGCTATGAAGTCAGAAATTGACTCAATGCATTCGAATCAAGTATAGACTTTAGTGGATCCACCAAAAAGTATAGTATCCATTGAATGTAAATGGATCTACAAAAAGAAAATAGGTGTAGATGGTAAGGTAGAGATCTATAAAGCTAAGCTCATGGTGAAAGATTATAGTCAACGTGAAGGCATTGACTATCAGGATACCTTTTCATCTGTGGCCATATTTAAATTCATCCGTACATTGCTTGTCATTGTAACTTTTTATGATTATGAGATATGGTAGATGGATATGAAAATTATATTTCTAAAAGGATATCTTATGAAAGATATCTATATGGAGCAGCCTATGTATTTTACTTTCAGTGATGGAGATCATAAAATTTATAAATTATAAAGATCTATATATAGATTAAAGTAAGCTTCTCGGAGTTGAAACACTCATTTCAATGATGCAATCAAATCATTTGATTTCATCAAGAATGAGAAAGAAACTTATGTATATAAAAAGATTAGTGGGAGTGCTGTCATATTTCTCGTATTGTACGTGGATGACACCCTCCTTATTGGGAATAACATTTCTATGCTGACCTCGATCAAAAGATGGTTGTCCAAAAAATTTTTTATGAAAGATTTAGGGGAAGCATCCTATATTTTGAGAATAAAGGTCTATTGAGATAGATCTAAAAGGATGCTTGATCTTTCAAAAAAAATATACATGAGAAAATACTGAAGAGGTACAGCATGGAGAACTCTAAAAGGAGACTACTACCCCTTAGGCATGGTATCACTCTCTCCAAGAAAATGTGTCCAAGCACATCTGAGGAGATAGAGTGCATGAGCAGGATCCCTTATGCTTCGACTACAGGGAGCCTTATGTATGTCATATTATATACTCGATCTGATATTGCCCATACTGTGTGTCACGAGTAGTATCAGTCGAATCCAGGCAAAAAGTATTGGATAGCTGTGAAGAATATCCTTAAGTACATGAGAAGAACTAAAAATTTATTTTTGATCTTTGGGAGAGGTTCGGAGTTGCAGTTTGAAGGATACACTAATTCAGACTTTATGTCTGATCTTGATGATAGAAGATCTACATCAAGGTGTATGTTCGTATGCAATGATAGTGCTATTAGCTGGAAGAGTTTCAAGCAACCTATCATTACGGATTCAATGATGGAAGCTAAGTATATCACTGTTTTGGATGCTGCAAACGAAGTCTTCTGATTTAAGAAATTTATCATGAAACTTGGTGTAATGCCATCAGATGCTATTGCACTGTATTGCAACAATAACGGTGCCATAGCACTTACTAATAAAATCCGGTCTCATCAAAAGTCCAAGCACATCGAGCGGTAGTTTTATATTATACGTGACTACCTCGAGAAGAAATACATCAAGATACGAAGAGTAGACTCTACGGACAATGTGGCAAACCTACTGACTAAGTAGTTGAGCCAGCAGAAGATTAAGTCCACCTTGAGAAGGTGGGACTTAGGTTAGTGGCCAATTGACTTTAGTGTAAGTGAGAGATTGTTAGATGTATGTCCTAGAAGTCAATATGGTAGACATATTATAATTATTCTAAGATATATATTTATCTTAAATTATTAATTTATCAATAAAGTGGATAATTTTTATTCATTCTTGTGTAGTGTATTCAAGAATTATCTAAGAAATTAATAACTTAAAGACACATATTTTCAAAAATTGAGAATTAGAGACATATATAATTAATTTTTAAATTATTTCAGATTGATTGATTATTACAGGGATGATGATTGATCTGATTAGATCGACACACAGATTGCTTTCTTCGAAATAGATGAGTCTTTAGTCTACAGTATGAGAATACTGAGTGAGAGTGCAGATAGTTGTTAGAGAACATCGTTATTGAGCATAATTATATGAGAGATCACATGAATGTCTACTTACTCGTCAGTGATCTTCTCAATGCTATAATGGTATGAGTGGTTGTTTGACCTATGATGCCTCGTCTACTCACAGTGGAGTTGTTATAGTTTGACTGTACATAAACATAGTCTCTTAGTCGTTTAAATTTTTGTAGTGTATATTGGCTATAGTAGATTTATTATAAAAGTAGGATGCATACCTAGATGAAATCTATCAATCCTAGTAGATAAAGAGTAGTTCTATGAGATTTGAGAAGCTGAATCCTTAAGTCTGTGGTCACAGTAAGGTGATTGATGGAAAGGAGTTTTCATAAGTATCATGATTTTGACTTGAGCTAATTAAATTTTTATATAGTAGATGTTGGGGTTTGATGAGTTTTCATAATCTCTATCTTATCGAAACTTATGATAGATGAACTAAATTACACGATAACTACATCTAGGAGTTCTATTTATTCTATTCTACTGGGTTGCCACCACATACTGCTAGACATTATTAGTAGATTATAAGAGCTCACTAAGATCATTTTGGATAGATGATCCTTGACGGATGAGAGTTGAAAATATTCTAACCCATTGAAAGGTGATTTGATAATACTATGATGGAGATCATGATATATCTCACTATCAGACAGAATAGAATCTATGAAATTACACACAAAAGAGGTTTGATTAGATCAAACGGTTGGATCATGATTAAATTATCAATATGATTGATAATTTGGATCAATTTGTAAAAGTTATAAGTAGAGGATCTGCTAATAGTTAGCAAAGAGGACTTAATTATAATTGTTACAATGCAATTTGATGAGATCAAATTAAAGGATCAAGTTTTGAATAATTAAATCTGATTTAATTTGATTGGGCTTGATCTAATTAAGTCTAATTGGATATTTGAATTTCAGATTTGGATCTAAATTAGATTAGGATTAAATCTGAAATGAATTGGGCTCGAATCGGATTCGAATTGAATCCGGATTGAACTCAATTTCCATTAGACATCAAAGTCCCAATTCATTGGGACTCTCTCCTCTCTCATGCTAGAAAGGAGGGCCACACATGGGGATGCGCACTCCCTTCTTGTGCGTGCGTGGATGTGAAGAGAGTGTGCCAAAAAGTTGGCACCCCTCTTCCCTGGTATTCTCTCTCTTTATCCTCTTATCCTTATCCATTAGTTTTGAGTTTAAATCTAATTAAAACTAATCTCTAGATAGATAAGGATAAAGGGATAAGGAGGTTGGGGTGTTTGTTTTAAATAGGGGTGGTTTTTGGGGCACCAAACATGAGAGAAGAAATTTTACGCGAGTTTTTCATCAAAGAAATCTGGTTGTGGCACCCCCTTCTTTCTTTCTACGCCCTATTTCTGATGCCCATCCCTTGGTGTGCCAATAGAGAGAGAGATCAGAAAGAGAGAGAAAAAGAAAGGGAGGAGTTCTTCCATCATCTCTTAGCATCCTCCGATCCCGCACAAAGTAGTTTGTGCATAGATCCATCCTCAGATCTTCTTCTATGATAGTTGAAAAAGGAGATCAGATCCAAACCAGAAGGAGTGAGACCTGCAAGAGAGCTAGTACCTCGATAATCTTAAAAACTTCTGATCTGCATCAGTCCTGTGTAGATACCCGTAGAGGCTAGATGCATGTGTGGTTTCATCGAAATCTATGGACATCCTCGGATCTTGATTTGAAGAAGGATTTCAGAGCTATAGGTAGGTGATCTTATCACCAATTCACTTTTAATTTTTGAAATCAGATATATGCTCATCTTACTTTCATCATATGAACTAGATTTGTAGGTGTAAGATTAGATCTATGCATGTGTAAGTTAAAAGGTAGTTTTAATCTAATCTTCCACAGTATGTTTCAAAATAGTTTTGAAATTTGCATGCATGACACCTCGAAATCCAATAGTTTGTAATTGCATCTATTTGTAATTTGGAAGGACACTAAATGGATGTAAAAACAAGATTTCTAAATGATGACTTAGAAGAACAAATATTAATCAATCTGAAGGTTATGTTGTTAAAGGTCAAGAGGAAAAAATATGTAAATTGATCAAATCTCTATATGGATTGAAACAAGCACCAAGACAATGGTACAAAATGTTCAAAACAAAAATTAGAAAATTTGAATATAAGAGTAGTAAGGTAGAACGTTGTGTCTTTACTAAACAAACAGAAAATTCTAAAGTATATTAATTACTCTTTATTTGGATAACTTGCTTATATTTGGTTCTATTATGGAATGCATAAATGGTGCTATTTTTGCTTGATCATCTAAAAAAGAATCTTATGTTGTATTGTCTTCAATGGAATCTGAATATATTGCTATATCTTAAGCTAGTAAAGAGATATTATGGATGAAGCAATTTTTGAGATGCATTCCTTTCATTGAAATTCCTAAAGGTCCTATTACCATGTATTGTGACAACCAAGCCGCCATACATGAGACCAAGAATAAGAGAATAACTAGCAGTAGTAAGCATTTTGGTATGAGATACAATCATATTAGGAGGCTTGCGATGAAAGGTAAGGTGGTACTTGAATACTTTCCTACTAATCAAATGTTAGACCTCCTTGCAAAGCCTTTATCTGGTGACAAAATTACTAAAATCATGAGAGGAGCCTTTATCTGGTGACAAAATTACTAAAATCATGAGAGGCATGGGACTATTACCGATTTAAAGAGAGAGACTTAATTGTAGCCTACTCTAAAAGGTGATGTCAGTTTAGGGTTCTACTCAATAACTGAAGAATCACTAATTAGAGTTCAAAGGAAATTTAGTAAGTTACTATCTTTGAAATGTCAATATGAAGATTGCATTTTCAGTGCATTTTTATCTTTGAAATAGTGGGGGTATAAAACAATTTAAAGTTCCATGTCTATGCGAATGCACTGTGATATCCACAACAAAATAGGCTACACAATGTCCTTAAACAAACTCATAGCTTTCTACCAAAAACAAACAAACTCATAGCTTATGTGGGGTGAATAATGAGGTTGTGGACACCCTTGATGAGTTTTGTCTTTGCAAGTAAGGAGGTTAGGGCTACTTCCAAAGAGTTATCGGTACAACCCTAGTAGACTTGCTAAATCGAGATAAAATGCATGGGCCATAATTCACTACCTTAATAATAAGAACCCCATATATAGTGTGAATATTAATATATGAGTTTTTACTAATTAAGATCAAGATTTAATCCTTTAGTGTTTCAATTCTCATAATTTTTATTCAAACCTTAGGTTCAAGGGTAATCCACCTAAGGCCTGTGCTATACTATACCCAAATTTATTTTTCTTTATCTTTTGATACTAGTGATTTTATTATTAGAAAATAAGTGGAGGATTGCTGTACAATTAATATATTTTCTAATAATAAGAATTTTAAATAGATAAAACTCTGTTAAGTGTTTTATTTTTGATACGATATGTGTTATCTAAAGTTTTAATTTTTTAAAACTCTTGGATAGTTATTAGCCATTGGAAACTTTACTATGTTTTAAAGTTCTGCAGCATTGCATCTTTTCTGAAAAAAAGAGTATGCACCGTTCGGATTTCAAAGGGTTGCATCGCTTCTGAAGTTATACGACATTTAGACTCTTATAGATCTATTGAACATCTGAAATCAAAAATCAACTTGCTTTCTTATTTAGATCTATACTTTCTAAAATTCCTCTTTATACGCTTCATCTTTTTGGGTATGGGTTCTTGATTAAAGGTGATTAAGCAGTGTAATCTTACATCACCTTTGTGTTGGGCATTGCATCCTAGGGATAGGATTTCCAAGAATCCTTTTGCACCTGGAAAATCACTATATTTAAGAAAGCTTGATGGAAGTGTCTTATCCAACTATGTTCTTTTCTTCCATCATATTTCTTTATTTATCTCTGACCCAGCACAACAATGCATTCAAAGACTCACACTACAGAAAAAATGGTCATTAACGACGCTATTAATGGTCATTAACGACGCTTTAAAGTGTCGCTATTTCGCTTTACGATGCTTCGAAAAGCGTCGGCAAAGCGTCGACTATGTAAGAGTGGGGACGAATAGCGCCGACGCTTTTTAAAAGCATCGTTTTTTTTAACGACGCTTTAAAGCGTCGTTAATATTTACATTAACGATGCTTTAAAGCATCGTTAAATTTGTCTTAACGACGCTTATAAGCGTCGTTAATGTAAATCTTTACGACGCTTTAAAGCGTCGCAAAAGACAAATTTAACGACGCTTATAAGCGTCGTTAATGTAAATCTTTACGACGCTTTAAAGCGTCGCAAAAGACAAATTTAACGACGCTTTAAAGCGTCGTTAATGACCCCGCGTGACAGTACAGTCTACCAAGATGCTTTTCGAAGCGTCGGCTTTTTGTCTTTAACGACGCTTATAAGCGTCGTTAAAATAATTTTAACGACGCTTATAAGCGTCGTTAAAGGTTTTAAGAGGAAAAAAAAAATACAGATATTATCTAAAAAAAAAAAATAATACAATACATTCCTGTACGAAATCATATCACACCTGTACAATAAACATGTACAATACAATAAACATGTACAATCACCACATTCACATTCACACCTGTACAATCACCATCATTCACATCAAAAGCAAGCTGAAACAGAAAATTTAATCAAACCAAAAGATAATATTTTATATAAATAAAAATAAAGTACTAATCGTCCATTACAATCAAGAGTAATATAAATAAATATAAAAATATAACAAAAATAAAATAACATCAATTTGCAGGCGGATGGTCGTCGTTGTCTCCACGTGACGTGCCGCTATCTCGACGGGTGCCTGATATGCCAGGAGCCTACAAAAAACATATCAAAAGCATGATTTGCATATCTATAAATAAAATATATAAATATTAAATTAATACAAAAATATATATTTAATATTATGTGTTTACCTGAGATGAACCATACATCTCTAATAAAGATGTAAGGCGATCAATCTGTCCCCTCATGGCCTGCATCTCGGCACGGCTCTGTCGCATCTCCTCCATCTCAGCGGCACGACTCTGTCTAATCTCCTGTATCTCCGCCTCGAGTCTGCGAACGCGTGAATCCTGAGCATCTGCTGCAGCATGCTGCGTATATCTACTAACCTCAGATAACTGAGTGGGGGTGACTCCTACTCCATAACCCCTCACTCGGCCGTAGCGCTCTGGTCCCATCAACTCTGTGAATACCTCGGCCTCGATACGGCTCTGCTGCGTAGATGCTGCGGACTCGTCGTCACGCTCCGCAATGAGAGATGTAGCCCTCTCCTGTATTTTTTTTGAAAACAAGAGTTATACATTAATAGCTAACAAAATTAAATTTAAATCATTGCAAAAAATATAATATTAATAATGCCGTACATATAAATCTCTCGACTCATCTCGAACAAAAGTACCATCCTGATGAGTATGAGTCATCCGGTAAAACTCCACTTGTCCGGGTTCCCTCCCATGCTCATCCTCCTACACAAATAATTTCAATTTTAAGCAAACAGTTATGATAATTTAAAAAATATATGAGTATCATGATACAGACATGGTCCACGATACATAATGATATTAGTTATATAAATATTTGAACATAAAAATTAAAAGTTAATTATGAAAGTTTAAAAACATACAAACTCCTGTCGGAGTCGTGCATAACTCTTCGACCCCGATGTATGAGGAACAGACTGAGCTGCTCGTGCAGCTCTACCAATAGCAGAATAAGTCTGTAAAATAAAGTAAAAAACTTGTTATATATACAATATATAATAAAAATCAATATTTTTATAAAATATTTAGGAAAAAAAGATAATAAACAGATAATATACCTGTGCCCTCTCGGAGAACCAATAATGAACCAACTCCATCCACTGATGAGGTGGTACATCAGGAGGACAATTCCTAGCAACCTCCTCCTCTGTCATACCCTGTCTCATATAGTCCTTCTTCAATTGTGCTCTATATTCTTTTCATTTGCGGTTGAGAGACTTCATTACAAAATCATGAGTGGATGGAGGGAGAACAAACTTGCTCTATAAAAAAAAAGTTAAATGAAATAAATTATATAAATGATTAACAATTAATATACAGTATGAACATCAATTCATTACCTCTATAACTCGGAGGAGCTCAACTTTGTACGTTGGAAGCATGTCATTCCATTTTGCATAGCCCAACGGACATAGCTGAGGCCTCCGAGCAACAGTCCCCAAAAATGAAGTCAATAAGCAGGCAGCTTTCTTAATTGGCTGACCTAGCTGATTGCACTCCACAACAATCCTCTCGCCCTCACGCATCTGCCACACATCTCGTACTACTGTGGGTCCGCGTCTGGGGCGTACTCTCCCAGATCTGTCTGCAAAAAATACATAAAAGTAACTATATCATAAATATACATAAAATGAAATAAAAAAAAATTACATGAAAGACAATATATACCCTGCACGTGTATCTCATCATCTGGCTGATGAACAGGAGGATCGTGCTGTGCTGATGATGAAGGACAGGGCTCAGAATGCTGTGCAGCTGAACTGGCCTCAGGCTGCTGTGCTGAAGAAGACGTACCGGCCTCTGTATGTGAAAACTGGAACTGCACACCAGCATATCGTCCCCTGCGACGCATGATGTCACCTAGCATTTATATAAATAAAAGGTAGAATCAGTTAATATATGGAGTAAAATAATACAATAATTAATGCAAAATATATACATCATAAATAATTATTACCAGTAACAATCAAGCAGTAGTGTTTTCTTCGAATTCTGTTCTAACCAACATCGTCGTAGCATTTAAATCATCAGCTGGCACAAAATTGTAGGGCATACATTGTGTATAAGTGTCATCGTCATCATCCTCCACTTGGTTTCCCATATCATATAAGTCTCTAGGTTTTATTTTGATGACAGTAAACCAATCTTTATCTTTTGTGTCTTGTACATAAAATACTTGACGAGCTTGAGATGAAAAAATGAATGGGTCATCCTTCAATAACACACCAGTGTGTATCAACCTTGAAAAATTTATAAGTGTAAATCCATTTGCATCTTGTTTCAAACCCCTTGGTGAGTTTATGTCTATCCAATCACATCTAAACAGTACTACTTTAAATTTTCCATAATAATCCAACTCATAGATATCTTTAAGTGCACCATAATAGGATTTTCCATCCGCTTCCACCATAACACCGCTATTCTGTGTTTTTCTAAATTTCTCCGTTCTCTAGTATGAAATTTAAAGCCATTAATTATGAAACCGTTATATCTATTCACAATCTTGTTAGGTCCTCGAGCAAGAGCTATTAGTTCATCTGAATTATTTGTCTCCATCATCTTTGATACCTAACAAAAAATGATATGACGAAGTGCAGTTGAGTTATCTGATATTAAATATGTATCAAAAATTAATATATCCCATAATTAAATATAAATCACACCTGATTGAAAGCCACATAGGGAATAACTCGACCAACCATCGCTGTTCAATCCTTGCATTAGGACGAATGTTATGATTGGCTCGTCTCTGATAAATTAAAAATTTACTGCATAAAATATAAATATATCATTTATAACATTATATCTAATATAAAATTTAAATTTTGATGTCATTCCTTAAATATACTAACCTGCGATGGTCAGATATTATGTCACTATGAAGTAACACATAACGATGTGCTTGTGCTAAAGATTTTTGATCAAGTACAATACCTTCACCTCTTCCCAAGAATTTTTCAGCAGTTAAGAACTTATACAGTTCTGCATTCTCCACAAAGTCATTATGCCGTTGAGGTCGACTAAAAATAGTCTCTACACCTTGAAGATATCTTGAACAAAATGTCAAACATTCATCCGCAATATATGCTTCAGCAATCGAGCCTTCGGGATAGGCTCTATTTCGCACATAATCTTTAAGACGCACAAGATACCTTCAAGAATTAAATATTTATTAAAATATCAGTATGCTGTTGTTTCTAATAAAATTATCAAAAGATTTAAGGTTTGCAATAATACCTCTCAATAGGATACATCCATCTATAATGTACCGGTCCACCAACTTTAACTTCTGAAGCTAGGTGAATGAGCAGATGTACCATAATAGTGAAAAATCCAGGAGGAAAAATCTTTTCCATCTGGCAAAGTGTAATTGTAATATCCGATTGTAACTGATCAAGTTCCCGAGGATCAATAACTTTGGAACATAATGCCTTAAAGAATGACGATAATCGAAGTACAATTGTAACAACTTGTTTCGGCAATGACGATCTTAAAGCTATTGGAAAAATATCTTGCATCAATATGTGACCATCATGACTTTTAAGATTTGAAAGTTTTCGATCCTTTAGATGCACACATCATGAAATATTCGATGCATATCCATCGGGTACTTTGATACTTTTCAAAACTCCCAAAAAATTATCCTTTTCTCGAGCAGACATTGTGTAACATGCAGGAGGCACATAAATTCTATCATTAGCAAGCATTTTAGGATGAAGTTCCTGTCGGATACCCATTTCTTTTAAATCAAGACGTGCCTTCATGTTATCTTTGCTCTTTCCATCAAGGTTTAAAAATGTTCCAAGTAAATTATCGCAAACATTCTTCTCTATATGCATGACATCAAGATTGTGTCGAATAAGATTATGTTTCCAATAAGGTAAGTCAAAAAAGATACTTCGTTTTTTCCATAAATGTTTACTTGGCTGTTGTGTAGATGCTATCTGTGTGTCTTCCTCATTTTCATCCTCGAAATAATTGTCTGGATCTTGAAACAACTCTGCATCTATAGTACTGATACTGACTTCCTCTGGTAACCCTTCGTGCACTGAGCTTTCAACATCATCCCTTCCTCTTTTTTTAGAGGACTTTGAGTGCTTACTATAGCTGTAATTCATGCCATCCATTTGTCTATGAACATCAGTTCCAGAAGGTGAAATAGGGGCACATCCCAATTCTATAGTACCATCAAACAAATCTTTCTGAAATCGAAACGGATGATTTGCTTCCAACCATCGACGATGTCCCATGTAACAAAATTTACCTCCATATTTTAACCAAATTGAATGTGTTGAATCTCCACAACAAGGACATGCGACCCGTCCCTTTGTACTCCAGCCAGATAAATTGGCATATGCTGGAAAATCATTAATAGTCCATAACAAAGCTGCCCGTAGTTTAAATGTTTGGCCGTTGGAAGCATCAAATGCATCAACACCCTCCCACAACTGTTTCAATTCCTCTATCAAAGGCTGTAGAAAAATATCAATATCATTGCCTGGACCCTTATCTCCTGGAATAACCATTGACAAGATAAGTGATGATTGTTTCATGCACATCCACGGTGGCAAATTGTAAGGTATCAAAACGACTGGCCAAGTGCTGTAGGTAGAACTCAGGGTCCGAAATGGATTGAAGCCATCAGAAGCTAAGCCAAACCTAACACTGCGAACATCAGAGGCAAAATCAGGATGCCTATCATCAAATGCTTTCCATTGAAGACTATCTGCTGGATGTCTCAACATTCCATCCTTTGTACGTCCTTCATGATGCCATCTCATTGATGAAGCTGTTTTTGATGATGCATAAATCCTTTTCAATCTAGGTATAAGAGGAAAGTAACGCAATACCTTGGCCGGTTTCTTTTTACTCCGCGTTGCATCCAATTCATTCAGTACATCATCTCGATCTTCTTTTTGTGTTATCCATCTTGAAGATCCACATACATTGCATGACTCTTGATTAGCGTTTTCACCCCGATATAACATACAATCTTTCGGACAACTATGAATCTTTTTGTATCCAAGATCCAATTCCTTTACTACTTTCTTGGCTTCATAATACGATGGTGGTAAACGAGTGCTTTCTGGAAATGCATCCTTTAATAACTTGAGCAGCATGGTAAAACTCTTTCCAGACCATCCATTCAAATATTTTATATGAAATAAATGTACAAGAAAAGAAATCTTAAAAAATTTTGTACAATCCGGATATAATTCTTCGTCTGCATCTTTCATTAAGGTGTGATAACGAACTGTCTCATCATTAGATGTATGTATGGGCTCCTCAACATGCATACGTTCCGTATGCGTACATCCATCAAACATCCCAACTGTTTCTTGTATACTACTAGATTCTCCTAAATTTTGAACATCAAATCCAAAAGCATCTGTGATCAAACCCCTTATATCATCATCTCTTGCAGAATTGTCTTCTAGGCTAGTGGATCCGCAATGAGTCAGGGGTTGGTTACATGATGATGGCAACATAGATTCTCCATGAAAAATCCAGTCGGTATAACCTCTTAAAAAACCATTCCATACCAAATGTTCTTCAACATTTTGTGGATCTAAAGAAGAACTATTTACACATTTCCGACATGGACATAAAATCTTTCCATTCAAACTACTTTTCTCCATACCAAATTTAATGAAGTCATGAACTCCATCTAAATATTCTTTACTATTCCTTGGTTTATTTATCCAACTTTTGTCCATTGTAGGATAAAACTGACCGAACTTGCAATTTATCTAAAAATAAAAAAAATTATACAATCTATATTAATGCAATGAGTAAAAAATATCAGTCATTTCATAAAATCCAAAAAAATAACAGCTACATAAAGTTTACATAGTAAATGCTTGCTATCATCAACTAATAGGTAAAGAAGGTCCTATCCCATTCAGAAAATGCATTAATTCTATAGGTCAATTACAAAAATCAAATGATATGCAACAAGAGCCGAAAAAAATTTCGGCAGCATTTCCCCTTAGTTCTTCCGTATAGGAAGAACAAAAGGAAAATACCATCCGAAATTTATTCCGAACCCTCAGCATACCATTTGATTATGGTAATGACCTATAGAATTACTCACATTTTCCAAACTGTCCATACTGGACAATCAATTGATCAATGTACATAATTCTTTTATCCGTACAAAAATAAATAAATGTACGGATACAATAGAATATGTACATTAATCAAAAGATGGGTCTATGTTTCCATGCAATGCAAATTTTTTTTTAAAATTAATTCATAATTAACTTGATTTAATACCTGATATTAACTTGGGGAGTAATGGAGAAAGAAACTTGGCCCAGCTTAATCCAGATACTTAGTCTTCATCAGCCACGAAGATAAGGATAACGTAGGCCACATGATATCAGGGTCCAGCCACATAACGAGCGCCACATGTCAGATAAGCAATCAATCAGGATTCATGAAACTATGAAATTATCCATTCATCAATCATGTATCACAACCTTAATTAATTGTACTATATATTTTTGGGTGAACCTCATAGAGAGATACTAAGAGGGTGTGGTTGTAAATTGATCTAGCTCTATATCATTTATTTTATGCTATACATGTTTACCATATTTGATAATTTAGGAGAGGTGTGGATGAAGATGATCATGACTTATACGTTCGCTCCACAAGTACATATGAACCAACCATCATTCGATATTAGATTTTTTATTTGTTGTAAGTTGTGCTTGTGTACATGGAGACAGTCATCATCATGCCGAGCACCCTGAAAAACCAGTGTAGTTTGGTAAATAGTTACCGAGTATATTTGAACTCGAGGCTAAATCTCGTCACTGATTACACTCATCTCTCACGCAGCGTAATGGCTTTAACTGGTCCCACGGACTTTTGATTTCTACCGTAATTCATAAAATGAACAGGGCACCTTTCCCGGCTCAATATTTGGCTTCGGCTCAATAAATGGTACTAGAGGACAGTCCTATATAATGCCTGCCCATTAAAAAAATAAATGTCCCTGTCTATGAGCTTGGTTCAAATCTTGCACCGCTAGAACACTCACTAATCCGACTCATAATGAGATGTTTGGGGATTTGCTATTCTCTGTTTTTGCAAGCCATTGACTGCATTAAGTTGGCACGTTTAAAGGTCAATACATTAGGCTTCTGTTAATTCATATAATGTTAGATCCAGTCCATTCATCATCTTGTTGACTACAGATATTATACAAATACTTGCTGATATTGTTGATTTCAGTTGTGATTTTGATTAGCATTGCTCTGCAGACACCATTCTGCAGTCTTGCAATATTTTTATTTCTTTATCAAAGGAAGAATTAGTGACTTAATATATCAATAAGATGCCAGAAGTGGCTACTCTCGGATCATGTTCCAACTTACACAGATTTTCATTTCCCTATTCATCATAGGTCACTATGAAAAGCATGCTCGGTAAAATGAAGTTTATCAATCTAGGAGAAACAAGGACAAAGCACAGGTTTCAGACATAAATGCAAACATATCTACCACAGTCAAATTTTCTTACTATCACAAAACATACCTTTTGCATTCAAAGTCCATACATTTCAATGAATTGAATTTCAGAGTTTATATCTCCCAATTCATAAGCAACTAGACTAGAAAATCACAAAGCAACCAGATATTCTGAATGAATACCCATCTATCTCTTATTTCCATCTGTTTTTCTGCGGATTAATTCACCAAAACAATCAACAAAAAATTAATGCAAAACAGGCATGTTATTATGAAATTCTAGAGCAGTTGCAATAATATATATTCATCAAAAACACCCTAAAATAAGAAAGTCTTTCTATTCGTGCTAAACACCACTTGAATTCCTTTGCCGAGCGAAGATGATGCTGGCCGCGGCATCTCTGAGCTCCGATCTATCAACATCAGGTTAATTTCGTGCCCCCACCAAGGTTGGGTAGTTTTCATGCCATGGACTACATTGGAGAGGCCATGACCCAGCAGCGAGGCATGGGAGCTCATGGATGAAACGAACACAAAACAGCTATATACAGTGTCTATATAGCTGGATTACAATGGGTCTCGGGACATGGTTCAGTCCCACTCCTTTGTCATCCTCTTGCTTGGCCAAATAGTTGGCTTCTTTGTTGTCATAATATTGTTAGAACCGTTGGATGTTTTGATTGCTATTATACCAATTTATTGGTTCACCTTCAAACAAATAAATACACATAGGTTTCAAGCTTTAGCAGATCTTGTCAAATTCATGAAGTAACATAATTCTACTTCTCATTGTTTTCATTCTTATGTGCGGCTAAGGATTATCCCAAAAGAACCGTATATGAATCCACCTAATCCTACTTCCACAGATTTTCTATTAACAAAACATTAATTTACGCTGTTGTTGGTTCCTTATTCTTAGTATTGAGCCCATGTTTTATGATCCACAGGTTACTTCATCAACTGTGGCGCATCCAAGGAGGAGACATTAAGTGGAATCCAATGGACCCCAGACGGAGAATTTATAAGTGTTGGGAAAGTATCCGAAATCAAAGTTACAGGTGTTGTGCCCATACTTTCTCGAGTGAGGTATTTCCCCGACAACTCGGCTCGAAAGTACTGTTTTGTGTTCCCCGTCCACAAAGAAGGCAAGTACTTGGTCCGAACAACATACTACTATGGAGGCTTCGATGGTGGCTCGGAGCCCCCATGATGGAACCCTCTACGGCTTGGGATAAGAGAAAGAACGAAAGAGGAAAAGAAAGAGTAGAGAAAAACGAGCGGAAAAGAGAGACAGAGGAAAAAAAAAAGAAGAAAGAAAGAAAAGAGAAAAAAAAAAGTACCTCGGAGGAGTGCCGGCGCTCACGGACGGCGGCGAGGAAGACCGGAGTGCCGGCGCTCACGGACGGCGGCTGCGCTACCACAGGTCGGCGGAGGGAAAGCAGGGGCGCGCGGCGGGAGATAGATTAGGGCACGGGAGATGGGGGGTATTAAACTAACCTAACGACGCTTTTTAACGTCGTTAAATACAGTAAAAAAATGTCGGTATTTTCTTAATTTAACGACGCTTTTGCTAAAAGCGTCGGCGTTGATTTACGATGCTTTTAAGCGTCGTTAAATGACGACGCTTTTTAAAAGTGTCGGCAGGTCAGCGCAACCTGCCGACGCTTTCCAAAAGCGTCGACAAAAAAAGGTCGGTATTTCCCTTTTTTCCTGTAGTGTCATAAACGTAGGTTGGCATATCGAAACTGAGGATAGGATAATCGATCAGAGAAAGAGCACTTTTGTTGCCCATCTTAATGTCTGAAGGTCAAGTAGGAATTCTGCATTCCATGCTAATCCACCTGCAAGTATTTGAGCATGAATTCTAGCACCAAGCGTACCCATGCAGTCTAGTGATCCCATTGTTCATTCAGGGCTGCAAATTTAAGGATTAGCTCGGTGATGATAAACCTTGCTGCTTTCTTGCTAATATAGGATGAACTAAGGGGGTGTTTGGTTCGTAATCGGAATCAGAATAGGATGGGAATCGGAATGGCTTGGAATCGGAATCGAAATGGTCAAATCCTCCGAAACGTTTGGTTCGTGACCGGAATCGGAATTAGAATTAGAATGAAAAATTGAATCCATAAAGGAGAGTAGGAATTGAGTTCTATATAGATTGAGCCATTCCCATTCTACCCCAGAATCAGAATCGAAATGGGACTCTTCCCAACCAAATGGTTGGAATAGGAGTCACCCATTCCGATTCCGATTACAGACCCCCACTACCCCCAACCAAACACCCTCTAACTGCATATCTGGATGATTGGATGGACTCTATCTATTTTTGGTTTTTTGGCCAGCTTATTAGGCACCCCAAATAATTATTGTGACTGATTCCATATATGTTCTTCTGAATTAGTGAATGGATGTGGTCCTCACCTTTCAGCCTTTTACTTTTGGGATTTGTGGTGCAGATTTCATCATTATTGCTTAGTTTATATCCCATATTTATTTAGGGTCCATTTAGTTACACTTTTTGATTTTTGATTTTTAAAAAATATTTTTTATTTTTTTTGATTTTTGCTATTGAGTAAAAGCAAAAAAGCAAAAAGTATGTTTGATAACTATGTTGCTATAAAGCAAAAAGCAACGTTTAAAGACGGTAGGTGAAGAGCTCGACGAGAAAAAGAGATTCAGGAAGGAAGAGAGGAGGTGGGGAGATGAAGAGCTCGATGAAGGAGAAAGATTCGGGCTCTTTACCTTTTAGTTTGGCATGTTAGATGTGCGGAAGCAAAAAAAGCAGAAAAATAAATTTTGGAAAGCAAAAAAATTTTACTTTGAATATAAAGCAATTATTTTGATTTTTGCTTTTTGCTTTTCATGATGTTACCAAACATTGCTTTTTGATTTTTGATTTTTTAAAAATTAAAAAGAAAAAAAAATATTTTTTTAATGGCTAACCAAATGCACCCTTAGTGAGTGACAGAAATGTTGATTTTGGAGATGTGCACCTTGCTTCAGGTGCCCTTGCCGTTTTGCATGGCTGGTAGAACAAATCTGCTTTTAGATAATCTTTTGGCTTTTCTGAATATTTTAGTTTTGAAATTGTTGGATTTTTGGAAGGGAACAGAACATTATTAGGCCGGTATAGGCCCGTTTATTTTTACCTGCTAAAAATTTGTCGTACACGGGGATGATCAGACTACATTCCATCGCTGATATTTTCTAAGTCGAATAGTTCAGCATTTTTGTTTTTCTTTCTTCTTCTTACTTTGCATTTGAGTGTTGTTTTGTCCAAAGTCATCTCATCATTATCGTTGATTCCTTTACTTTGTTTTATATTTTGATGATTGGTTTTCAACTTTAGGATTTTTTTTTTTTAATTTTTGTGAATTTTGGAGAAATGCTTCGGGGTCCAAGCATGGAACTAGAAAACGGTGCTTCATAATTTAGATACCATGGGACGAAAGGGATCGGTGCAGTGTGAGCTGTCAGCACACGGCTTAAATTATTGGTGTTTGTTCTCAAAGCATTATTGTTTTCGATGTCCCACTACTTATTCAACTGGCTATAAATCTAGTTTACATAGTCCAGTTGGCCTTTGATCAATATTGGCATGCATAACACATATTGATCACTTCTGGGCTTTTCTTCTTTTTGTTTTTGTTTTTCTTTTTTAACTGCATGCTAATAATGCATAATTTATAATAGCTTGCTCTTCAGAGTTCACAGAGAGATCACTTATAGCCTTGTTTTCCTCCCTTCAAATGCAAGCTAATAATGCATAATGTAGCACGTACAGTAGCTGTCTCTCCGGCGAGAGAATCCCTATGTGGGAATGTGAGGAAATATTTAGGCAGGTAACATGAGCCTCGAGGGTGTCCGGGTGGATGATTAATAAAGCTTTGTGGATATTGATCATTGTGATGCATTTTGTTGTAGCTAAGGTGGTTGAATATATAAAATAAGTGTAATTTTTTATTTTTATTTTTATTTTTATTCTGATGATAATTTACTGATGTACAGAGAAAGTATATTGATAAATACTTTATTAAAAATGGATGATTAAAAGTTCATTTTTCTTCTCTTGTTGTCCTAGTTCTGTTTTGAATTGCTTCATTAAATTACTATTCGCTTATGAGTTGGCACATAAGTGAATAGAAAAGTCAAAACAAATCACACAAGACCATACAAATCAAAACAAGGCCAATGCTGCATACCCCTTGCTAATCTCATTGTCGCTGCCAAGTGCAACTTTTCTGTACCAACCATCATTGAGATGAAGTATCAGATTGTGGCTGTGCAGGTTTCGCAAATGACCATTGTATCACTCAATTATGGAAAGAAAAATTCTTTGTGCACCATAAATGGTGTAGAAAATCTGACATAAAGTGTACCATCTTATCCGATTAGTCTACGTAGTCACTGTTTTCCAATGCACATTTAATACCCGCAATCCTATTTTTTCATTTGAAAATTTTGATTGATAAAAATACTCCTACACTTTGAAAAAAAATTATGACATCCAGTGGTCAATTATAACTTCCCATGCACAAAAAGTTATAATTTGACCCAGGATATCATAACATGCGATAAGCATTTTTATCCAACCACTTTCTAATGCGCATTTAATGCTTGCAGTTTCACTTTTTCATTTAAAAATTTTGAATGACGAAAATGTCCCTACCCTTTGAAAAAAATTATGATATTTTGTAGCATATTATGATATCCTACGTCATATTATGACATCCCGTGGACAAAATTATGATTTTTTGCACGCAGGATGTCATAATATGGATATAAGAAGTCATAAATTTTTTTCAAAGAGTAGGGATATTTTCATTATTCAAAATTTAAATAAAAAGTTAATACTACAAGTATTAAATGTGCGTTAGAAAGCGGTGGCTATATAGACCAATCAGATAAGACGGTATGCTCCATGATGGATTTTCTATACTACCCGCGGTGCACAAAGAATTTCTTATTACGGAAATATTAGGGATCTCATGGATCATCTAGAGTCTCTCCATGGCCGCATGAATGCCTGTCTTGAGCATGAAGAAGAAAGCTAGAGCTACGGCTGTTGATGCTGAAATCTGTCCATCGATCGGAGTCAATTGGAGTGGTGGTGCAGCCTCTTCGAAGAAAACCTGCAAGAAAAGTTCTGGTCGGAGCTGGCTCCGACGGAAATCCTCCGATACTCAAGTTAGTTTCCAGGCAATAGATGAGAAAGAGCATACATAGGAAAGAATGTCGTATCTTGGGGTGCCCTTTGGGTCCTCTTTTGTAAATGAGGATGGCGAGCCATTTTTGTGATATTCGCTGGCCAATTCTGGCATATCATAGTCAGATTGTCAGTTGAGATCTTCGGGATTGGATGGTTACACCTGTCTTATCTATTTCGGAGCCAGCTGGGGTACTTTTGAATTTGAGACGGGTGTGCAGGCGGGATTCGACTAGCTTCGGTAACTTCAGCTCTGGCCAACTTTGACCCAGAGTATCTTAGAGTGGTCCCATGAATGGTGATACTGGAGCCGGGAGATGGTTTAGGTCAGTTATGCTGTTGTGGGGCTTAAGACCAGATGATGAAGTCTGGGTCAGGGGCGCAGAAGTAAAGATCGGTTGGAGTCGGAGCTTGGATCAGGCTGTACATTGAATGGCTTCTTCCTTGCGGCTCTCTGCTAGTTCTAAGAAAATTCATTTTCTTTTAGGATTGGGTATGTCCGTCATCTATCGCATTTCCTCACCAATCTGACATACTCTTCCATAGGATCTCCAGCTACTTTATGGTGGTACATGTTACTAAGACTAGAGACCAAAGTTCCTCAGAGTCTGATGCTCCACTTAAGCACCCAACGGGCCTCGACATCTGTCTTTCGATGGTGCCTATCTACCAACTCATGTCTTCGGCCTCAAGTACAAATCCACCCCCAACACATGCCTCCTACTCTCAAGTTCCAGTATGGATGAAGAGAGTATGTGAGTTCTGAATAACCGAAGACATGGCGTCACTACAATCGAAGTGACATTTGTAACCTTTGGATGTGTTGAGGAGTCGCATCCACAGGTAATCATGAGTGTGGAAGACGGAGCGGCATGCAATAATCGAGGTGGTGTTGCACTTTATTTTTGACACTGATCATC
The DNA here is from genome assembly GCF_000442705.2 of Elaeis guineensis. Classification (NCBI taxonomy): domain Eukaryota; kingdom Viridiplantae; phylum Streptophyta; class Magnoliopsida; order Arecales; family Arecaceae; genus Elaeis; species Elaeis guineensis. Next base: position 60,816,235 of record NC_025996.2, read on the forward strand.
AATGGGCCGATTGACAGTTTCTACTGACCAGTCAGAGTACGCTAGATGTCACTCATTGGATGATTGGATGGGATTTCATATCCAAGCAATTTTGTTTTTTCATCTTTAAATGGGGCTGGCCTCCCTTATCTTCTCTCTCTCCTCCTTCTCTAGCCAATTCTCTTTCTCCAAACGTTCCTCCTATCATCCTCTCTAGTCTTCCCAGGTCACTGGCGACTCTTCTGTGGCCTGTTGGTTGTCCCTACTTGCATCATCGCAAGTTGGTCCTCTTCCTCTTTCTTGATTTTTTGTCTTTTCGATTTTATAGAACTTTTTCGATGGCTGATTTTGGGAGTATCAATGAAAGGTGATCTTCTAAATCATCTTCTTTAGAAGGAATTGCCTCTGGTTTGGGTGCTGGGTGCGACACAGTGTCATCCTTTGCACCAGACACCATTGGATCTAGGCTGGGCTCGGAAGACTTGATTCATATCTGAGCCTGATACAGAATCCCAATTTCTTTTGCACTTGAGTCTCTTGGGTTTATGTCACGCCCCCGACCCGAGATTTGTGAATCGAGGGTCGCGGCAACCGCCGCATACTCATGAAAAACTCTCTCCATAAGCATGCAAGGCATCTCATCACGATATCAATGCATCGCAGCGGAATAAATTTAAATAATTATAATTCAAGTAATTAAATCAAATGTCTTACGTCCAATAAAATTTTTACTAAAATAATAAAGACAATAGATCTAAGTTCAATGAAGTTAACAATGCTAAATCTCGCCTCTAAAAGCTCTGTCCCAATATTTCTTCCCACGCTCGAACTTAATTGTCTGAATCTGAAAAAATAGAAAGAAAGGTAATGAGCTAGACAGCCCAGTAAGTAACAAGTATCTCTACCAGATATTTCAGATATTATATAATTTTCAAGAATAATGCTGCAATTAAACATAAAAATATATTTCATGCTGATTTAATGCAAATCTAATATTTTTAAATATTCACATATAATAAATCCGATTCGATTCAAAACACTCGAAACTCAACAGCCTCAACTATGACCAACGTTTAACCCCCATTGGCGGGGTCCACAGAATACCAGCGCACAATCCCCACTGGTAGGGTCCACAAATACCAGCGCACAACCCCCACTGGTAGGGTCCACAAATACCAGCGCACAACCCCCACTGGCAGGGTCCACAAAGTACCAACGTATAATCCCCATTGATGGGGCCCACTGAAACATAGTTAGGCTGAGAGCATAAATCGATATACCACAACATATATCATAATCTTTCACTAAATATGTGCATAAATCGATATACCATAACATTTCAAAAGCACTTTTCTTTCAAAACATAATTTCATAAATCATGCATAATTTCAGAGAATAATTATTTATTTTCAGAATAAATATGGAATATCTCGAGAAGATGATTCATTACTTACTTTTCACGGAGCACTGAATGAACAGATCGACTAACTTCTAGGAGATTCTTCCGCGTCTATTATCCAAAATTATATTTTTACATTAATTTAATTCAAAATTAAATCTAACAAATCTCAAAATTAAAATCTCGCTTAAAATCAGACTCGTCTCTAAACTCGATCAGAAACATCAGATGAAGCCTTCCCCTACGCAAATCTTAGAAGGATAACTTTAGAGAGAGAAATCCATCAAGAGAGAGAGAAACAAGCTAGAGAGAGAAAATTCTAGAGAGAGAAAGTAGAGAGAGAAAGTTCAATTCCAGAGATAGAAAGTCAGGGTTCAGACTGAAAGAAGAGAGAGAAACTCTCTCTCTCATCAATTTTTTTTTTAATTTATTTATTTATTTATTTACTTACTTATATATATATATATAAATATATATATATATATATATTTATTATTATTATTATTATTATATTTTTTTTTCTTTTCTTTTCTTTTATTTTCTTTTCTTTTTCTTCTTTTCTTTTTCTTCTTTTTCTTTTTCTTTTTTTTCTTTCCTTTTCTTTTTCTCTTTTTCCTTCTTTCTCTTTTCTTTTTTTCTTCTTTTTCTTTTTCTTCTTTTTCTTCTTTTCTTCTTTTTTCTTGGTTCTTCCCGTGCCGGAACAGGGGACGGTGTCTCCTCCTTGGCCGGGCCGTTCAGGCCACGGCCGCCACGGCGGAGGCCGACGGCCGACGGAGGCCACTCCTCCGATCACGGAGGAGCGTGGCCGGCGGTCAATTTCGATCGCCGGCGTCGGAAAAGTTCACGGGAAAGAGACCAAAAACAGAGTCTTTTTCCCCGACCGGAAATCGGCAACGCTCGTCGCCGGCAGCCGCGCACAGGGCATGGGAGGAAGAGGAAGGAAGGGAGGAAAAGGAGGGAAGCTTACCTTGACCTCCGGAGACCTCGTCGGCGGCAATCTTGGCGAGAACTCAAACGGTGTCCGCGGCCTTCGATCGAGAAAAACGGAGAGAAAGAGAGAGGGAGGAGGCCAGTGATCGGTCTCAAGAGGGAGGGGGTCTTCTTATAGGGGATCCTAGGACTCCGAGGGGTCCTAGGAGTTCGATTTTGCCTGGGTTTAGCCGGAGAAGAAGACTCCTATCGGGAGTCTTCTTCCCGGTTTTGCATACTCTGTTTTTTTTTTTTTTATTTTGGGTTATAACAGTTTAGTAGTAGGATCAGTAATCCCCATCCCGATAGGATCGATCTATACAAAGAGGCCCTCAAGGCAGGGGTTAGGTTGCCTCCGCATCTGTTTGTTATTGAACTTTTCTGCTTCTTCAATTTTTTCTTCTGTTCGGTCATTCCTAGTTCCTTTCATTTTATCACCGGCTTCATCATTTTTTATTCTTTGATCAGAGTTCAACCCACTATTCCACTTTTTCTATCTTTTTATATCCTTAAGAGATGTACTAACGATTGGTGGTACGTTTCCCCTCCAAAAGGGGCCAAGGTCCTACTAAAAGGAGCTCCATCCTCGATCCACAATTGGAAGGACTGCTTGTTTTTCATTTCAGGATCCTCTATTAAGGAATGGAGGCCCCCTTACTGGGGTCAGCCGAGGGACTCTGCTCTTCAAATTCTGAAACTTAGGGATGAGGACCAGAAGCACTCCGCAATTTTGAGAGAACACCGAATTCCTTCGTTAAAGGAGTTGTTGTCAGAGCGAGCTCTTTCTTATGCTAGTCTCGGTCCATCCGACCCTAAAGGTGATTTACCCACCTTTTCAAGATGTTAGATCTTTCTTTTTCCTCTTTTTTCATAAGCATTAATTTGTCTTTTGTTGTAGAAATGACGCCCGAGGAACTTCGGAGACTAAAGAAGGGTTCCATAAAGAAGAGGGAGGCACCACCTTTGTCTACTGCCAGGGTCTAGAAAAAGCCGAAGATTTCGGATGATGGGTAGAAGAAGAAGAAGCCCACTCCAACTTTTGCACAGTTGGGAATTATCCCCACTCTTCCGATCTAGTCTCGGCCTCTGAAGCCTGCTGCACCTGTTACTTCCCAGATCGATTTTGTCTTGGCAGGTTCAGACTCTGTAGGGGCACCTGCCGAGCGGAGACAAGATTCAGCAACGCCATCTTCTGGGGAATTTTTGATGATTGGAAGACTGCCCCTGGAGCTTTTTGGAGGTTATTATTGGACTCTGGCTTGAAATAGGTTGACGAGGGGAGCCCCGTACGACAGCAAAAGCGGCTGGTTACTTCTTTGGTCCGGGTGTGTATCTTCTTTATCTTGTTTCTTCTCATCATTTTTATCTTTTTGAACTGACTTCTTCTCTCTTTGGATGCAGACGGGTCATTATGCTGCCGCTGTCATCAACCAGATAAAGGATCTTGAGGATGAGTTGGTAGAGGTGCGCAAGAAGTGTGAGGGGGCTGAAACTTCTGAGGCTGAGGCAAGGGCTGGAGCTACCGAAGCCAAGTCTAAGGTGGAAGCTGTCGAGACTAAAGCCGCCCGCCTATGAGAGGCGCTGAAGGAAGCTGAAGCTTCAAAGGCGAAGGTGGAGAGTGCCTTGGTCTCTGAGAAGGGGAAATGGTGGGAGGCCCAATCCAAAGCCATCGAGATGGAGAAAAAGATGGTGGATCAAGTTGCTGAAATAAAGAAAATGGAGGATCGGATTGCCGAGGCCGATCTGGTGCTGATGGCAACCTTTCGAGATTCTGAAGATTTTATCCAGGAGAAAGTCGACTTTGGCCAGGAAGCCTTCAACGTCGGTCATGATGTCTGCTGTCAGAGGATAGCGGTGTGCTTCCCGGGGTTGGATTTAAGCTTTTTGGAAGAGGAAGATGAAGAAGAGGAAGGAGAAGCTAGGGAAGGTGAAGCCAAAAGGGACATCGAAGGTCCGATCGGTGGCAAGGTTGATCGAGAAGGAGATCAAATGCTGCTTACCGAAGAAGGACCCTTTGAAGAGCATCTCGAGGTCACTCCAGCATCACTAGATGTGCTTGGGTTCATACTTACTGGAGTTGTTGGTGGTGCTTCTGAAGCTTCCCCTTGTCAGGAGATGTATCGGCCTCTGTTCATGCTGATGCTACGCCAGTTTCTCCATCTCCCGTGGAGTCAGAATGACCAACTATAGCTGTCCCTAGGCCTTCCGTTGATCCTCAATCTGAGGATGGGAATATTTGACCCTTCTACTTTTTCCTTTTTGCTTTACTGCACCTTGTAATAAGTATTTTGAATTAATGAAAGTAATTTTTAACTTCATTTTCTTGGTTTGCGTTTGCCGGCGAACTTTAGTTCAGTTGCTTTGGTGTGAGTGTTGTGATCGTGCCTTCGTCCATTATAATGCTAAGCCTCTGCCAAGGGCCTTTTCTTTGAGAGCTCGGCTTGATATCATCGAGGAAGATCTGTACCGAGTTCAGCAAGTTGCTGACGATGCCCAGAAGAAACTTTAGAAGATGACAAAAGATCGTGATATGGGATGGTTTGAAGTTGGGAATTTGGGGAAGCAGATCGATCTCATCAAGAAAGAACACGCTGTCAAGAATCATAAGTGGGCCGAAGAGCGTAATAAGTGGACTGATGAGCGCAACGACTTATTCGGTTGACCAAGTATAAAAGCTGGGAGATGGCTATAGCATCGGCTCTTCATAAAGTGAAATTGCGTGAAGTTTAGGAAGAAGTAATTGATCTAAAATATGGTCGACAGAACTTGCTTATCAGGAATGATCAACTTTAGTGCGATCTTCGCTTGGTCGAGGATAAGATTAGAGAACTTTATGATTGGGTTGAGCAGCTTCAACATGATCTTCGTTCAGTCGAAGATAAGGTTAGAGAGCTTCGCCAGGCAGCGGGTTTTGAAGGGTCGGGCATTCACGGTGATGGGTAAGAACTCATCAAGGCTTGAAGGATGGTGATAGATCTTTCTGAAATCTTGACCAAAGACAGATCTGCACTAACTAAGCTTCGCATCCAACTTGCAGAGAGCAAAGTCGTGGTGAGTCGCGCTGAGGCTACCATTCGGTATTTGGAAGATAACTTACCGATGTAGGAGTTAGTGTGGTGTTTCTAAGCCTTGGGAAGCTATAGGAGGAGTCAGGGTGTTAGCTTCGGAAGGCTAAGATTGATTTGGATCCTAGGGCTAGGATAGGAGTGGTCCTAAGGTGGAGATCCTGTGTAGCTTTCCACATACTCGAGGTTCAGGCGATGAAGACTTCAAGGGGTTTGATTTGGGCTCTGGATATCTGGAGATGCAAGGTAGAGCAAAGAACTAGAGTCAGGACTAAAGATTATGAAGGAATAGTAAATTTAGGATATTGGGTCGACTCAGACTGAGATTGGATCGACCAAATCACAGAGGAAGTGCCAGATAGAAGATAGGTTCTCGAAGAATCTAGCACGGCACGTAGGTTAGTTGGCTCAATCTCAGTCTGGGTCGACTCAGTCCCAAGTTAGTCAACTTAGTTTGAGACTAAGCCGGCTCAGTTGCACGGGCAGAGCAACATAGGATTTCAGTATGGGTCTAGGATTGGGTTTTGATCCTAAGATCTTAAGGCTTGGTTTGATAGGTCTTAAGGGGGCTAACTCAAAGATTTGGACTGAGATAAAGTCCAAGAATGAGAGTACGTGAGCCATGGGTGCACATGGGCTCGGTGAGTATTTTCATGTATTGGATTTAGCTTGGAGAGTTTGTGGTCGAGCTTAATAGCTATGTATATATATACATAGGTTGTAATAGGATTGAAATAAATGATATACAATGGATCTTTTCTCCCTAATTCTCTCTCCTTCTCTTTAGTTCTAATGCCAAACCCTAGTGTCTCCTAGGGTAGCCGCTCCATTATTTTGCTTCTACTTTCTTCGATCTTTTTCATTGCTGGATTAACACTCAGGTCCACACAAAGGTGATCCGCATCTGGTACGAGAGTTATATTGGAGGTTTTTCTAACAAATGGTATCAGAGCCCGATTGCATGGAGGAGAAAGAAGAAGATCAAATTTTAAGCAGAAGGATCAGCAAGGGTTTAGATCTGAAGATTTTTTTAGATTTTGTGAGGAAGGAAGAGATTTAGGGGTTGTTATCCTCCATCCCTAGTCAAGTAATTTTTAGATCTACCTTGTATGCTATTTTTGATCTAGGTTGATCATGGAGAGCAATGGGGTAAAAGTGAGATTTGAGAAGTTTGATGGTAAAAGAAGTTTCATGATGTGAAAGATAAGGGTGGAAGATTTGCTAGTGCAGATAGGGTTGGATTCAACCTTGGAGGATAGGTCGGAGGAGATGAACGACAAGCAATAGATGTTCTTGGAGAAAAGGGCATATGCCACAAATAGGGCTTGTCTAGTGGATGAGATTTTGTATGGCGTGTTAGAGGAGAGAACATCCAAAAATTTATGGTCGAGGTTACATCAGTTGTACATGAAAAAAAATATGTGCAACAAGTTGATGCTGAAGAAGTAACTGTACAGCCTTCAGATGCAGAAAGATGAGGATGTTGTGTGGCATATTTAGCAATTCGCTTGAATGAGCATGGATTTGTTCAATATTGGGGTGGAGCTCGAAGAGAAGGATAAACGTCTGTTGCTGCTATGTTCTCTATCCGAGAGCTTCAATCCGTTGGTGACGACGCTGCTGTATGGTAAGAAGATACTGGTGTACGAGGAGATCATCTTAGTGCTAAGATCCAACGAGCAGTAGGAATGGATGACAAAGAGGAAGATCTTCTAGAAGGGTCTTGCAATTTCAGAGAGGCCCAGGAAAGGAAAGAATAAGGGTGAACAGGTGCAATTAGGGCAGAGACAGTCCCAGAAGGGTTGTAAGGAGGCTAGGAAGTGCTTCAAGTATGGTAAAGCAGGGTACTTTAAGTGAGAGTGTCCGCTTTGGAAGATGTTCAAGGGAGGAGAAAGGAAGGATATGAATTTTATTGGTTCAGTCGCTGATAGTGAAGAGTCGGATGAGCTCTTGGTGGTTTCGTAGGAGCCCATGGGGTGAGATATATCTGAGACAGCTTCAGAGGGGTCTGCAGAATACAGAGGGTTCGAAGGGACAGTGATGGTGTTCGAGGTGCAGTAGCAGGCCCAGTAAGACAGTGTTGGATGGTTGGCCTTGGAGGACTCAGGTACAGAGTCAGCTTCTACAGTATTAGGGGGACTTCGATTCAAGTGGAGCACCAATGGAGGTGTCTTTATAGGTGGAGAGGATTTTGGCACGTGTTCAGAGCAGAAAGGTGCGAGAGGAGGAGCGATATTCCAGCACCAGCATCGGGCTGCACAGAGTCAGGTGGAGCAGAGTGTGTAGGTGGAGAGATGTGGCTTTGAGGAGACCATGTTAGGTGTATCGGTTGTAGCAAGTGTCGATTTAGGAATGCTATGGATTCTCCAGAAAAGTCCAGAGCAACAGTTGATGCAGCTATCAAGCAAAAAGATGCCTACAACAAACTCCAAGATAGTACTAAGGTGCAAGCTAGGGACTTCAGTGGTAGAGGCGGTCATCCTAAAAGCCTTAAAGAGAGCTCAGCAACTGAAAAGGATTGGCGGAGGTAAGGAAATCCACACAAGGGGATGTCAGGATGTGCATCAATAGCAAAATCATGCAGAAGGATATTACCAGTGTGCCAAAGCTTGGGCACATCAAGGTGGAGATTGTAGGAGTTGGTGTGGTGCTCTCAAGGTTTGAGAAGTCACAGAAAGAGTCAGGGTGTTGGCTCCAAGAGGCTAGTATTGGTTTGGATCCTAGGGCTAAGACAGGAGTGGTCCTAGAGTGGAGATGATGTGTAGCTCTCCACGGGCTCGAGGTTCAGGCAATGAGGACTTTGAGGGGTTTGGTTTGGACTCCAGATACCTGAAGATGCAAGATGGAGCAAGAAACTAGAGTCAAAACTAAAGACTGCGGAGGAATAGTAGATTCAGAACATTGGATCGACTCCGATTGAAACTGGATTGATCAAGTCACAAAGGTAGTGTCAGATAGAAGATAGATTCTCAAAAAATTTGGCACGACATGCAGGTTAGTTGGCTCAGTCTCAATCTGAGTCAACTCAGTCCCAGGTTAGTCGACTCAATCTGAGACTGGGACAGCTCAGTTGTGTGGGTAGAGCAACATGAGATTTCAGCGTGGGTCTGGGATTGAATTTTGATGTTAGGATCTTAAAGCCTGGTTTGATAGGTCTTAAGGGGGCTAACTCAAGGGTTTGGACTAGGATCAAGTCCAAAAGATGAGAGCATGTGAGACATGGGTGTACATGGGCTCAATGAATACTTTCATGTATTGTGTTTAGCTAGGAGAGTTTTTGCTGAGGCCTAATGGCTATATACATATACATAGGTTGTATTAGAGTTGAAATAAATGGAATACAATTTATCTTTTCTCCCTACTTCTCTCTCTTTCTCTCTGGTTCCAACACCAAACCCTAGCATCTCCTAGGGTAGCTGCTCCATTATTTTGCTTTCACTTTCTTCGATCTTCTTTGTTGCTGGATTAACACCCAGGTCCATGCAAAGGCAATCCACATATGGTATGGAAGTTGTACTAAAGGTTTTCCTAACAGTCAAAGCTATGCTCAATGCGGCTCCTAAAGCCATAATGGTGGGTGAAGCATTGGAGACTAGAGTTGGAGAAAAGTCAGATTCAACATTGGCCAAAGCCTACTTAGTTGATGGCCAAAGGCAGGCCCTTAGATAGCAAGTGTACCCCACTTTCCTTTTTTTTGTATGCTTCTTCCTTAGTAACTTCTGCAAAAGCTTATTAATGAAATAAAGTTGAAAATTTTAATTTTACCTTGCACATCATACTTAGTAGCTTTGTAGTCATGTTGTCCAAACTTAGTCGCATACGATCTTTGCATAGGGTAATTTCGTCAAGATGTCCATGAGCTGGCCATAGTTCCCATTTTGTGAGTTCCTTGGGGTTAGGTCTCCAAGGACTCCTATAGGCTGATTTCTTGCTTTCATGTAGCCAAGGTTTGTAGGTCGAAGGGGTCAGTTTTTGCTTGTTGATCAATCAGGGTCTTCATGAGCATTGACTCGCTAGAAAGTGAGTTTGACTTTCAAGGGTCTGATCAAATTATCCCCTACTTCTTGAATCGTTGTCTTACCATCCGCCCAAGTCGAGGGGTTGAAAATCCTAGGCCCGTTTAGATTAGCCTTCACTTCTTATGAGACTAAGGTTTTCATGGGCATTGACTTGCTGAAAAGTGAGTTCGGCCTTTAGGGGTCCGAATAGGTTATCCCCTATTGCTTAGTCATCGAGGTCTTCTTTCCATGTTGTTAGGTGCTGAAGTTGGTGGGCTAAGGGTCCTTAACAGTTATCCCTTCGAAGGTCCATATAGGTTAACCTATGCTTTTTGCATGACTAGGGTCTTCATGGATGTTGACTCGTTGAAAAGCGAGTTTGGCCTTCGGGGGTCTGAATACATTATCCCCTGCTACTAGTCACCAAGGTTTTCTATCCATGTAGTTTCTTCCTGCATGATTAAGGTCTTCACGGACATTGACTCACTGAAAAGCAAGTATGGCCTGTGGGGGTCTGAATGGGTTATCCCCCGCTGCTTAGTCATCGTGGTCTTCGGCTCCTCATTGAAAAATGAGGTCTTTATATCTCGGATGACTAAGGTCTCCATGGACATTGACTTGCTGAAAAGCAGAGTTCGATCTTCAGAGGTCCAAATAGCTTATCCCCCGCTACTTAGTTGCCAAGGTCTTCATTTTGCAAATTGTAAGAGATAGTAATATTCCTGAAAAAGGAGTTATTTTGTCAGTCAATTGCCAAGTTACATTACTGGTAATACATTTCAAGATTTTTTGAGTTCCATGGCCAAGGCAAAGGGACTCCATCCAACCGCTTGGGACGGTAAGTTTCTGGCTTGATAACTTCTTCCACTTAGTATGGCCCCTCCCACCTTGGAGCTAGTTTTCTACATTCATTGAGCTGGGAGACTTCGGCTTGGTAGAGGACTAGATCATCGGCTTTAAATTCTTTATTTCGAATGTCGGAGTTGTAGTACCAGGCCACCTTTTATTGATAGGCTGCCGTCTTCACATGCACCTTCTCACGAACTCCTTCGAGTAGATCCAAGTTTATGAGAAGTTGCTCCATGTTATTTCGATTGTTGTAGCCTTTGACCTGATGTGATGGGAGTCTGATCTCCATGATATGACAGCTTTGATCCCAAAGGAGAGGCTGAAGGGGGTTTCTCCAATAGATATCTTTTGAGTAGTTCGATAGGCCCAAAGCACATTGTAAAGTTCATCTATCCATGCTCCTTTCGCCTTGCCGATTCTAGTCTTCAATCCCTACAAAATAGTTTTGTTGGTTACCTCGGCTTCACCGTTGGCCTTCGGATGTCTCACCGAAGTGAAATGTTGGGAGATGCCATAATTTTGACAAAATTCAATAAATTTGGAGTTCGAGAACTGGTGCTTGTTGTCAGTGATTAGCACTCACGGGAGATCAAATCTATAGATGATGGACTTCCATACGAAATCTGTCACCCTGGCCTCGATAATTATGGCAAGAGGTTCAACTTCTATCCATTTGGTGAAGTAATCGATCGCCACAAATAAAAACATTCTTTGATCCGATGTCGGGGGAAAAGGGCCCAAAATATCCATTCCCCATTGTTCGAATGGCCAAAGAGCAGCTATAAGGGTCAACTGAACAGTTGGCTGATGCTGGACGTGGGCATTCTTTTGACATTGGTCGAATGCCTAGCAAAATTAGCGACATCATCCTGCATTTTAGGCCAGTAGTAGCCTTGCCAAAGCACCTTTTGTGCTAGGGATTTACTGCTTAGGTGATTTCTGCATATCCCTTCGTGCACCTTTCGAAGGGTATACTCAGCTTCGGAAGGACGAAGTCATCTGAGGAGCAGTAAGGAGAAGGACCATTTGTAAAGCTTGCCTTCATAGAAAACATAACGGGGGGCTTGATATTTGATCTTTCAAGCCTCCTTGGAATCTGCTGGTAGTATCCCATCTCTTAAGAAATGGATGAACAGGTCCATCCAGCAAGGTTCAACATCAATTTGTAAGACTTGGACCAGCTCCTCAGTGCTGGGCTTTTTCAAACTCCGAAGAATGACTTTCGAGGGAGATCTTTAGGAGCTGATGTTGCCAATTTGAAAAGTAAGTCAGCTCTGGAGTTTTCAGACTGAGATACTTGTTGAACGTCGAAATTATGTCAGATCTTTCACTTTCTATAGATATTTTTTCATATTTTTCTTCTTTGCTTCGAAATCTCCCTCACTTGTCCTGCCACCAACTATGAATTGGTGCAAATCTTGAGCTTCTACACTCTAAGCTCATTCGCTACTCTTAGACCGACATAGAGAGCTTCATATTTGGCCTCATTATTGGTAGACAGGAAGTCAAACCTTAGAGCATATTCTACAGTAAATCCTTTGGGCCCAAGAAGCAACAATCCTGCCTCCGATCCTGTGGAGTTTGATGATCCATCCACATGGATTATCCACATGTCACTTGGTTCTTCTGACGACTTTGACTCCACCAGTGTATCTTCTTCTTGGGAAGGTTCTGGCGGCTCCAGGTCTTCAAGGATGGTGCACTCCACGATGAAGTCTGCCAGAATCTGAACTTTGATAGAAGGTCGAGACTGTAACCTTACTTCAAACTCCGTGAGTTCAATCACCCACTTTGCTAGTTGCCCAAAGGTGTCGAGTCGATGCAAAATGGCCCGAATCGGCTGATTAGTCAGTACTGTGATTAGATGTGCTTGAAAATAGGGATGAAGCCTCCTGATCATGATGATGAGGGTGAAGATCAGCTTTCTTAGCTTTGTATATCTGGTCTCTGCATCATATTGAACTCGACTAACATAGTAGATCGGCCTCTGGATTTTGTCTTGTTCATGGGCCAAACCTGTGCTTATGGCAACTGGGGAAACCACCAGATACAGAAAAAGTTCTTCATCAATCTTTGGCTTAGTAAGGAGTGGTGCGAAGCTGAGACAATGTTTCAATTCCTCAAAGGTGCGTTGGCATTCTTCGATCCATTGAAAATTCTTTGGTTGCCTCTGGGTCTGGAAGAATGGGAGATAGCGTTCAATCGATCTAGAGATAAATCTGTTTAGTGCTACCACCCTGCCTGTGAGGAACTATACTTTTTTTGTGCTCTTTGGTGTGGCCATTTCTAATATGGCTTGGATCTTCTTCGGATTGGCTTCCACCCCCCGATTGGATTCCATAAAGTCCAAGAATTTGCTTGATGTAATTTTGAAAGTACATTTGGTTGGGTTTAACTTCATGCGATACCATCTCAGGGTGGTGAAGGTCATCTCGAGATCTTCAATATGATTTTGAGAGATCTTGCTCTTGACTAGTATGTTGTCTACATAAATCTCCATATTATGGCTGATCTAATCCTTGAATATCTTATTGACGAGGTACTAATAGGTGGTACCTATATTTTTCAAGCCAAAAGACATCATCTTATAATAGAAGTGCCTCAGTCAGTGATGAAAGCTATTTTCTTCTCATCCTCAGGAGCCATTCGGATCTAATTATATCCTGAGAAGGCATCCATAAAGGTGAGAAGCTTATGGTCCGAAGTGGCATCCATCAGCTGATTAATCGACGACAAGAGATAGCTGTCCTTGGGGCATATTTTGTTGAGATCGGTGAAGTCAATACAAACCTGCTACTTGCCATTCGCCTTCTTCATCAGGACTACATTCATGATCCAATTAGGGTAAGCTACCTCTCGGACGAAGCCAGTACCAAGTAGCTTATCCACTTCTTTGGCAATTACTTTCTGGCACTCCAGGGTAAAGCTTCTTTTCTTTTGCTTGATAAGACAATGGTTCTAATTGATGCTTAGGTAGTGTGTCATTACCTTCGGGCTGATGCCGGGCATGTCAGTCAGAGTCCAAGCAAATACATCAGCATTATCATGCAAGGAGATAAGATGTTGTTTGGTTACCTCATCGAGCTTCGACCCAGTCTGGATAGTATGATCCTTGTTGTCGTTGTTCAGTGGGATTGTCTCCAGGTCTTCCATAGGCTTTCTCCTTTCTTCAAACTACTCATCATGGGTGTCCAGTCCATCCATCGGATATGCTTCGGGGACCCTATGCCATGAAGTGTAATAGAATAACACTATTGTGCCAAGGTCTGATCTCCTCTAACTTCACCAACTCTAGATTCAGTGAAAAACATCATTTTTAAGTGATAGGTAGACACCACAGCTCAGAGTGCATTGAGTTCTAGATGCTCGAGGATGCCATTGTAAGCCGAAGGTGCCCGAACTACCAAAAAGTCAACTTGGGCCTTCACTCTCGGGGGGAGCGACCAGCAATTACAGGGAGGGTTATGACTCCCTCAAAAGATACGGCATCCCTAGTAAATCCCACTAGAGGGGGGTCCATTCGGCCTAGCCATTCTACAGGTATACCCATTTGAGAAAATGCATCGTAAAATAATACATCAGCCGAACTTCCATTATCAATGAGGATGCGGCGTACATCATAATCGATAATATTTAACATTACAACTATCACATCATTATGCGGGAACTAAACTCCTTCAGCATCTTCATCAGTAAGGGTAAGAGACCCCACAGTTCTTCGCTTCTTGGAAGGTTCGGCCACATCGTCTACACTGCTTCAGTGCTCCCTAATTATTGCATTTATTATTCCGATGGGAGGTCGGTCTATTGAAGATTCCCTTTGCTACTACTTTGGTGGGTGAGGGGACCCCCACCATTGTTTCAGTTGCACATGCCATCGCCTAATGAATTGGTCCAAGTGACCATGCCGAACAGCTCCTCAATTTCATCTCGAAGCTGGAGGCAGTCTTCAGTGTCATGGCTATGATCGCGATGGTAGAGGAAGTATTTATTTAGAATGCATTGCCTCGGATGAGCCAAAGCTTCCTTGCTAGAGGGAGATGATCCTTGATTTCCATCATCACTTGCATCCTCGGAGTGTTCAGTGGTGTGTAGTTGGTGAACCTTTGAAGTGGAGATACTTGTCGCTCTCTCCTAGGGTTCTTCTGTCGGGGATTTTGTGGGGTAGTCCAGCACCTCTATCTTTTGGGTAGAGAATGGGAGTGTGACCAGTTCTTTACAAGAGACTTCATCTTTTCTCCTTTCTTTCCTTCTTCACCTGATGCTCCCATCAAAGATTCACCTTCAAAAGCCTCATCGGCCCGTGCATACTTTTTCGCCCGAGCCAACATCTCTGCGAAATCATGCGGGTAGGTTTTCTCCAAAGAATATTGGAGTCTGTTCTTTAGAAACCCATCCTTCAAGGTGGTCATGGCAACCGATTGGTCAAGGTTGTGCACCTCTAATACGGCTGCATTGAAATGGCCAAGGTAGGATTGGAGCGACTCCCCTTCTTTCTGCTTGATATTAATCAAAGAGTTCGATCCTTTCTACTACCGCTGACTGCTCACAAAGTGACCAATAAATTACCTGCTCATTTGATCGAAGGAGTGGATCATCCACAGCTTCAAGCTTGAGTATCAGTGCCAAGCTGTACCTTTTAGAGTGGAGGGAAAGGCTCAGCAGAGGGCAGCATTGGTGGCCCCATGAAAAAATATTAGGGCCTTGAAACTTTCCAAGTGGTCCACAGGATCGGTAATCCCATGGTAGCTTTCCAACTGAGGTAGCTTGAAGTGGCTGGAGATTGGCTCTTGCATGATCCAGGTGCTAAATGGTGGATCGATGTTGTACCCATCATCCTGCACCAAAGTTTGGTTGCAGATTGCATTGATCTGCTCGTTCATCTCTTGGAGTTGGCGATGGACATCCACATCTCGGGCGGCATAATCATCCAAATGATGGGGAGGAGTCCACCAGCTAGGTGTCCGCTAGGGCATCGGGGATGACTATGGTGAGTCTGCCTTTTTCGCTCAGGACTCTATAGGGGAAGTTGCAATTGTTCCTGTGGTGGTGGAGCCAGTTGCGGTGTAGGAATGGCTGGGCGCAACTCCACCATAGGCATGATGTTAGCCGATTGCACCATTGCTATCAGTGCTGCACTCGTTTGTTGTGCTGTCATCATCAGTGCCAGTGCAGCTATAATCTGCTGCATTGCCTGGACGACGGTGGTGAGATTTTGGACCTGCTAAAATAGCAGGTTGAACTGCTCCACACTGACAATAGCTACTTATTGTAAAGGCAGTTGAGGTGCTTCTGATAATGGCATCTGCATTTGGTGATTGGCCACATTTTCTACTTGCTAGGAGGTGTGTTGCCTAGCTATGCTACCCAAGAGGGAGGGGTGAATTGGGTTACTAAAAATTTTAAGTGAGGAGTGAATCACAAAAATTGTGCTTTGAATGTGATATGTGATGTATAAAGATAAGAGCAAAGGATGTGTCAGATACTAACATAATTAAGCAAGAAACTAATACAAAAATACAATAAAAGAGATCAACACATTATAAACAAGAAGGTTTACAGTAGTTCGATACCAATCTTGCACCTACATCCACTCTCCAAGCTCCTACGTGAGAATTCCAATCCACTAATCATTTTCAACGATTGCAATGTCGAATACCATCAAATCTAGCTATTTTTAGCTAAACACTTATTTTTCAGATACAAGTCAATCTTTTATACTCCGATTTAAAGTTTGGATCAATCTTCTCAAGTTTTGAAGCCCCTCAAAAACTCAAAATAGGAAGCAAGAGAAAGTTGGTTTACAATGTTAAACACAAATTAGCTCCTCAATGAGCACAATAAAATAATAAATATACTTTACTCAAAATGGAAGAAGCCTTTGAGAACCCTCTCTGAAGGAATGAAGACTTGAACGAGCATTGGAGAGGTCGTTGAGCTTGAAATGAATGCTTCTTTTGCTTAAAGCTGAATTTTCTTTAGGGCTGATTTCTCTCTTGATTTTTTTTTCTATTTTTCTCCCTTTTGAATGGCTTTATACCTTCAATCAATGCTGAAAAATATTTAGTAGCCATTAAGAGTCATTGGAGAGGATTTAGAAAGCATTTAATATACCAAAATTGGGCTGAAAAACTAATCATTGCAGATTTTTTCGTTGCAGGGGGTGCCCCTTATGTCGACCCCGAGAAAAGGGTCACCCCTTTTTCGTCAGTCCAAAAATGGCTTTCTGTTTTGGCTCAAAAACAACAGAGGATGACCTAATAATCACCTCTTTTCATATGGGATGTCCCAAGGATCGCCCCTTTTTGCGTGCCACTCCAGAAATCCTACATGCCAGCATGCCATTTAGAAGGGGTCGACCTAAGGGTCACCTATTTTTGCCCAAGCTTGCTTTTCTTCAATTTTAAACTTTCAAAAACTTTGAAATTACCTCCAAATGATTTGATATCAACTTGAATGATCTTGAGGCTTCCAAAAAACTTCAATTACATCTCCAACTTGATGAATTTGCTACTTTGGCCATCTCCAAATATTTTTACAAATCAAAAGTTTCATACATCTCTGAAATTAACTTTTAAAACATCTCCAAAGATACAATATCATTAGTACCCCTCACAAATATTTTGTGCTCATCAAAATCAATCCTTTAGGACAATAATCTTCTCCTTTTTGATGATGTCAAAATATTTAAGTATAAAAAAAATGAAGTAAATTTAACATTGGAGAAAGATAGTGCCATTTAAAATGGAGCTAGAGATCAAGATATATACATATATGATCAATTCAATGCATCTTGTAAAGATATTCACTTTTATTTAGCAATTTTCTTTTTAGAGGAGATAAGGGGTCATGAATGCAAGTATACATTTGTGCTTATACTATGTTGCACCAAACCACTTCCCCTTTTTGACATCATCAATGTAGAAAAATAAATTTATATTTTTGGTTAAAACATCTCCTCCTAAAATTTTCAAATTGGTAGAACCTGCTGCATAAATGACACAAAGCATACAATATAGGGCCAATAAAAGTCACATTTGCATTCAAATTTAACTAAAGCATTATAAGGACTTCACATCAGTTCACAATACATAGTTTTACTAAGAAGTACCATACCCTAGAAGGGTTACATATAAGTATAAAATGTTAGCTCTACAACAAAATACAACCAAAATATACAAAAAAAAATCAACATCTATAGTTTCATCTAATAACATAGAATATTAAAATATACATCAAGATAGTACAAAATATAGCATCCATATCCATAATAACTAAACATAATGTGTTTCAATTATCATGCCAATATGAATCATGAAGTAACAAAATAAACACATGTGAATAGATACTTCATGAAAGTTCTAATTTATCCTAAATTCAGATGTTAGGCATTTGATACCAATTTTCATACAAGTACATAAACTCATTTGATATGATCATTTCAAGCAAGAAACATATGAGTATATAATCAATTTAGGAGCAATAATATGAGTATATTAATCAATTTAGGAGCATCTCAAGCACATACTCATCACACATCCTGTCCCTTTTTTTGGTAGCATCAAAAGCTCAAGGATTTTAAAAAAACATGAATCATCAAAATCAAATAAAGACTCAAAAGTTAAAGATATTCAATTTTTAGAATTTGATTTTAGTTCTCTCCTTTACAAATTAAACTTGAGTTGAACTTTTAAATTCAGAAAAGACTTTCCTCCCTCTTCAAAAGTATAGATTCAAAAATACTTCTCAAATTTAGAAAAAAAAATTTAAGGAAGATAGAACTTATTCAAAACTCAAAATTTTAGAGTATCAAAAGTAGGCATAAGATACGTTTAACCTTTTCAAAAGACATCTCTTCCTCTTTGAAAGATATCATATCATTAAGTTCAGAAAAATTATAAATTTTTCAAATTTATCTCAAATAGTATCGTATCAAGAATATATTAATACAAAATACATTTGAACTAAAATATTCAGTTATTTTGCCAAAAATAATGCAATAAAGTGCAAGGCAAGAGAGATGCTATTGATATTGAGTGTGAAAATTTTCTTTAAAAGGAATCTTCTTGATACCAATTGTTTTGAGAATCAACTCAAATAATAATTTACTTGAAATTTTTTTTGGATATCACTTGAAGATTTAGAAGAGTAAGTTTTAAACTTATTTCAAAAAAAAATCAATCATAGCAAAATACAAATCCATATTTTAAATTTGGCTTGATACTAATACATTTTAAAAAATAATGATAGGATCAAATCATGCAAAATATGAATGAATAAGTCTAATAAAAAAATTATGATTATTTTAATCAAAGTATAAATATTCATCAATAAATTTTCTTTTAAATATAATAATAATTTTTCAAAAATATATCAAATGAATAGAATAACATAAGTGTACAAATAGATCGAGATAAATGATCATCAATAATTTTATTTTATTAATTTTCAAAATAATTTTTTTCTATTTAGTTACAAAGAAGATTTCTCTTTTAATATTTCTAATAATATATTCTCCCTTTATTTTTCATAATAAATGCTAGAAAATTTATTTTTCTTGATCCTCCTCCTTTTTCTTCCAAATTATGCATAATTAGTTGATTTTAAGAGAATGAGCTTTATATTTTTCTCCTCCTTAGATTTATAAATAGAGCGTACAATACACTCAGTAAATAAGTATAAATATCAAACAACTAACAATCATCAAGCACACTCAATTTCTAGAAAGAAGTCATATTTTTATTGATTTTCGAAAAGTGATTATAAGAAGGATTACATCAATATATCCAAAAGAATTAAAAAAAAAAATCTAATGAGATCAAAGAAATAGCACTAAGCATAAGGATCCAAAATTTTTAGTTCTCTTTTAATTTCATAAAATCTATCTTCACTTAATGATTTTATACAAATATTAACTAATTATTTTTTAAAATAAATAAATTCAAGCATTACATCATTATTTTGAACATGTTCTTTAATAAAATGGTATCTTATTTCTATATGTTTGGATCTAAAATATTGAATTGGATGTTTGGTTAGATTAATTATACTAGTATTATCATATCTTATGGGAATGTTATTATTGTTCACACCAAAATCTATGAGTTATTACTTAATCCATAAGATTTGAGTACAACAACTTTCGACTGTAATATATTCGATCTCGATCGTTGACAATATCATCAAATTTTGTTTTTTGCTAAACCATGAGATTAAGTTTACTCTAAAAAATTGATAAGTTTCACTAGTATTTTTTTTGTTTAATTTACATCCAGCAAAATCTGCATCGAATATCCTATTAAGTCGATAAATGATTATTTGAAAAATTATAGGCCTAAAGTTTGAGTATCTTTTAAATATTTTAAAATTCTTTTAATAGTATTTAGGTATGATTCTTTGGGATCAAATTGAAATTTTGTACATGTACAAATATTGAACATGATATCAAGCCTACTAGCAGTAAGATATAGCAAAGATCCTATCGTATCTTTATAAAGCTTTAAATCAACACTTATCATTCTCATCCTTATCTAATTTATATGAAGGGCTCATGGGTGTGCCAATGCTCTTGGAGGTCTCCATCACAAATTTTTTTAATAGCTCTATTGTGTACTTGCTTTGATAAATGAAGATCTCTTCTTTTGTTTGTTTAATTTGGAGTCTAAGGAAGAATGTAAGTTCTCCCATCATACTCATCTCAAACTTTTTCTGCATGAGCTTGGCAAAATCTTGACATAAAGTTTCATTAGTAGATCCAAATATGATATCATCAACATATATTTGTATAATAAGAATATCATCAAGCTTTTTTTGTGAAAAGAGTAGTATCTACTTTTTCTCTTAAAAAAATATTTTCTAGCAAAAATTTACTAAGTCTTTCATACTGTGGTGCAAAAATCTGCCTGCGTCGGAGAAACTGGAGTCAAGGGAGTCGCGGTCACCACTGGGACCTGCAAAAGAAGTCTAAACCGGAGGTGGGGTTGCTCCGGTAAGACCCTCCGACGCTTAAGTCAGTTCTCTGCCTCAACAAGAATGGAGTGCTCGAACGAAAATTTTAGCAGAGTTTTTAGGTAAAAAAGTGAGAGCTTAGAGAATAACATATCTGGGGTCCCCTTTTATAGACGGAGGGAGCAGTGGATTGATAGCGACTATTTATGATCGCCTCGTCGTGGGCCGTACGGGGCCAGGAGGAATTTATCATGAAGAGTAATGGGGTGGAGTCATGGCCGTTACCATGGCTCGCCACGTGGAATCAGTTGCAGAGAGTGGAGCGGCGTCCGTTGTCGTGACTCGCCAGGGAGTGGTGGAACCGCACAGGATCCGCCGCAGGGAGTGAAGCAGAATTATGGCCGTTACTGTGGCCTGCCAGGGAGTAATGGAGCCATGTAGGATCCGTCGCAGGGAGTGGAACAGAGTCGTGGCCGTTACTACGGCCTGCCAGGGGGTCCAGACTTATCGGCTGAAGTTCGGTTGGAGTCTGATTTCCACGGAAGATCGGATGGGGATCATTTGTCGAGGAACCTTAGCCGAGACCTTCAGCAGGAATTCAGGGCGAAAGTCCGGCTCCCGTGGGAGCCCGTACAAATCCTACCTGTAGCTGGAGTCAGAGGCGAAGTCCGGCTCCCGTAGGAGCTCGGACGAGGTCTTTCCGCAGTCGGAGTTGGGGATGAAGTCCAGCTCCCGTAGGAGTTTGGACGAAGTTTGTCTGCAGTTGGAGTTTGAGACGGAGTCTGGCTCCCGTGGAGTCCGGATGAAGTTTACCTGCAGTTGAAATTGGAGACGGAGTCCGTCTCCCGTAGGAGTTCGGATGAAGTTTACCTGCAGACGAAGTTGGAGATGGAGTCTGGATCCCGTAGGAGTCCGAACAAAGTTTGCCTGTAGTTGAAGTTGGAGACGGAGTCCGACTCCCGTAGGAGTTCGGATGAAGTCTGCCTGCAGCCGAAGTTGGAGACGGAGTCCGACTCCCGTAGGAGTCCGGACGAAGTTTGCCTACAGCCGAAATTGGGGATGAAGTCCGGCTCCCGTAGGAGTCTGGACGAAGTTTGTCTGCAGTTGGAGTTGGAGACGGAGTTCGGCTCCCGTGGAGTCCAGACGAAGTTTACTTGCAGTTAAAATTAGAGACGGAGTCCGGCTCCCGTAGGAGTTCGGATGAAGTTTACCTGCAGTAGAAGTTGGAGACGGAGTCCGGCTCCCGTAGGAGTCCGGACGAAGTTTACCTGTAGTAGAAGTTGGAGATGGAGTCCGACTCCCGTAGGAGTTCGGATGAAGTCTGCCTGCAGTCAAAGTTGGAGACGGAGTCCGGCTCCCGTAGGAGTCCAGACGAAGTTTGCCTGTAGCCGAAGTTGGAGACGGAGTCCGGCTCCCGTAGGAGTCCGGACGAAGTTTGCCTGTAGTTGAAGTTGGAGATGGAGTTCGGCTCCCGTAGGAGTTCGGATGAAGTCTGCCTGCAGTCGAAGTTGGAGACGGAGTCCGGCTCCCATAGGAGTCCGGATGAAGTTTGCCTACAGCCGAAGTCGGGGACGAAGTCCGGCTCCCGTAGGAGTCCGGACGAAGTTTGTCTGCAGTTGGAG
Organism: Elaeis guineensis; assembly: GCF_000442705.2. NCBI lineage: Eukaryota > Viridiplantae > Streptophyta > Magnoliopsida > Arecales > Arecaceae > Elaeis > Elaeis guineensis. The sequence continues at coordinate 60,838,064 of NC_025996.2, forward strand.
TTGGAGACGGAGTCCGGACAAGTTTACCTCCAGTTGAAATTGGAGACGGAGTCCGGCTCCCGTAGGAGTTCGGATGAAGTTTACCTGCAGTAGAAGTTAGAGACGGAGTCCGGCTCCTATAGGAGTCCGGACGAAGTTTACCTGCAGTCGAAGTTGGAGATGGAGTCCGGCTCCCGTAGGAGTCCGGATGAAGTTTGCTTGCAGCCGAAGTTGGGGATGAAGTCCGCTCCCATAGGAGTCCGGACGAAGTTTACCTGCAGTATCCCCGAGGGGTCACTCCTGACACGAACTTCGGCTGGGGGGGTTTACACCCAACACATACTATGCTCTAGGTGCTTATTTCAAATCATATAAAGCCTTGTTTAATTTGAAAACATGGTTTGAGAAAGCATGATTTTCAAAATAGGAGGACTGCTCTACATATACCTCTTTAGTAATAAAATCATTTAGAAAAGTATTTTTGACATCTATTTGAAATAGTTTAAATTTCATAAAACAAGCATAGACAAGCAAGAGTCTTATAGCTTCTAATTTAGCTATGGGTGCAAAAGTCTCATCAAAATTAATTTCTTCTTATTGATTATACCCTTTAGCTACTAATCTTACTTTATTTCTAATAATATTTCATTTTCATCCAATTTATTTCTAAACACCCACTTAGTTCCAATTATGGGATAATCTTTAGGTCTAGCTACTAAGGTCCATACATAGTTTCTTTCAAATTGATTAAGTTCTTCTTGCATTGCATTAATCTAATTGTGATTTTTTACGACTTCATCAATGATTTTTGGTTCAAAATGAGAGACAAAAGCAAAGTAATTATTAACATCGCCAAGAGAGGATCTAGTTCTTATCCCATGTGTCGAATCATCAATTATAAGTTTCTTGAGATGGTTGTGGATATACCTCCATTCTCTTGAAAGATCATATGTACCTTGAGCTTGCTGCTTTTCCCCATCATCATCATGATCCTCTTCATGCTCTTTTTCATTGTTTATAGTAGAGTCTTTTAGGATGAGTTCCTTTACTCTTTCAATTTGATTTGCATCATCAATAACTTTTTTCTTCTTTGATGGAAGATCATTAGTCTCATCATAAACAACATGCACCGATTCTTCTACAACTAGAGTTCTTTTATTAAAAATTCTAAATATTTTATTAGAAATAGAATAACCAAGAAAAATAGCTTCATCAGATTTAGCATCAAAATTTTCTCACTTATCTTTACCATTTTTTAAAATAAAACACCGACAACCAAAAATATGAAAATATACAATATTGAGTTTTCTCTCTTTTCAAAGTTCATAAGGTGTTTTCTTTAAAATTGGTCTAATTAAAGCATAGTTTAAAATGTAACATGCCGTGTTAATTTTTTCTATCCAAAAATACTTTGGAAGGTTGCTTTTACATAGTATGGTACGTGCTATTTCTTCAAAAGTTGGAGATGGAGTCCGGCTCCCGTAGGAGTCCGGACGAAGTTTGCCTCAGCCGAAGTTGGGGACGAAGTCGGCTCCCGTAGGAGTCCGGACAAAGTTTGTCTGCAGTGTCCCCAAGGGGTCACTCCTGACACGAACTTCGGCTGGGGGGGTTTTACACCCAACACCAGTCCCCCTACTTTCGAGTTCGAGTTTCGATCGGAGGAAGTACAGAAAATTTTCACAGCCGAAGTCGTTTCCTCGAATTCTGCACACGATCACCCTCGAAAATCTTGACATTTAATGCGCGCATGCTGGAGCCTTTTTCGATTAGGGCAACCTGAAGAGTCCTTTCGAAACTCCCACCAAGATGTAATCCTAAGCATCACGCCATAATAGTCCGCGAATGGTCAACCCTATGCCGCGGTGAGTGGGACACGTGGTGGGTACTGGTTGGCTAGGGATACCTGCCACCATAACTGCGCCAGGCTCTGCTGCTTATTTAAGCCCCCGCCTTTCCTTCAGGGGCTTCACTTTGCCTGAAGGCCGACGCCTTTCTTCTGCCCGAGAGCTTAGCCACTTAGCCACTCCATCGGTGCCCTTCCCGACTCCGAGCATCCTTCGCATCGGTCTTTGCCATCTCCGTCGGCTCTCCACCATCTTCAGTCCCCCGAGTCTCTCCGAGGGGTTCTCCCGTCGGGGCCTCCACCTCGGAGGCCAACCTCAAGAGGATGCCACGGACCAGGAGGAGTGCGAGGAGGAGAATAGCGGTCTGCGAGTTCTCCGGTTGTCAAACTGTCGCTGGGGGTTCCCATCACCTTAAAGGGGGCTCGAGGGAGAATTCCTTCAACAACAGGGGTTTAATAACGGGGACAACCGGTGAGGGCGTTCCGCTGAGAATTTTGGAGTAGCTGAACGGGGTGACACCAGTCAAGAGGACAGAGTTGTCGTCACAAGCTGTGGCGGGATTCTTGATGTCGTCGGGGCCGAGGGACCAGAAGCGATCGGCGCTGACGGTGGGGTAGTAGAACTTGTTGCGGGGATGGTGGAAGTAGCGCATGCTGACCTTGCCGGAACACCTAGGATGGAGGTTGTCGTGGAGCACACGGTGGTGGCGCATATCTCCGGCACCATCGCTGCCTCTGGGTAACTCCGGTTCTTCTTGAAACAGGTCGTCGTCGCCGCTGCCGTTGCCTTTGCTGCCCCCTGAATTATATCCCATTCTTTTCCCCCTAGGGTTGGAATTTCGGAGATGGAGCGGAATGAGGCAGGGGGCGAGAGCCGAGAGGCTTATCACACGTACTGGAAAATGCTGCTGGGAAGGACAGAACTGGGAAGAGAAGTCTACAGCTTGAAGTGGCCTCCGGTGTGTCCCTTTCGAGTCTTGTAATAATGCTTTCTTTTTCTAGCCCTCCGGGTCTTGTAACGTATATCTTGTTAATCAAAAAATGAGAAGAGATTTTGTTACTTCGTCCGCATTTTGCGTCGAATTATTGTCTGCCGAACTTCTTTCCTTTACCATTGTTATTGTTGTATTCCCTTCTCTCTTTTTCTCTTCTTTTCTTCTTTTTCTTCTCTCTTTCTTTCTTTCTTTTTTTTTGACGTCGTTGTAGGTTACCGGTTGTTGCCACGTCGGCTTGCCTTTCAGTTATCCTTCTCCCTCAACCTTAAGGGCTCTATAATGTATATTTAATGAATAATATGAGAAGGAAATTTTTTGCTACCTCTTTTACTCATGTGTTGAATTGTCGCTTGCCGAGCTTCTTTTCGACCTTTGCATCATTCGGAGGTACCCGATTGCCATCGTATCGACCCATCTTTTTCATCCGTGGCCGCAATTTGTCTGGGGCCACTCGGGTTTGGTGCCCCCCATCAGGGCTCGAGCTCGGAGGTCTAAGCTTCCGTCACCCTGAGGTAGTCGTCTCATCTCGGGCTTGCGTCAAAAGCTTCCTTGAAAGCTGGGGTTCTTGATGAGAACCCCAATCCTTGCTGAGATGGGGTTCTCTGCATCTTTGACGCTGTTTGTTTTCCATTCATTGTTGACGTAGTCCATCGCTTTCTTTTTAACTCCTCTCCCCTTTTTCTTTTTCGAGTGGGATTTTTCCCTCCGCTCTTGGTGGGGCTGCGGGGGTCCGGCTCCCGTAGGTGGAGTCGGGGCGAAGTCTGGCTCCCGTGGGAGTCCAGACAGAGTCTACCTGCAATTGAAGTCAGAGGTGAAATCTGACTCCCGTAGGAGTCCGGACGGAGCTTACCAGCGGTCAAAGTCGGGGATGAAGTCCGGCTCCCGTAGGAGTCCGGACGAAGTCCGACTCCCGTAGGAGTCCGGATGAAGTCTTCTTGCGATCAAAATCGAGGGCGAAGTCCACTCTCGTAGGAGTCGGGACAGAGTCTTATTGCGAAGGGGCCACTGGGAAGGTCCCCTTTTTTCTCGTCTGATCTTGAATGATCAGACCTTAATTGATGTCGGGGCGAGGTTCTTCCCCTATTTCGTCGTAACAGATTTCAGCTCTGGTTAGGACGAGGTTCTCCTCTGTCTCTAACGTGACTGTAGGGGCACATATGGGCGTTGCTGGGCCCTTCCCCCCATCCGATCTAGGTGTAACCGGGCTTTCGACTTTACTCAAGTTAGGGCGAGGTTCTCCTCCTGTCCCTAACAGGGCTGTAGGGGCACATATGGGCGTTGCTGGGCCCTTCCCCCCATCCGGTCTAGGTGTAACAGGGCTTTCGACTTTACTCAAGTTAGGACGAGGTTCTCCTCCTATCCCTAACAGGGCTGTGGGGGCGCATATGGGCATTGCAGGGCCTCTCCCCCCATCCGGTCTAAAGAGAATCGGGCCTTCGACTTTGTTCAAGTTAGGGTGAGGTTCTCCTCCTTCCCTAACAGGGCTGTGGGGGCGTATATGGGCGTTGCAGGGCCTCTCCCCCCATCCGGTCTAAAGAGAACGGGCCTTCGACTTTGCTCAAGTTAGGGTGAGGTTCTCCTCCTATCCTAACAGGACTGTGGGGGCGCATATGGGCGTTGCAGGGCCTCTCCCCCCATCCGGTCTAAAGAGAACGGGCCTTCGACTTTGCTCAAGTTAGGGCGAGGTTCTCCTCCTGTCCCTAACAGGGCTGTGGGGAGCATATGGGCGTTGTAGGGCCTCTCCCCCCATCGGTCTAAAGAGAACCGGGCCTTCGACTTTGCTCAAGTTAGGGCGAGGTTCTCCTCCTGTCCCTAACAGGGCTGTGGGGGCGCATATAGGCGTCAGGGCCTCTCCCCCATCCGATCTAAAGAGAACCAGGCCTTCGACTTTGTCGAGATGAAGTTCCCCTCCTGCTTCTGACACAGTTTGTTTTGACTGCCCTGTCGATATAAGCTAGTGCCAAGAGGGGAGACATGTAGATATGCAACTTTTATTTAAAACAAAGTTATCGGTAATACATTCGTAAGTTTTTCGAGCTCCATGGTCGCGGAGGTCTGCTCCTCTGAGCTCCTTGAGGTAATAAGTTTCGGGTCGGACTACCTCTTTGACCTCATACGAACCTTCCCAGTTTGGGCGAGCTTCCCTCGATCCTGAGGTTGCGAGACAGCGGCTCATCGAAGCACTAGATCTCCTACTCTAAAGGCTTTATTCTTGACCCGGGAATTGTAATAGCGGGCGACTTTCTGTCTGTAGGCTGCCATCCGAACTTGAGCTACCTCCCGCTTTTCTTCCAGCAAGTCAAGGTTGGCTTTAAGACCTTGCGAATTATGATGTTCGTTGAATGCCACGACCCGTGCTGACGGGAGTTTAAGCTCAATTAGGATGACGGCCTCCATTCCGAAGGCTAAAGCAAAGGGGGTCTTCCCCCGTGGGCAGTCTTTGGGTAGTTCGATATGCCCACAGCACATGATAAAGTTTGTCTGTCCAAGTTCCCTTCGCCTTTTCAAGCCTTGTCTTGATCCCCTGCAGCAGGGTTCTGTTGGTCACTTCAGCTTCGCCATTCACCTGAGGATGGGCTACTGATTGAAGTTGTGGGAGATATTTAGATCTTCACAGAATTCGATGAATCTTGCTCCCACGAATTGCCGCCATTATCAGTGATTAGGGTCTTTGGCAGACCGAACCTGCATACGATTGACTTCCAGAAAAATCTTGCACTTTTGCTTCTGTGATTTTTGCCGGTGGTTCGGCTTCAACCCATTTGGTGAAGTAGTCGATCGCTACTAGGAGGAACTTCCTCTGCCCCGATGCCAAGGAAAGGATCCAAGGATGTCCATCCCCCATTGCGCAAAAGCCATGGGGCACTCAAGGGTGTAAGCTCGGTGGTGGGTTGTCTCTGGATGTTGGCATATCTCTGGCATCAATCACACTTTCTGACGTATTCAATCGAGTCATGATGCATCGTCGGCCAGTAATATCCTGGCGGAGCAACTTGTGGGATAAAGATCTAGCCCCCAGATGGTTTCCACAGATTTCTTCATGCACCTCCCACAAGGCGCAGTCAGCTTTCGAAGGCCGGAGATATTTCAAAAGGGGCAAAGAGTATGATCTCTTGTACAACTTGCCCTCATAAAGGATGTATCGGGAGGCTTGATTTCTGAGCTTTCGAGCCTCTTTTGCATCCTGGGGGAGAACCCCGTTTGTGAGATAGGTTATCAGTGGGTCGATCCAGCTGGGCTCGTGGTCAATTTCCATCACGGGCCGCGATTCTTCCGTACTCGGGCACTTTAGAACTTCAAAGAGAACACCCTTGGGCAATTCGACCGGAGCCAGTGTTGCCAGCTTGGAGAGAAGGTCGGCCCTGTATTTTCCAACCTCAGAATCTGCCTGATGTTGAAGCTGCTGAAGGCGGGAACAAGCTCCTTTACCTTTTCAAGATATTTAGCCATGCTGTCCTCCCATGCTTCGTAGTTTCTGTTGACTTGTCCCACTACTAGTTGAGAGTCACTGTGGACCTGGAGCCGATCTATCCCCAGCTCTTTGGCGATCCTCAGTCCTGCGATCAGAGCTTCATATTCTACTCCATTGTTTATTGCGGAGAACTCAAAGCGCAGAGCGTACTTCGCGACGACTCCCTCTGGACTGATCAAGATCAGGCCCGCGCCTGTGCCCGACATGTTGGAAGACCCATCCACGTAGAGGGCCCAAAAGCAACTAGAGGGATCTGCCTCTTCTTTGGGGGAGTTCGGTCGGGATTTCAGGCCGTCAATTTGCATTGTTCAGGTTCGGCCTCCTCTGGGATAGTACATTCCACTATGAAATCTGCCAATATCTGGGCCTTCACTGCTGGCCTGGGTCGATAGTTGATGTCGAATTCTGTGAGCTCTATCACTCATTTTGCCATCCTCCCGGAGGCATCCGCCCGGTGTAGAATCGCCTTGATCGGTTTGTCGTGAGCAGCGTTACGGTGTGCCCTTGAAAGTAGGGTCGGAGCCTCCGGGCTGCAATCAGCAAGGCGTAAGTCAGTTTTTCTAATTTAGTATACCTGATCTCGGTGTCTCTCAACGTGCGGCTGACGTAGTAGATCGGCCGTTGGACTTTTGCTTCTTCTTTGACAAGGACTGCCGCGAGAGCCATGGGAGAGACCGCCAGGTATAAAAATAGTTCCTCTTCAGGCTCTGGCTTTGCCAATAGCGGAGGTGAGCCGAGGTAGCTCCTTAGTTCTTCGAATGCCTGTTGGCACTCAGGGGTCCAACAGAAGTTCTTCGGCTGCTTGAGGTTTGGAAGAAGGGTAAGCACCGTTCGGCTGACCTTGCGATGAAGTGATTCAGGGCTGCTACCCTCCCTGTAAGGCGCTGAACTTCTTTTATCGACCTTGGGGCGCCATCTCCTGAATGCGTGAATTTTCTTCTGATTGGCCTCAATTCCACGCCCCGATACCATGAAGCCCAGAACTTTTCTGAAGTCACTCCGAAAGCACATTTAGTCGGGTTCAGCTTCATTTTATATTTTCGGAGGGCGCTGAAGGTCACTTCGAGGTCGGCGACGTGGTTCATGGAAGATTTGCTTTTTACGAGCATGTCATCCACATAGACCTCCATGTTGCGGCGATCTGCTCCTTGAAGATTTTGTTCACCAACCGCTGGTAGGTTGCGCCTGCATTTTTGAGGCCGAAAGGCATGACCCTGTAACAGTAAAGGCCACGGTTAGTAATGAAAGCAATCTTTTCTTCGTCTTCCGACGCCATCCTGATTTGATTATAGCTGGAGAATGCATCCATGAAGGTGAGGAGCTCATGGCCCGAGGTCGCAACCACCAGTTGATCAATTTTGGGCAGGGGGTAGCTGTCCTTTGGCAGACTTTATTCAGCTTTTTGAAGTCTATGCACATCCTCCACTTGCCGTTTGCCTTTTTGACTAGGACAACATTGGAAATTCAATCAGGATAATTGACTTCTCTAATGAATCGACTTTCAGGAGTTTGTCCACTTCCTCGGCTATCGCCTTCTACCTCTCTGGTGCATGACCTCAAATTTTTTCTTTCATCGGTCGATGCTTTGGATCGATGGCTAGACGGTGCTCCATGACTTCCATGTCGATCCCCGATATGTCCGTCGGAACCCAAGTGAAGATGTCCGCATTCTTTCATAGAAAATCGATGAGTTGCATCCGCACCTCTTTCCCCAGGTTGGAGCCGATCATCGCCACATGCTCCGCATTCCCGTCGTTCAAAGGGATCGGTACCAGATCTTCGATTGGGCCACCCCTCTCTTCAGTGAGGTCGTCGCGAGCATCCAGCCCATCAACTGGACAGGGGTCGGATTGGTCGCTTCTTTGCAAGGCTATGTTGTAGCAGTGTCTGGCCAGGGGTTGGTCTCTTCTGACCTCTCTGATCCCCTGGTTGGTAGGGAATTTCAACTTCAAATGGTAAGTTGACACGACGGCTCGGAGAGCATTGAGGTCAGGTCGGTCGAGGATTGCGTTGTCGGCTGACGGTGCCTTCACCACCAGAAATTCACCAGAGCCCTGGATTGTCTTGGATATCGACCCACAGCTACAGTCAAAGTCATCACTCCCTCCACCAGGACAGCGTCACCGGTAAACCCTACTAGAGGGGAGGTAATCGGCCTCAAATGGCCATCAAGGATGGACATTCTTGAAAAGACGTCGTAGAACAAAATATCGGCTGAACTTCTATTGTCGACAAGACTGCGGCGGATGTCGTAGTTTGCTATATTCAAGGAAACCACAATCGCATCGTTATGAGGGAATTGGACTCCCTGAGCATCTTCTTCAGTAAAAGTTATGGGCTCCTCAATCTTTTGTCGCTTGGGGGGTACAGCCAGTACGTTGGTTGCTTCCTGCCGGGATCCTCCCAAGATGGTGTTGGCGAAAACCGTCGGAGGTCGATTGTTCGACCGCTCCATGCCGGCAACCATTGCTGGAGGATGTGGGGCATGGGAAACCAGAGGCGAGGTCGGAGCCTGAGATCTGACCGCGGAGGCCGTGGGTCGCCATGTGGATGCTTCGCGAGAAGGCATCGGGCGAGGATCCAGTGTGGGAAGGAGGAGCGGATGTCGGAGAAGATGACCAGAGGCGGTCCCGTTGAGCGCTCCTTTAAGAATAAGGGTACTGTGAAGGTTCGCGCCCTTCCTCTAGCGCCAATCCTGTTGGTGCAAAAATTCGCCTGCGTCGAAAAAGCTGGAGTCGAGGGAGTCGCGGTCACCGCTGGGACCTGCAAAAGAAGTCTAAACGGAGGTGGGGTTGCTCCGGCAAGATCCTCCGACGCTCAAGTCAGTTCTCTGCCTCAACAAGAATGGAGTGCTCGAACAGAAATTTTAGCAGAGTTTCTAGGTAAAAAAGTGAGAGCTTAGAGAATAACATATCTGGGGTCCCCTTTTATAGATGGGGGGAGCAGTGGATTGATAGCGACTGTTTATGATCGCCTCGTCGTGGGCCGTACGGTGCCAGGAGGAATTTATCATGAAGAGTAATGGGGTGGAGTCATGGCCGTCACCATGGCTTGCCACGTGGAATCAGTTGCGGGGAGTGGAGCGGCGTCCATTGTCGTGACTCGCCAGGGAGTGATGGAACCGCACAGGATCCGCCGCAGGGAGTGGAGCAGAATTATGGCCGTTACTGTGGCCTGCCAGGGAGTAATGGAGCCGCGTAGGATCCATCGCAGGGAGTGGAGCAGAGTCTGGCCGTTACTACGGCCTTCCAGGGGGTCCAGATTTATCGGCTGAAGTTCGGTTGGAGTCTGATTTCCATGGAAGATCGGATGGGGATCATTTGTCGAGGAACCTCAGCCGAGACCTTCAGCAGGAATTCAGGGCGGAAGTCTGGCTCCCGTGGGAGCCGGACAAATCCTACCTGTAGCTGGAGTTGGAGGCGAAGTCCGACTCCCGTAGGAGCTCGGACGAGGTCTTCCCGCAGTCGGAGTTGGGGACGAAGTCCGGCTCCCGTAGGAGTTCGGATGAAGTTTATCCGCAGTTGGAGACGAAGTCCGGCTCCCGTGGAGTTGGATGAAGTTTACCTGCAGTTGAAATTGGAGACGGAGTCCGGCTCCCGTAGGAGTTCGGATGAAGTTTACCTACAGCCGAAGTTGGAGACGGAGTCCGGCTCCCGTAGGAGTCTGGACGAAGTTTGCCTGTAGTTGAAGTTGGAGATGGAGTCCGGCTCCCATAGGAGTTCGGATGAAGTCTGCCTACAGCGAAGTTGGAGACGGAGTCCGGCTCCCGTAGGAGTCTGGACGAAGTTTGCCTGCAGCCGAAATTGGGGATGAAGTCCGACTCCCGTAGGAGTCCGGATGAAGTTTGTCTGCAGTTGGAGTTGGAGACGGAGTTCGGCTCCCATGGAGTCCGGATGAAGTTTACCTGAGTTGAAATTGGAGACAGAGTCCGGCTCCCATAGGAGTTCGGATGAAGTTTACCTGCAGTAGAAGTTGGAGACAGAGTCCGGCTCCCGTAGGAGTCCGGACGAAGTTTACCTGTAGTAGAAGTTGGAGACGGAGTCCGGCTCCCGTAGGAGATCGGATGAAGTCTGCCTGCAGTCGAAGTTGGAGACGGAGTCCGGCTCCCGTAGGAGTCCGGATGAAGTTTGCCTGCAGCCGAAGTTGGAGACGGAATTCGGCTCCCGTAGGAGTCCGGACGAAGTTGCCTGTAGTTGAAGTTGGAGATGGAGTCCGGCTCCCGTTGGAGTTCGGATGAAGTCTGCCTGCAGCCGAAGTTGGAGACGGAGTCCAGCTCCCGTAGGAGTCCGGACGAAGTTTGCCTGCAGCCGAAGTCGGGGACGAAGTCCGGCTCCCATAGGAGTCCGGGCGAAGTTTGTCTGCAGTTGGAGTTGGAGACAGAGTCTGGCTCCCATGGAGTCCGGATGAAGTTTACCTGCAGTTGAAATTGGAGACGGAGTCCGACTCCCGTAGGAGTTTGGATGAAGTTTACCTGCAGTAGAAGTTAGAGACGGAGTCCGGCTCCCGTAGGAGTCCGGACGAAGTTTACCTGCAGCCGAAGTTGGAGACGGAGTCCGGCTCTCGTAGGAGTCTGACGAAGTTTGCCTGCAGCCGAAGTTGGGGACGAAGTCCGGCTCCCGTAGGAGCCGACGAAGTTTGTCTGTAGTATCCCCGAGGGGTCACTCCTGACATGAACTTCACTGGGGGGGGGGTTTTACACCCAACACATACTATGCTCTAGGTGCTTATTTCAAATCATATAAAGCCTTGTTTAATTTGAAAACATGGTTTGAAAAAGCATGATTTTCAAAATAGGAGGACTGCTTTACATATACCTCTTTAGTAATAAAATCATTTAGAAAATATTTTTGACATCTATTTGAAATAGTTTAAATTTCATAAAACAAGCATAGACAAGCAAAGTCTTATAGCTTCTAATTTAGCTATGGATGCAAAAGTCTCATCAAAATTAATTTCTTCTTATTGATTATACCCTTTAGCTACTAATCTTACTTTATTTCTAATGATATTTCATTTTCATCCAATTTATTTCTAAACACCCACTTAGTTCCAATTATGGGATAATCTTTAGGTCTAGCTACTAAGGTCCATACATAGTTTCTTTCAAATTGATTAAGTTCTTCTTGTATTGCATTAATCTAATTGTGATTTTTTATGACTTCATCAATGATTTTTGGTTCAAAATGAGAGACAAAAGCAAAGTAATTATTAACATCGCCAAGAGAGGATCTAGTTCTTATCCCATGTGTCGAATCATCAATTATAAGTTTCTTGAGATGGTTGTGGATATACCTCCATTCTCTTGAAAGATCATATGTACCTTGAGCTTGCTGCTTTTCCCCATCATCATCATGATCCTCTTCATGCTCTTTTTCATTGTTTATAGTAGAGTCTTTTAGGATGAGTTCCAGTTCCGCATCGGGAAGCCTACTCCTCGAGCTCTTCGGTACTTTATATGCTTGCCGTGGATAAAGATCATTAGTCTCATCATAAACAACATGCACCGATTCTTCTACAACTAGAGTTCTTTTATTAAAAATTCTAAATATTTTATTACAAATAGTATAACCAAGAAAAATAGCTTCATCAGATTTAGCATCAAATTTTCTTACTTATCTTTACCATTATTTAAAATAAAACACCGACAACCAAAAATATGAAAATATACAATATTGAGTTTTCTCTCTTTTCAAAGTTCATAAGGTGTTTTCTTTAAAATTGATCTAATTAAAGCATAGTTTAAAATATAACATGCCGTGTTAATTTTTTCTATCCAAAAATACTTTGGAAGGTTGCTTTTACATAGTATGGTACGTGCTATTTCTTCGAAAGTTCTATTCTTTTTTTTTACTATCCCATTTTGTTGGGGTGTCCTAGGTACAGAAAAGTTATGATCAATATCTTTTTCTACTAGAAAATCACTACGATTTCATACGTATAGTTCAAAATTTTTTTAGACATCTATGCAACAAAAATAAATAAACTAAAATAATTTTAATTTATTCATGTACTAGATCAGATCTGAAAATCATAGTAAGGATCTTGATATGAACATGTAACCATGATCTAAAATCTGAAATAGATAAACAAACCATTAGAAAAAATAAATGGAGATCAGATCTCCATACCTCGGATCCTGCGGATGTCCCGGGTTCTGATTGTAGCCATGCACACGCCTGACTTCTATTGATATCTATACAAAGCCGCCTGATTAGAGCATCGAGATCATTGATATACTAGTACCTTGCAGATCTCGCTTCTCATCTTTGGATCTAGATCTCTTCTTCTAGTTCTTGAAGAAAGAGATCGCTGCGCGAACTCTTTCGCATAGTTCCGATGGGATCTGAATCAGATCACTATGAAGAAAGAAGAACCCTTTTTCTTCTCTTCTTCTCTCTCTTTTTTTCTCTTAGATCTCATCTCTATCAGATCTGGATATTGGGATGTAAGAAAGAAAGGAGATGGAGGCATTAAGAGAGGAAGTTGGTGGTAAGAAAGAAAGGTCTCTCTTATCTCACAAATGCCATAACCTATTCTTAATTTTTCATACAAAAACCAAAACCATGCCGCCTCTCCTTCACACCCCTTAGAGATAAGATCAAATCTTATCCAAAATAGGAATGAATGGTGTGGAAAAGGAATGAAAAATTTTTGTGCGCTAAAAAGGAAGTTGTTTGAAAACTTTCACGGTAATCTCTTAGCACACATCCACTTTTCAAGAATTTTTTATCACACAAAATTAATTCCTTACACACCCAATCAGATATGATTTAATCCTATTTTGAATCATATTCAAATAAAAAAAAATTAGCAAGAAAGAGAATCCTAGATGGAGTGGGATGCCAACTATTGGCACCCCTCCCCTTCATGCATGCGAAAACAAAAAGGGGGTGCATTTTCACATGCTCCCTCCCCTTTTTTTCATAAATTTTAGAGAGAAAGTCTTAGGAGATTAGGAGTCTCTGAATCAAGGTTCATTTAGTTCAAATAGAGCCTTAATTAGGTTCAAATCGAGTCCGAAACGAGCTGAATTCGAAAAAGCTATCAAGCTTGATCCAATCAAGCCTGAAATCTAAATCTGATTTGGATAATTGAATCTAATTAAATTAAATTAAATTAATAATTAAATTTAATTTAAATTAATTAAAATTTAATTTATAATTTAATCAATCTAAAAAAAATTATAATATTTATAATTAAGTCCCTGCATTAACAATTAGCAGCTGTCAAAATTGTAACGCTTACAAATTAGCAGTTTTTAAAATTCAAACTATCAATCTGATTGATAATTTGAATATGATCCAAATTATTGATCAGATCAAGCTTCTTTTGTGTATGACCCTTCAGGTTCTATTATGTCTGGTAGTAAAACATACCGTGATCTCTATCACAATATCATGAAACTCTTTTCGATGGGCTGAAACGAATGCAACTCACCTTAACAAAGATCATTAATCCAAAAATGATCTTAGTGAGTTCTCACGATCCACCAGTGACATCTAACAACATGTAGTGACAACCCAGCAAACAAAAAAGTGAACCCCTAAGTGCAGTTATCGTGGGATACAATTCCTCTATCGAGAGTCCCGACTTGATGGAGGTCATGGAGAACTCGTCAAACCCCATCATCAGTCATATGCTAGATTGGCTCGACTCGAGTTTATTTATGAATCCCATGAAAATTCTTTTTCAGTATTCACAGTTACTCTGGCCAGAGATTTTTCTAAAATCAGTCTTACAAATCGCATAAAACTTCTCCTTTTCTATCAAGATCGATAGATTCCATTTACATGCATCCTACTCTAAACAGTGAATCTGAACCTACATAGCCAACATACACAGCAAGGATCCGAATGGCTAGGGATCAAGAAAATGTACAGTCAAACTATGTAGCCTTATTGCAAATAGCTAACACACCGCAGATCAAAAGATCAGTCACACCACTACAGCATCGAGAAAGATCACTGACGAGTGAGTAGATATTCAAGTGGTTTTTGTGTTGGTCACGCTCAGTACAAGTTGTTCTCTATCAACCACTTACACTCTCAGCCCAATATCTTTACACCACAGACTCAAGACTCATCTACCCCAAAAGGAGGTGATTCGTGCACCGATCTCAATGGATTGATCACTATCCTCCGTGATGATCCTTCGATCGGGACCATTTCGAAATTAACCACTAATGATGTATGTCCCAAATTCTCAACATCTTGAGAATATACAAAATCATCTTTGTTAATTTTTAGAACAAATCATGAATACATAAGACATGATTGGTTATAAAGACTGCCCATCAAGTACAAAATATGCTCTAGAGAAAAGTATGTGTCAGCCAAGATTGGCTTCTAGGGCACACATCCAACAAACTTCACTTGCACTAAAGCCAATCTGCCATATACTTGAGCCCCATCTTCTGAAGATAGGCTTCGGTGTTTAGCTAGCCAAGTGACTTAGGCCTACCACTATTATGTGAAGTCTACTCTCTATACCTCCATGTATTTCTATTTGAGGTAATCGTGTATATCTCTGCTCTATGTACATGAACTTCTGGTGAGACCTTGGCTCCTTAGCAAGGGCTATGGACCATTATCTTTGCAGTACAATATCATAGCATCTAATGGTATGACATCTAGTTTTACAACTATCATAAAAATTAAAATGCATCCTATACATCTATAGCATATTCAGCTTCTATTGGTCGATTGCCTGAAACCCTTCCAGCATATCGAACAATATAACTCAAGAATACATGCTGATGTAAATATTCTACCATTTAGCATCAGTGTATCCTTCCACTCTTAGCTCTAACTCTTCTTCAAAGATAAAGAATAATCTCTTAGTGCTTCTCAAGTACTTAGGGATATTTTCACACAATCTGTTGCATCCAGTCTGAATTCGACTAATATCTGCTCATGACTTTCACAGCAAGATATATCAAGTCAAGTACATAGCTTGACATACACCTATGCCTAAGAGGATAACGGATCTCTCTTGGAGGTTTCAATGCTGAACCCTTTCAGCACCTCTTCTATGTACTTGTCTGTGAAAATCAAACATCTTTTAGGATCTATCTCTATAGACCTTTTATTTCTAGAATATTTGACGTAGGTCTTTGAAAAGAAAATTCTATATGTAACCACATAATAACCGATGTCAGCATGGGACCCTCCCACTGACCTTTATGTAACTACATGATTCCTCATGTCACATCATTGTAAGTTTTAAGATCATCCCTATGTTCCCAATCTCCCTCGAGAAACACTTTCTTTGAATTCTTTGTAAAAATACCAAGTATCTTTTTAAAGGATAAGACTCCCTACTAGATCTACAAGGTGGAGAAAGTACTACATATACTAGCTCATCTTAAATAGGTTGTACAGGTCTTGTTACTCGTTGTTCTTTAAAGATTTCTCTTTGAGTTCATCCTCCCACTGTTTCCAAAGAAAATAGTATGATTGCTTACAATCATATTGTGAACCACTGGAAAGAAAAAGTGACATCTTAAACCCTTTTGGGATACCCCATAAATGAGCTCTTACAGACCTATCCTCTAACTTGTCCATCATATCATATCTCATATGGTGTAGTGAAATCAACTTTAGAGAAAATTTAATTTAGATTTTAGAAATTAAATCTTATTCCTAAAGAAACAATAATTAAACTAGTGATATTTATGATGGACTTGACCATATCTCATATAGTGCCATCGCTTCTCAAAGATATACTATTGAGCTGAGGTGTACAAAGAGAATTCCATCATGAAACTATTTATTTTTTTAGATAATCGATAAATTTTCTATTTGGTATTGCATCCTCGATCTAATCGAAGTATCTTTAGAGTTTTTTCGATTTATCTTTTCAACTTCATATCCGAATTCTTTGAACCTTTCAAAGTCTTTCAGATTTATATCTCACATACATATACCTATACCATGACTGCTCATCAATAAAGATAATGAAGTAGTGATAACCTCCTAGTCTGGCTCATCAAATGGGCCATACATATCATATGTGTACTAGGATAAGTATTTCAGTGGTCCTATTCCTTTAACCCATAAAGGACAGCTTGGTCATTAATCCTCAAAGAGATGATTCACAGACTAGATATGACTTAATAGTCAATAAGCCCAAAGGTCCATGTTCTCCGATCAGTAAATCATTTCTTCTCATATATGACCTAGCCAAAAAAACCATCTATGTGCTTCAGGTTATTTGGTTCTAGATCTCTCAGACCCAATGGTATTCACTATTTGCTCAAATAATTTTTCATAAATGTATCACCATACAAATGATAAAAATTAAATCCAAATGGTAATCACTGAGATTAGGTGCTCATGGCCTAGTGCAATTTTTGCATCATTGCCGACTCAAAAGAGTCACTTCACCTTTCCTCAGTCCTCTTCTTTCTTTAGACCTTATATTAAAGTGCGTAATATGTGCTAGAGTCTAATGAAAAGAGAAAATCGTAAGATCAATTTTGAGCATGATATACCTTCCAAAGGCATATAAATATTTTTTTAGGTTCTTCAGATATGTACCTCTGAACTTTTTAAGATCTCTTAGTTATCAATATATCGATCAATTCAGTTAAGGTGCTATAATATTTATTCATATAATAATTTTATAAACTATCCGTATGAATCAAAAATTATAGGATCAAATTCATTAGTAATTGTTTATGTATAGTCATGTCGAGCTTTTCAAGCTCTTCAATATCTTTGATCATCGATCATGGACAAACTGTCCATCATACATCTCATACACTGTGCGACTCTGATCATCTCATAACTATTACAGATGAATCAGCATGTCATTGACAGTCTACATATCTCCATACATATATTAGATTTTATTAACTATGGAATCTAATTTATAGCACCTAACCTAATTGTCAATATCCAATCATTTATCAACTATAGCTCGTTGACTGTGGATTGGACAAGCTGATGACATTGGGTTAACCTGATCAAGAATATGACTTAATTTTTAAAACCTAAGAACTATTCTTAGATTTACGAGCTAGAATATGTAATTGATTTTGATTAAGTGGTTAATATCTAAGATTCGAATTAGAGGGTTGGAAGCTAAAGAATTGATCATAGAGAGTAAAATTTTAATTACATGATTGTACTTGTAATAGTTTGCTCTAAAGACTTTTAAAACAAACAAAAAGCTCTCACTAATCTTTCAAGTCTCTCACACTCTTCGGGTTGAGAAATAAAAACTCTAACACGATAATAGGTTCTAGTGGATGCTGCGGTCCCATTGATGTATGGCACCTTATCTAACAGTTATTGATGATATGTATACTAATGTATGGATAATACTTTATCCAGATGCTTCTTCAAGCATGTTGCAGGACTTGATCTCTGGTCCTGTGACCTCACCTAACAGTTATTGGCACATTTCTTAGTTAAGTCCGACCCATCATTCACCAGCGAGTGCAAAACCGTCATTGGATCCCTCACCTAACAGTTATTGGGCCCAACCCCATCTTTACCCCGGGGCATCGAATGTCAATAGAATGGTTGTACCTTCCCGATGCAATCGAACTACTGTAACCAGTTGAGAATGATCAATATCGAAAAAGGCACCTGCATCTCTACAACGATGGAAGACCAGTAGACTTAATATTTAGTGAGAAGATTTGGGTTCAGATCTCTTCAAATGAGTTACATACATCTGATGTAATGACCAAGATGGTTTGGGTCAGCACATTATATGTCTGACCAACCTAGTTGGTATGGGTGAACTCAGATCAACAAGTAACCTAATACAAAACATAATCTCCCAAGATGGCCAAGTAAAGATGAGTGGGGGTCCCCCATTGCTTTTCTTAGACACCAACGAATTGGCCAAATCAGACAATGGAATTAATTAAATAATCACCATCTAATACTTGCCTTAGATACCAAATTGGTTGATTAGAATTAATTAGGTTAACCTATAGACCCGAGCTCGAACCGCTGAGCCAAATTCGATCTTGACTTAATCAATTCATATCACATGTGAATCAATTTGATCAACTACAACTAAATTTAATTTTGAGCCCTTTGACCTAATCCCAATCAACTCTTGATTAGGTTTGATCAACTGCTCAAAATCGAAAAGGATCCTAACCTGATCTAATCAATGACCCTAGTTGTAGTTTAGTCTCTAAATCTAATTTGTTTAACCCATACCTAAAGTCCATGTTTTATGCATTAAAATTTAGATCTTAAATTTATAATTTATAATTTTAAATCTTAATTCTTAATTAAGTGCATTATGTACATGGGTTTAAATTTAGATCTCAAATTTTTTTTAATCTAAACCATTTATGTTGTATCTTATACAATATCGCTGTTTGCATAATCGAGTCGATTCACCCTAGTATACGAATCGACTTGTCATAGTGAGTCAGCACACATTGAGATAAAAAAAATTTATAGACCTAGCCTGCACAATTGAGTCAGTTCATCAGCAAATGAGCCGACCTACCAGGGTCTCGAGTCGACTCCAACAAAAATAAGTCAACTCACCTTAACAACTCGAGTCGACCTAATAGAAAATTGAGTCAATTTCACAGGCATACCAGTCACAGTTTTATGCTCTCATGCAAACAAAGCCTAAGATTTTGGATCTAGAATTTTGCAGAAATTAAATTTTAGATTAGATGTCAAACAATATATCAAATATAATATTAATCGATCTAAAACACATAAAAATACATGCATAATCTGATTTAAATTTAAAATATGTATCATATATACTTTTTCGTTTGCTGTTCATCTTCATGAAAAATATCACAGTCGGTACCCCTATACATCATAAGAGAGAACCCATCGAATAACGAGAGAGAAACTTTAATCCCTTCATCATCTTATAATCGGATGGTCATGGTGACTATTCCAATTCAATTACTAAGCTACTAAAAATTTAATCTAACATATCACATATGTAATCAATTAAAAATCAAATCTAATTATCTTTCACATGTCAAATATATGAACAATAATATTAAATCTATGCATGTAGAAAAAATTTTAGCAAACATACTAGATCCAAATTATATTTTAATTAAAATATTCAGATCTAAAACTAATTTCAAATCTGAATAACTCATGATTTATTTTTGATCTGAAATGATTTGAGATCTAAAATAATCTTGTAATCATATTACAATATGTAGAAAAATCAAATCTAACCTTAATTGATGTTCTACATTGTTCTAGGACAACCGTTCAATATAACAGAGATTATGCCAGGACAACCTTATTTCAGAATGATGTGATCTTCTTATTAACCTTTAGATCTAATTTATATAAATCAAATATCAATTTGAAGAGATTTCATGTTCGTATCAGAACTTATGCTCTGACATCACTGTTAGAAAATCACTATGGTTTCGTACGTGTAGTTCAAAAATTTTCTAAACATCTATGCAGCAAAAATAAATAAATTAAAATAATTTTAATTTATTTATGTATCAAATTAGATCTAAAAATTATAGTAAGAATCTTAATACAAACATATAATCATAATCTAAAATTTAAAATAGAAAAACAAAACGTAAGAAAAAATAAATGGAGATCAGATCTCCATATCTCGGATCCTGTGGATGTCCTAGGTTCTGATCGTAGCCATGCTCGCACCCGACCTCTACTGGTATCTATATGAAGCATCTAATTGGAGCATCGAGATCACCGATGTGCTAGCACCTTGTAGATCTCGCTCCTCATCCTTAGATCTAGATCTCTTCTTCTAGATCTTAAAGAAAGAGATCGCTGCACGAACTCTTTCACGCAGATCCGACAGGATCTGAACCAGATCACTATGAAGAGAAGAAGAATATTTTTTCTTCTCTTCTTCTCTCTCTTTTCTCTCTTAGATCTGATCTCTATCAGATCTGGACATTGGGATGTAAGAAAGAAAGAAGATGGAGGCATTAGGAGAGGAAGTTGGCGGTAAGAAAGAAAGGTCTCTCTTATCTCACGCATGCCACACCCTATTCTTAATTCTTGTTGTACATAAACCAAAACCATGCCACCTCTCCTTCATTCCCCTTAAAGATAAGATCAAATCTTATCCAAAATAGGAATGAATGGCGTGAAAAGGAATGAAAAATTTTTGTGCGCTAAAAAGGAAGTTGTATGAAAACTTTCACAGTAATCTTTTAGCACACGTCCACTTTTCAAGAATTTTTTATTGCACAAAATTAATTTCTTACACACCCAATGAGATATGATTTATTTCTATTTTGAATCATATTCAAACAAAAAAAAATCAGCAAGAAAGAGAAGCCCAGATGGAGTGGGACGCCAACTCCTCTTCATGCATGTGAAAACAAAAAAGGGGCATGTTTTCACATGCTCCCTCCCCTTCTTTTTATGAATTCTAGAGAGAGAGTCTCAGAGGACTAAGACTTCTGAATCAAGATTCATCTGATTCAAATAGAGCCTTAATCGGATTCAAATTGAGTCCGAAACGAGCTGAATTCGAAAAGGCTATCAAGCCTGATCCAATCAAGCCTGAAATCTAAATCTGATTTAGATAATTGAACATAATTAATATTAAATTAAATTAAATCTAATTAAATTAAATTTGATTTAAATTAATTAAAACTTAATTTATAATTTAATCAGTCTAAAAAAAATTATAATATTTATAATTAAGTCCCTATGCTAACAATTAGTAGTTGCCAAAATTGTAACGCTTACAAATTAGCAGTTTTTAAAATTCAAAATATCAATCTGATTGATAATTTGAATATGATCTAAACTATTGATCAGGTCAAACTTCTTTTGTGTGTGACCCCTCAGGTTTTATTCTGCTGGTTGTGAGACATACCATGATCTCTATCACAGTATCATCGAAACTCTTTTTGATGGGCTGAAACGATTCCAACTCACCTCAACAAAGATTGTTGATCCAAAAATGATCTTAGTGAGCTCTCACGATCCACCAATGACGTCTAGCAACATATAGTGACAATCTAATAGAATAGAAAAGTGAACCCTAGGTACAGTTATCGTGTGATACAATCTCTCTATCGAGAGTCCCGACTTGATGGAGGTCATGGAGAACTCGTCAAACCCCATCATCAGTCATATGCTAGATTATCTCAACTCGAGTTCATTTGTGAATTTCATAAAAATTTTTTTCCAATATTTACACTTACTCTGGCCAGAGATTTTTCTAAACTCAGTCTTACGAATTGTATAGAACTTCTCTTTTTCTACCAAGGTCAATAGATTTTATCTAGATGCATCTTACTCCAAACAACGAACCTGAACCTACATAGCCAACATACACAGTAAGGATCCGAATGGCTAAGGACTAAGAAAATATATAGTCAAACTATATAGCCTCATACGAATAGCCAATACACCGCAGGTTAAAGGACCAATCACATCACTGCAGTATCGAGAAAGACCATTGATGAGTGAGTAAACATCCAAGTGGTTTTTCATATTGGTCATGCTCAGTATAAGTTATTCTTTAACAACCACCTGCACTCTCATCCCAGTATCTCTACACCACAGACTCGAGACTCATTTGCCCCAAAGGAAGGTAATCCATGCACCGATTTCGAATAGATTGATCACTGTCCTTCGTGATGATTCTTTGATCGAGAGTATTTAGAAATTAACTACTAATGATGTATGTCTCAAATTCTCAACACCTTGAGAATATACAAAATCATCTTTGTTAATTTTTAAGATAAATCATAGATACATAAGACATGATTGGTTATAAAGACTGCCTATCAAGTACTAACATGTCCTAGAGAAAAGTATGTGTCGGTCAAGATTGGCTTTTAGGGCACACATCCAACATTTTCATCATAAAATTTTCTAAAATCTTAATTTCAAACTCGATGCCATGATCACTTTGAATTTTAAGAATTGGATGACCTTTTTCATTTGAAACTTTTCGATAAAACTTGATAAAAGTTGAAAAATTCATCGTATGCGTCAAAAATAAAATTCATGTAAATAAAAAAATCATCAATAATAATAAAATCATATCTTTTCCATCTAAGCTGGTAGTTCTAGTGGGTCTAAATAAATCCATATGCAATAATTTTAATGGCCTAGAAGTTGAAATAATTTTTTTAGATTTAAATAAAACTCTAGTTTATTTGCCTAATTAACATGCATCATAAATTTTATCCTTTTTAAAATTTAGTTTAAGTAAACCAACAACCAAATCCTTTTTGATGAGCTTAGAAAGAGAATGCATGCTTATGTGTGCAAGCCTATGGTGCCAAAGCCAACTAATCTTATTAATTTTGGTATTCATGGTTACTAGACATTGCATGTTTTGAAAGGATAGATCATCTAAATCTACCATTTAAACATTACCATACTTATATCCAATGAATCTAATGCCATCATCATTAGGGCTAGTTACAATGCACGTAGTGGATTCAAAAATAACTTTAAAATGCTTGTCACAAAGTTGACTAATACTTAAAAGATTATGCTTGAGACCATCTACCAATAAAATATTTTCAATAAATATGAAGGAAGTGATACCAATGTTACCTAATTCAATGATCTTTTTTTTGCCATTATCCCCAAAGGTGACCATCACTCCATCGTTTGCTTCGAGAGTGATGAATTAAGATTTATCATCAGTCATGTATCTTGAACATCCACTATCAAGATACCATCTTCTCTTTAATCTGTGGGATACAAGACACCCCTACACAGAAAATCAAGTTTTAACTTTAGATACCCAAGCTTTCTTGGATCCTTTTTGGTTAGTCACAATGGTTCTTTTTAGAACCCATACCATCTTCATATGAGAGCTACCAAATTTGTTAGAAAAGCAAGTATATGATTTGTGACCCATTTTACCATAGCTAAAACATGAGATTTTTGATGATCTATCTTGTGAAGAATTCATAAATATATTTTTCAAAAATTTTCATTTCTTTAGGAGATTATAATCAAGATCGATTTTGTTATACACCGTCCTTTGATTTTCAAAAATTATTTGAAGTTTATCTGAACTTAAAGTAAACTTATCTATAATTAGTTTCAGTTTATTTACTTCAGTTTTTAAGTTCTGATTCTCTTTAGTTAAATTTCTATTTTCAACTGAAATAGCTTCTCTTTCTTTGAGTAAACACTGATTTTGTATTTTTAATTCTTCGCTCTTTAATCCTAACTTTTTTAGATCATCTAATAGGTCATAGAAAATCTCTTGCAATTCATCAAAAGTAAATTTATTAGAAGGTTCAGAAGTTACCTCATTTTCATGTGCCATAAGACAAAGATTTGCTTCTTTATGGGTCTCATCATCAGAGCTTGACTCATTGCTATCACTCCAAGTTGCCACCATGGCTTTCTTTTTGAATTTCTTAGTAGCCTTCTTGAGTTTAGGATATTCGGATCTAAAGTGCTGCGATTTCTTACACTCATAACATATAAGGGGCTGCTCTTTATCTTTCTCTTTGCTTGTCTTCCCTTAGTTAATGGCCTTCTTCTTACTCCTTGCCTCCTTTTCTTCATGAACCTCTTGAATTTTGAGTGATGAGTGCAAGTTCTTCATCTCCATCATCATTTTCTGATTGATCCAATTTTTTCTCTTCTTGAGCAGTGGACTTGAGAGCAATAGTCTTCTTCTTCTTGGTCTCTTCTTCGCTGTGCTGTCTCATGATGAGTTCATATGTCATAGCAATTCGAGAAGCTCCTTCGAAGGTAAGACATTTAGGTCCTTTGCCTCTTGAATTACTATAATCTTTGCCTCTCATGTTCTTGGTAGAGATCTAAGCACCTTTCTTATAAGATCACTATTAGAATAGAACTTATCAAGACTCTTAAGCCCATTAATGATATCAATGAATTGTGTAAATATTGGATAATAGACTCATCAGATTCCATTATAAAGAGTTTATATTTGTGGATAAGCATATTATATTTTGACTCTTTGACCTGATTTGTGCCTTCATGAGTTATCCCTAATCTATCCCATATTTTCTTAGCTAAATTATGTGTTGAAATTTTATTAAACTCATTTGCATCTAGTGCATAGTATAAAATATTCATGGCTTTTGTATTAAGCTAGACCATCTTCTTGTCAATCTCATCCCACTCATTTTAGATTTGGGAATATCCTTTCCATCAGTTAATTTTGTAGGTGAGTGGGATTCATTCACTATGATACTCCACATATCGTAGTTAAGAGCTTGAATAAAAATCTTCGTTCGAGATTTTCAATAGGTATAATTTGATTCATTGAAAAAATAGAGATCGGTTTGTGGATTGCCCCTCGACAAATGAAGTGCCAACTTGAGTTGCCATAGATCTTTTGCTTTTGATGATGAAATTAAGAAAGAGCTAGAGCACTGGATTCTGATACCACTTGTTGCCTAGCTATGCAACCCAAGAGGGAGGGTGAATTGGGTTACTAAAAATTTTAAGTAGGAAGTGAATCACAAAAATTATGCTTTGAATATGATATGTGATGTGCAAGAATAAGATCAAGGAATGTGCCAGATACTAATATAATTAAGTAAGAAATTAATGCAAGAAAGCAATAAGAGAGATCAACATATCATAAACAAGAAAGTTTATAGGGTTCGGTGCCAATTTTGCACCTATATCTACTCTCCAAGCTCCTACTAGAGAATTTTAATCTACTAATCATTTTTAATGATCACAACATCAGATACCACGTATCCTAGCTATCCCAAGCTCGACACTTATTATAGAAGCCAATTTTTTACACTCCGATTCAAGGTTCAGATCAATCTTCTCAAGTTTTGAAACCCCCTAAAACTCAAACTCAAAATAGCAAGTAAGAGAAAGTTGGTTTACAATGTTAAATACAAATTAGCTCCTCAATGAGCACAATAAAATAATAAATACATTTTACTTAAAATGAAAGAAGCCTTTGAGAACCCTCTCTGAAGGAATGAAGACTTGAATGAGCTTTGGAGAGGTGGTTGAGCTTGAAATGAATGCTTCTTTTGCTTAAATTTAAATTTTCTTTAGGGCTGATTTCTCTCTTGATTTTTTTCCTATTTTTCTCCCTTTTGAATGATTTTATACCTTCAATCAATGCTGGAGAATGTTTAGTAGCTGTTAAGAGCTATTGAAAAGGATTTAGAAAGTATTTAATACACCAAAATCAGATTGAAAAACTAGCTGTTGCAGATTTTTCCATCACAGAAGGTGCCCCTTAGGTCGACCCCTGGAAAAGGGTCGCCCCTTTTTTCTCAGTTAGGAAACGACTTTCTATTTCGGCTTAGGAACAGCAGAGGACGATCTAGGGGTTGCCCCTTTTCATATGGGATTCCTAGGGGTCATCTCCTTTTACATGCCATTCCAGAAATCCTGCATGCCAGCATGTCATTCAGAATGAGTCGACCTAGGGGTTACCCTTTTTTACTCAAGTTTGCTTTTCTTCAATTTTAGGCTTTGAAAAACTTTGAAATTGCCTTCAAACGATTTGATATCAACATGAATGATCTTGGAGGCTTTCAAAAAACTTCAATTACATCTCCAACTTGATGAATTTGCTACTTTGATCATCTCCAAATATTTTTACAAATCAAAAATTTCATGCATCTCCTAAAATTAATTTTTAAAATATCTTCAAAGATATAAATCATTAGTATTCCTCTCAAATATTTTGTGCCCATCAAAATCAATCCTTTGGGACAATAAGGTGGCGATGGCGTTGGATCATCGAGAAGAGGTTCTACATGGTGCCATTCCTCTGATTTATCGCTCATTCTCAAAATTGGATCAAGTGAGTCCTTTCTTTAGTGCCAATCTATTGACGCTAAAATCTATCTATCGGTTGGAGTCTACTGGAGTGGTGGCACAGTCTCTTTGAAGAGAATCTACAAAAAAAGTTTTGGTTGGAGCTGGCTCTGACGGGGACCCTTCGATGTTCAAGTCATTTTTCAGGTAACAGATGGGAAAGAGCATAGGTAGGAAAGAATATTGTACCTTCAGGGTCCCCTTTGGGTCCTCTTTTGTAAACGAGGATGGCGGGCCATTTTTGGGATATTTGCTGGCCAATTCTGGCATATCATCGTGAGATTATCAGTCGAGATCTTTGAGATTGGACGGTTACAACTGCCTTATCCATTTCGGAGCCAACTGGGGTGCTTTTAAATTTGAGACGAGTGCACAGGCGGGATTCGACTAGCTTCGATAACTTCGGCTTAGCCAGCTTCAGCCTAGAGTATCTCAGAGTGGTCCCATGAATGGTGATACTGGAGCCAGGAGACGATTTGGGTCGGTTATGCTGTTGCGGAGCTTAAGACCGGATGACAAAGTGTGGGCCAAGGGCTGAAGTAAAGATTGGTTGAAGTTGGAGCTTGGATCGGGCTGTATATTGAATGGCATCTTCCTTGCGGCTCTCTATTGGTTCTAAGGAAATTCGTTTTCTTCCTGGATCAGGTACGTCCATCATCTATCGCATTTCTGCACCAATCTGACATACTCTTCCACAGGATCTTCGGCTACTCTATGGTAGTATATGTTACTGAGCCTAGAGACTGAAGTTCCTTAGAGTCTGATGCTCCACTTGAGCACCCAACGGGCCTCAGCATCTATCTTTCGGTGGCACTTGTCTACCGTCTCATGTTTTGGCCTAAAGTACAGATCCACCCCCAACAACAGCCATACCAAGGGAGCTCTACCAAAACTATTTTCAACTATTTTTTGTTCTTGGAATGCCATAATAGTTGATAAGTTGGTGGGGTATCTCTAATAGGTAATATGAACGTACCTGTAAAATATGTGGCGTGGGACACAAACATGAACTTAACAAATAAAGCATAATCAAAGGGAGTTGTGCTTCTCTAGCTACATTTTTAGAATATGAAAAGCTAATTCCATTTTGTTTTCCTACATTCAAATATTGTTTTTTGTTCATCCTAGGATCCAACTGATGTCATGCCATATTACGGCGATGCTAAACCAACACGAGCGCATGAAACCCTAAAGAATCTTGTCTAGTGCGTTTGCTTTCAAGGGCCCACTATTGAAGCAGTGTTCAAATCTACACCAAAGTGGAAAATGAGTCTCTGTTTTGGAAACACATTTAGCTGAAGGCAGACTTAGATTGACAGGCACATAACATTTCACTAGACCATCAAATACATAATAAGAAGAGAAAAACTCAAAACCATATATAGATTGTACGCAGGCACGAATTCGAAAACTCATTTTCTACTTGCTATCAGACCTAAACAATATCCATCTTTGTGTTAGTTTAACTTTTTCTTAAAAAAACATGATGTCATGCAAATTGTTTGTCCATCCAATACTTACGTAACCGGCCATGCTCAAATTGGGTAACCGCAAAAAATCTTTTTTTATGAAAACATTTATTTATATGAAGTAGCGGGCTGGTGATGCAGCAGCCCTATGTGCTTCTTTTGTTTCTGATGTAGGTTGTGTTGGAGACCTCCCTTGTTATCAGCTTCAACCATGACTCTCAATTCTCATAATAGTATAAATGTGCACCATATATGTATAAAGAATTTACAATTACAAATTAAATTACCATCACCAATATCAGCAATTCAATTCTTTTTTAAATATTTGTTTGCAGTGAACAAACAAACATGGACTTCAATTAGCATGCATATATAAAAGAAACAGATTGAGTAATTGTCTTAAAGTATCAATATCTATGAAGATAAATATAATAGTGCAAGTAAGAGAAAGGTTAACTGTAGTAATTTTTACTAAATATTCACATTGATCTGCCATAGGATGGAAAAATAAATGAGAGAAACCGTGGAGGAGAGAGACAAATACTGATGCAAGAGGCCGACGTGATCAATATCAAGATCCACTCCTCCTGAGAATTATTATCTCACTACAGTGAAAATGATGAAAGGCGACGCTATAAAAGGCATTTTACGACGCTAAAATGTCGTTAATAAGGTTTACGACGCTTCAAAAAGTATCGTGAAAGCGTCGTCTATGTAAGAGTGGAGACAAAAAGCGCCGACGCTTTCTAAAAGCATCGCAATAATTTCCCACGATGCTTTAAAGCGTCGTAAATTATCTT
>NC_025996.2:60866481-60884345 GCF_000442705.2 Elaeis guineensis
TTTGGGAATATCTTTCCATCAGTTAATTTGTAGGTGAGTGGGATTCATTCACTATGATACTCCACATATCGTAGTTAAGAGCTTGAATAAAAATCTTCATTCGAGATTTTCAATAGGTATAATTTGATTCATTGAAAAAATGGAGATCGATTTGTGGATTGCCCCTCGACAAATGAAGTGCCAACTTGAGTTGCCATAGATCTTTTGCTTTTGATGATGAAATTAAGAAAGAGCTAGAGCACTGGATTCTGATACCACTTGTTGCCTAGCTATGCAACCCAAGAGGGAGGGTGAATTGGGTTACTAAAAATTTTAAGTAGGAAGTGAATCACAAAAATTATGTTTTGAATATGATATGTGATGTGCAAGAATAAGATCAAGGAATGTGCCAGATACTAATATAATTAAGTAAGAAATTAATGCAAGAAAGCAATAAGAGAGATCAACATATCATAAACAAGAAAGTTTATAGGGTTCGGTGCCAATTTTGCACCTATATCTACTCTCCAAGCTCCTACTAGAGAATTTTAATCTACTAATCATTTTTAATGATCACAACATCAGATACCACGTATCCTAGCTATCCCAAGCTCGACACTTATTATAGAAGCCAATTTTTTACACTCCGATTCAAGGTTCAGATCAATCTTCTCAAGTTTTGAAACCCCCTAAAACTCAAACTCAAAATAGCAAGTAAGAGAAAGTTGGTTTACAATGTTAAATACAAATTAGCTCCTCAATGAGCACAATAAAATAATAAATATATTTTACTTAAAATGAAAGAAGCCTTTGAGAACCCTCTCTGAAGGAATGAAGACTTGAATGAGCTTTGGAGAGGTGGTTGAGCTTGAAATGAATGCTTCTTTTGCTTAAATTTAAATTTTCTTTAGGGCTGATTTCTCTCTTGATTTTTTTCCTATTTTTTTCCCTTTTGAATGGTTTTATACCTTCAATCAATGCTGGAGAATGTTTAGTAGCTGTTAAGAGCTATTGAAAAGGATTTAGAAAGTATTTAATACACCAAAATCAGACTGAAAAACTAGCTGTTGCAGATTTTTCCATCACAGAAGGTGCCCCTTAGGTCGACCCCTGGAAAAGGGTCGCCCCTTTTTTCTCAGTTAGGAAACGACTTTCTATTTCGGCTTAGGAACAGCAGAGGACGATCTAGGGGTTGCCCCTTTTCATATGGGATTCCTAGGGGTCATCTCCTTTTACATGCCATTCCAGAAATCCTGCATGCCAGCATGTCATTCAGAATGAGTCGACCTAGGGGTTACCCTTTTTTACTCAAGTTTGCTTTTCTTCAATTTTAGGCTTTGAAAAACTTTGAAATTGCCTTCAAACGATTTGATATCAACATGAATGATCTTGGAGGCTTTCAAAAAACTTCAATTACATCTCCAACTTGATGAATTTGCTACTTTGATCATCTCCAAATATTTTTACAAATCAAAAATTTCATGCATCTCCTAAAATTAATTTTTAAAATATCTTCAAAGATATAAATCATTAGTATTCCTCTCAAATATTTTGTGCCCATCAAAATCAATCCTTTGGGACAATAAGGTGGCGATGGCGTTGGATCATCGAGAAGAGGTTCTACATGGTGCCATTCCTCTGATTTATCGCTCATTCTCAAAATTGGATCAAGTGAGTCCTTTCTTTAGTGCCAATCTATTGACGCTAAAATCTATCTATCAGTTGGAGTCTACTGGAGTGGTGGCACAGTCTCTTTGAAGAGAATCTACAAAAAAAGTTTTGGTTGGAGCTGGCTCTGACGGGGACCCTTCGATGTTCAAGTCATTTTTCAGGTAACAGATGGGAAAGAGCATAGGTAGGAAAGAATATCGTACCTTCAGGGTCCCCTTTGGGTCCTCTTTTGTAAACGAGGATGGCGGGCCATTTTTGGGATATTTGCTGGCCAATTCTGGCATATCATCATGAGATTGTCAGTCGAGATCTTTGAGATTGGACGGTTACAACTGCCTTATCCATTTCGGAGCCAACTGGGGTGCTTTTAAATTTGAGACGAGTGCACAGGCGGGATTCGACTAGCTTCGATAACTTCGGCTTAGCCAGCTTCAGCCTAGAGTATCTCAGAGTGGTCCCATGAATGGTGATACTGGAGCCAGGAGACGATTTGGGTCGGTTATGCTGTTGCGGAGCTTAAGACCGGATGACAAAGTGTGGGCCAAGGGCTGAAGTAAAGATCGGTTGAAGTTGGAGCTTGGATCGGGCTGTATATTGAATGGCATCTAACTTGCGGCTCTCTATTGGTTCTAAGGAAATTCGTTTTCTTCCTGGATCAGGTACGTCCATCATCTATCGCATTTCTGCACCAATCTGACATACTCTTCCACAGGATCTTCGGCTACTCTATGGCAGTATATGTTACTGAGCCTAGAGACTGAAGTTCCTTAGAGTCTGATGCTCCACTTGAGCACCCAACGGGCCTCGGCATCTATCTTTCGGTGGCACTTGTCTACCGACTCATGTTTTCGGCCTAAAGTACAGATCCACCCCCAACAACAGCCATACCAAGGGAGCTCAACCAAAACTATTTTCAACTATTTTTTGTTCTTGGAATGCCATAATAGTTGATGAGTTGGTGGGGTATCTCTAATAGGTAATATGAACGTACCTGTAAAATATGTGGCGTGGGACACAAACATGAACTTAACAAATAAAGCATAATCAAAGGGAGTTGTGCTTCTCTAGCTACATTTTTAGAATGTGAAAAGCTAATTCCATTTTGTTTTCCTACATTCAAATATTGTTTTTTGTTCATCCTAGGATCCAACTGATGTCATGCCATATTACGGCGATGCTAAACCAACACGAGCGCATGAAACGCTAAAGAATCTTGTCTAGTGCGTTTGCTTTCAAGGGCCCACTATTGAAGCAGTGTTCAAATCTACACCAAAGTGGAAAATGAGTCTCTGTTTTGGAAACACATTTAGCTGAAGGCAGACTTGATTGACAGGCACATAACATTTCACTAGACCATCAAATACATAATAAGAAGAGAAAAACTCAAAACCATATATAGATTGTACGCAGGCATGAATTCGAAAACTCATTTTCTACTTGCTATCAGACCTAAACAATATCCATCTTTGTGTTAGTTTAACTTTTTCTTAAAAAAACATGATGTCATGCAAATTGTTTGTCCATCCAATACTTACGTAACCGGCCATGCTCAAATTGGGTAACCGCAAAAAATCTTCTTTTATGAAAACATTTATTTATATGAAGTAGCGATCTGGTGATGCAGCAGCCCTATGTGCTTCTTTTGTTTCTGATGTAGGTTGTGTTGGAGACCTCCCTTGTTATCAGCTTCAACCATGACTCTCAATTCTCATAATAGTATAAATGTGCACCATATACGTATAAAGAATTTACAATTACAAATTAAATTACCATCACCAATATCAGCAATTCAATTCTTTTTTAAATATTTGTTTGTAGTGAACAAACAAACATGGACTTCAATTAGCATGCATATATAAAAGAAACAGATTGAGTAATTGTCTTAAAGTATCAATATCTATGAAGATAAATATAATAGTGCAAGTAAGAGAAAGGTTAACTGTAGTAATTTTTACTAAATATTCACATTGATCTGCCATAGGATGGAAAAATAAATGAGAGAAACCATGGAGGAGAGAGACAAATACTGATGCGAGAGGCCGACGTGATCAATATCAAGATCCACTCCTCCTAAGAAATTATTATCTTGAACCATTCTAGCATGTAGGATATAGACAAAGCAATAAAAACCAGACACATCACATTTCCCATTAAATAAGTTGCCTATTCCAGGATCCAGCTCATTCCCTATTAAATCATGATAAGCTTGATAGGCCGGCAGCGTTGCCAGTTCAAGTGGTTGGAACTTGTTGAGTTACATGGCTGTCTTTTGTTGGGTCTTGTCGAGCAGTCACTGCTAGTTTTTTTTTTTTTGATGCAAATGAGTTAGGGAAGACCTAACTCAAAGTCGTTGCATTAAATGTAAGAAAGAGTACAGATGTTAGATAGGAGTGAAGAGATAAACAAGAGTTAGAAGTTACCAACTTCACACCCAGTTTAGAGTACAGAAGACGGACAGTGTTCTGGGTTACATGAAGAGTTGGACTTTTAATAAATGCCCCAGAGTAACTAGACTTCAGCTTTATTCTATTAGCTGGGGAACCAGGTAATCAGAAGTTATGCTGTGCTGGGATGAGAGCATAAAAGCTCCTTCAGACGTTTGGAAACTTGCTGCATTGAAGAACAATTTTGATCATTTGTGTGTTCAGTCCAAGATAGGAAAAGCTTTGCAGTTTGCTTAGCCACAAATGTCGGTAAGTATGGAAATCAAAACACCTTTTGTTCCGATCTTTCCATAAGGTCCATTGCGCCATGGCAATGAGAACATCCAGTCCTTTCTGAAGGGGCCGTGAATGATCATCTGACCGCCAGGAACTCCGCAGCAAGAGTTGAGTTTGTGGGAGATTCGTCAGATGAAAATTATCCAGAAGTAATGACCAAACCTGTAGTAAAAGATGGTCCACTGTTTCAGTGTTTGAGTCACACAGAGCATTTATCCACATCTTTCCAACCTCTCTTAATGAGGTTTGCTTTAGTTAGAATTCTGTCATGGAAGCAAAGATAGGTAAAATATTTAACCTTCTCTAGAACTCTGATTTTCCATAAGATTCTATTGAAAAATGGTCTGATTCCTCCGTCCAATAGGAAACAGTAGCATTGTTTGGTTGAGAATTTGTTGCTTGGGAACCATTTCCAATCCAATGAGTCCTGTTCATTTGAGGGCTCAACAGTAGACATCACATACCCCAGTTGTTGATGACTCTGTTCATTGATTGTTGGGGATGCAAGAGGCCAATAGTTAATGCTTCTGAAGAGTTTGTATGCTTCTGCGACAGAGATGTTTTTTGTGGGTGAAAGGGCAAACAAACATGGGAACCAATCTTTAAGTGGTTGAGGGATTAACCTTGCGTCATGCCAAAATGATATGTTCAATCCGTTGCCAAGGCGAAACTTTATCATGGTCTGAAACAATTCTCTAACTTTCAAAACTGACTTTCAGAATGCTGACTGTGGCTGATGGGGTGGTGTATTCAGTATAATAGGATGGTGATGGTAATAAGTTGCCGTGACTAATAAGCACCATGGTCTCTGTGGGTTTTTAAATAATTTCCACCACCATTTATAGAACAAAACTTTATTGAGTGTTGTGATATTAGTGATATCCATTCCGCCAAGATCCTTTGGTCTGCAAACCATGTTCCAATTTAATAAATGTTGGCCTTGTTTAGCCTTATTAGAACCTGCCCATAAGAATGCCCGTCGCAATCTGTCTATTTTTCGAACAATTCCAGGTTGTATAATGAAGTTGTTCATCCAGTATGAAATAATTGGCATGATTACTGAATTGAGTAGAATTGTTCTACCAGCAATGGTGAGAAATTTCCCTTTCCAGGTTGCTAATTTTTTTGAAATCTTTTCAAGAAGAGGTGACCAGTCACTTTGTTTAAGGCACCCATATCGTAATGGCAGACCAAGGTAGTTGAGAGGGAGCCACTAGTTCTGCTACCAAGGGTAGTTGCAATCTGATCTCTTTATTTTTTGGAAATTCCAATTCCTATTACCACAGACTTCTTGAAGTTAATTTTTAAGCCTGATAGTAATTCGTAAGAGTAAACTATGAACTTTAAAGAAGTAATATTCTCTCTGTAAATTCCACTGAAAATTAAAGTGTCGTCAGTGAATTGAAGGTTGAGTATGTGACTGAAGACTTCATTATCTCCAATACCTTTGATCAATTGGTTTGAAGCGGCAACATTAAGTATTCTATTTAACATATCAATCACTAATATGAAGAGTTGAGGTGAAAGTGGATCTCCCTGACACAGACCTCTAGAATGGCAGAAGGCTTTACCCATAGAACCATTGATAATGATGGAAGATTTGGCTATGGTGACAATGTCTTGAATCCAGCTGTTAGATGTATGTCCTCGAAGTCAATATAGCTGACATATTGTAATAAATCTAGGATACAATTTTATACTTAATACATTGATTTGATCAATAAAAAGACAAGTTTATTTTTCATTCAAGTGTGATGTATCTTTGAATCATCCATGGAATTAATTTTTGATACATATTCTCAAGGTGTTGAAAATTAGAGACATATATTTAATTTTTAAATACTTCTGGTCATAGGATCATCATGAGGACGGTGATCGATCCAGATAGACTGGCACACAGATCACCTCTTTCGGGATAGATGGATCTTTAATATATAGTATAGAGATACTGAGCGATGAGTGCAAGTAGTTGTTAGAGAACAACTAGTACTAAGCGTGTCCAATGAGAGATTACTTGGATTTCTACTCGATCGTCAGTGATCCTCTCGATGCTGTAGTTATGTAATTGATCCTTTGATCTGAGATGGCACTGCTGCTCGTAGTGTGACTATTGGAGTTTGATTGACACATAAACATAGATCTCAATGAGCCCTTGTAGTAGATATTGATGACAGTTGATCCACTGTAGGAGTAAGGTGTGCATCAAGATGGGTTCTATCGATTTTGATAGAAAAGAGTAGTCCTATGGGATTTGAGAGGCAAGTCCAAGAATCTGTGGCCACAATAGTGTGATTGATGGAAAATTTTTTTTATAGGAATCACATTTGGACTTGAGCTGATCAAATCTATCATATGACTAATATTGAGATTTGACAATTTATTCATGACTTGCCATCTAGTCAGGACTCATAATACAGGGACTGAATCACACGTTAACTACACCTAGAGTTTTATTTTAGTTCTACTGAGTTACCACTACATACTGCTAGATGTCACTGGTGGATTGTCAAAAGCTCACTAGGATTATTCTGGATCGACAATCTTTGATGAGTTAGAGTGAACTTGTTCTGACCCATTGAAAAGAGTTTCAATGATACTTTGATAAAGATCATTGTATATCTCACTACCAGATAGAATTGAATCTATGGGGTCACACAACAAAGAGATTATGCCTGAAATTAGTAATTGAGCTTATGAAGTGTTAATTAGATTTAGAGAAATCCAATTGAGTTCAAGATAACCTTGCTAGCACATGATTGGACCCAATTTTTCTTTTCATTTAGATTTCTTATTTGATAAGATAATTTAAATTTAATTATCTGCTAATAATCTAAATGAATTAGATTCATTAGACTCCAATTGTTGGTGTCTAAGATTTTGAATCAATTGAATTAGGGTGCAAGTCCCTAATTAATATTCCTTGATAGTTATTATGGGGCGCCACCTTGATTGGATCAAGCCGGGCGTGTCCCATGATTAGAGGGCCTTTTGATTTCATATGGGGCATCTCTTGGGTGTAAAAAAGGGTGTGAAATAATGGGTGCAAGGACTCCAAGAGTTGGCATCTAATAGGATTCCTAATGTAAGTTGAATAACTTAAGTTATTAGAAAATCCAATGCAAATAGGACTTGTATTATGAGATTGAATAGGATTCAATCCTCAAGCCTATTTAAAGGGACCTCTCCTAAAATCTCTAGAGCATCTAACCAGAAAGCCCCACACCTCTTAGAGATCCCCCTATGCCCTCTCTTCCTCTCCCTTCTCCTCTCTCCTTGGTCGTCCACACGTCCCACCACTTGGGGCATCCCTTCTTCATCACACCCACAAGGCTGTTGGGCATCCACTATTTGCTAGTTTTTAGAGTTTGATAGTAGCACAAGCAAGGAGAGAAAAGCAAGAGAAGAAGAGAAGAAGAAGATCAAGAAAAGAGATTAAGTGTTAATCACGATCCAGACTTCGTTCAGATTCAGCAGGCTGAATTTTTTTAGAGAAAAAAATTCAACTTGAAGAGGGCTATTCCAAACTGATCTTGAGTGGATACCCATAGAGGTCAGATACTTGTGCAGTTAGAAATTTTTTTTCTCTTTCAGATCTAGATTTGAAGAAAAAAATTATGAAACAGGTATGTGATTTGATCACAATCTGAATTTCAGCATATATCAATTTCAGTATATGAACTAGATCATTATGGTTTTATATTTTATGCATGCATGATTTAGATTAAAAATATTTTAATCTTATATTCTCCTTCGATATTTAAAAAATAAAATTTTAAAACACACATGTATGCCCCAAACCTCAAATTCCAATAGTGATATTAGAGCCATGGGTTTCATATTGCTGAAATTGTCATATATGTCTTGAAAAAGATTTCAAAATCTGATTTTTTCTTAATACATGAGATGTATAGATAAATTTTTGAATCTAAAATTTAATTTTAGATTTAATTTTAGAGCATATAGTTGATATGTGAAAGCATGCATAGATCTGAATTTTGATCTAAAATTGTTTCTAATTCGTGTTCACATGTTATGTAGATGTATGCATAAACCTAAAATTTTTATGACCTGATTTATAAATTATATATGAGATATGTAATTGCATGCTTAAGGTCATAAAATTACTTTTGATATGACCCATGATTAGTATATGAGATATAGGATATCATATAGTAGATTTGAATTTTATTTAGATATGAATTTTACATGCATATATGAGATATATGTTTGTATGTTAAATTTAAAAATTATTTTCATGATTTAAAATTTATTTTCATGCAAAGAATTTTGATCTAAAATTTATGTTTATGCATGAGAGTTTTGGTCATAGAAAAATCAAAAATTAGGTCATGTAATAAGATTGCATTTAAGATTTTTGATTTAAGTCAGATGGATCTAATTCGATTAAGTAATTGATCGAACTAAGTCAAGTATTGATTAAGATTAGATCAATCAAGTTAAATGATCATGCAATTGTTATTGATTGAATAGATTGAGTCTCATATGTAAAATCGATTAACCTAAGGACCTAATTTGGCTTGATGGTTTGAGCTCGATTTGCTTGAGTTAATCTGTTTGGATCAATTGATCTATTGGTGTCTAAGATAAGTAATTGAGACGTGATTATTTAATTAGTTTTGTTTGCTTATCTGGCTAATTTATTGGTGTTTAAGAAAAGCAACAGGGGGACCCCTATTAACTCTACTTATCTGGCCAATTTGGAAGATTGGATCTTGAATAAGGTTGCTTAGCGGTTTGGTTTAGCCCATGTCAATTAGATCAGTCATATGATGACTGATTAGATAAGGCCTGAACTTAAACCTCTCCATAAATATTAAGTCCATAGGCCTTTCACTGTTGTAGATGTGCGGGCGTGCTACCGACGTTGATTGTTCTCAGCTGGTCACAATGGTTCAGTTGCATCGAGAACACACAACCACTCTATTAACAAAGAGTTGTTCCTGGGTAAGGATGGGGTTGGGCTCAATAACTGTTAGGTGAGGGACCCAATGACGGCTTTGCACCTACTTATGAATGATGGGTCGGGCTTAACTAAGGAGTGTGGGCAATAACTGTTAGGTGAACCCTCATGACTTAGAGATCAAGTCACTACAACATGCTCAGAGAAGCATCTGGGTAAAGAGTTGCCTACGCATTGGTGTGCATATTACCAATAACTATTAGGTGAGATGCATGACATTGGTGGGACCGTAGCACCCACTAGGAATCCTTAGTCGCATCAGAATTTTTGTTTTCCATCTGAAGAGTGGAGGGATCCGAAAAATTAGTGGGAGTCATTGTTTGCATCTTAAAGTTTCTAGAAGCAAATACAACATTAAGTATAAAAATCTAACTTGAATCTCTACTCCCACAGTTAAACAATGTCAGCCTTAAACCTTCTAGCCTGCATCTTTGAAACCAATCGTTTGACTAGTACAAATTACAAAGACTAGTTTAGAAACCTCAGGATTGTGCTGACCTCAGAAAAGTTAAGTCATATATTCAACAAGAAACCTATAGTGTTACCAAACCATCCTATTGCTGAGCAAAGGGTTGCTTATGTGAAGTGGATGGATGAAGACAGTCGGATCAAGTGCTATGTGCTGACTTCAATGTCAAATGAGTTACAAAGTCAGTATGAGCATATGCCCACTGTCAGGGCTATGATAACTCACCTGCAAGAGTTGTAGGGTGAGTAGAGCCATACAGCACACTTCAAGGTGTCCAAAAGATTCTTCAATCTGAAGATGCGTGAAGGGCAGTCTATCCATGAGCACTGTATGACAGTGATCAAGGACATTGAGGAGCTTGGGAAGCTCGGGCTAGAAATACAAAAAGAATTACAGATGGATCTAATCCTTCAATCTCTTATGAGTTCATATAGTCAATTTATTATAAATTTTCATATGAACAACCTCGATTGCACTGTACCCGAATTGGTTAAGATATTGATCACTACGGAGGAAACTTTGAAGAGT
Source organism: Elaeis guineensis (assembly GCF_000442705.2). Classification (NCBI taxonomy): domain Eukaryota; kingdom Viridiplantae; phylum Streptophyta; class Magnoliopsida; order Arecales; family Arecaceae; genus Elaeis; species Elaeis guineensis. The sequence continues at coordinate 60,876,830 of NC_025996.2, forward strand.
TCAAGGGGCACTATTCTCGCTGTGGAGTGGACTTCTTCCAAGAGAAAGTCTACTGAAAAGAAGAAGGCAAAATCTGCTAAGAAGCAAAAGAAGAAGAACAGGCTAAAGAAGGAAGTTCCTAAGAAGATCGAAGCAAAGGAAAAATATTTCTACTATTATGCTGAAGGCCATTGGAGGAGGAATGTCCAACATATCTGGAGAGCCTAAAGATCAAAAAGAGTGATAAACCTTCTGAAGGTATGCTCGTAATTGAATCTAACCTTACGATTTCTTTTACTTCTAGTTGGATATTAGACTCTGGCTCGAGTGCTCATATATGTACCTCAATGCAGCATCTGATAGAAAGTAGAGGTTGAGGGAAGGTGACATGATCCTTCGGGTTGGCAATGGAGTAAAAGTTGCTGCAGAAGCCATTTGCACTTATCCTCTTCGATTATCGTTAGGATTTAGATTAGATTTAAAGGACTATTATTATGTTCCTGTAGCTAGTCAGAATTTGATTTTCGTGTCTGTGCTAGCACAGGAAGGTTTTGAGATTAATTTCAATAAAGACTTTTGTTCTATTTATTTATGAAATAAATTGATTGTACGAGATTTTTTAATTGACAGTCTTTATCACTTGCATGTTGATGCGAACGTAAACTTAAACGAGCAAATAGTGAGTACTGTAGACTAAAAGAGACCCAGAGATGAAATTAATCAGACTTGTGGCACTATAGACTAGGCCATATTGGAGAGGACAGGATAAACAAATTGAAAAAAGATGAGATCCTTGGCTCTTTTAATCTAGAGTCGTATCTAGCTTGTGAATCTTGTCTTCGAAGAAAGATGATCAAGTTATCCTTTGTAGGATATGGGGAAAGGGCCACTGAGTTACTTGTCCTGATACACATCGACATGTGTGGATCATTTGATGTGTAGGTTAGAGGTGGTTATGCCTACTTTATTATCTTTACCAATGATCTGTCTAGGTACGGATATGTATATCTGATGAAACACAAGTCTGAGGCCTTTGAAAGGTTCAAGGAATTCAAACATGAGGTAGAAAAATAAACTGGCAAACCTATTAAGGTTCTTCGATCTGATCGAGAAGGTGAATATCTTAGTCAAAAATTTCTCGGATATCTTAAGGACAATGGCATAGTATCTCAATGGACTCCTCTTGGAACATCTCAACTCAACAGGGTATATCCGAAAGGAGGAATAGGACCCTATTAGATATGGTCAGGTCCATGATGAGCTTCATTGATCTACCATTATATCTTTGGAGATATATCTTATTAACTACCATTCACTTGTTGAATAGAGTTCCATCAAAATCTATTCCTACCACATCGTATGAGATATGATACGATAAGAAGTCGAGTCTAGGTTATCTTAAGACTTGGGGATTCCGGCCTATGTCAAAAGATAGATGGCTGATAAGTTAGAGGATATATCTATTATATCTCATTTTATAGGATATCTTAAAGAATCCATGGGATACTATTTTTACTTTTCATAAAATCACATTGTGATTGTGAGTCAAAATGCCATATTTTTAAAAAAATAGTTTATCCAGGATGGTGGCAGTGGGAGGTTAGTTGAGCTCGAAGAGAAGGTCTCTGAATAACAAAGAGCTATAGATCCTCACGAACCTATTATTCATGAGTCAGTAGTCAATGTTCCTCTACCACCTCATAGAGTTAGCAGAGTCTTCCAACCTCCTGAAAGGTACATGAGTATGCTTATGGAGGAAGTAAAGAAAATATTCCTTATGGAAGATAGGGGTCATGGTGATGATCCTAATACCTTTGACGAGATGATGTCAGACATCGATTCTGAGAAATGGTTAGATGCGATGAAATCAAAAATTGATTCGATGCACTCGAATCAAGTATGGACCTTAGTGGATCCACCTGAGGGTATTGTACCTATTGGGTGTAAATAGATCTACAAAAGAAAAATAGATGCTGATGGTAAGGTGGAGACCTATAAAGCTAGGCTTGTGGCAAAAGGCTATAGTCAGCACGAGGGCATTGACTATTAGGAAACCTTCTCGTCCGTATCCATACTGAAATCCATCCGAACTATGCAACTGTTGTAGCTTACTATGATTATGAAATCTGACAGATGGATGTAAAAACTGCTTTCTGAATAGATATCTTGAGGGAGATATCTATATGGAGCAGCCTGTGGGTTTCACATTTGGTGATGGTGATCATAGAGTCTGCAAGCTTCAAACATCTATATAGATTAAAGCAAGCATCGCGGAGTTGGAATCATCATTTTGATGAAGCAATCAAATCATTTGATTTCATCAAAAATGAAAAGAATCCATGTGTATACAAAAGGATCAGTGGGAGCGAAATAACATTCCTCATATTGTATATGGATGATATTCTTCTCATTGAGAATGATATTCCCATGCTGACCATGGTCAAAAGATGGTTGTCCAAAAAATTCTCCATGAAAGATCTAGAAAAAGCATTCTATATTCTTGGAATAAAAGTCTACAGGGATAGACCTAAATGGATACTAAATCTATCACAAAAACTGTACATAGAGAAGGTGCTGAAGAGGTTCAGCATGAAAAACTCCAAAAGAGAAATTTTACCTCTTAGGCATGGTATTAATCTTTTCAAGATAATATATCTGACTACATCTGAAGAAGTTCAGCACATGAGTAGAATTCCTTATGCCTCGGCTATAGGAAGCCTCATGTATGCTATGCTATGTACTCGACCTAATATTGCTCTTATTGTGAGTGTCACGAGTAGGTATCAGTCGAATCCAAGCGAAGAGCACTGGATAGCTGTGAAGAATATCTTTAAGTACTTAAGAAGGACTAAGGATTTATTCTTAGTTTTTGAAAGAGATTCTGAGTTATGAGTTGAGGGGTATGCTGACTCAGACTTCATGTCTGATCCTGATGATAGAAAGTTTATGTCAGGATATGTGTTCATTTGCAATGGTGACACAGTTAGCTAGAAGAGTTTCAAATAACCCATCATAGTAGATTCGACCACAAAGGCTGAGTATGTCGCTACTTTGGATGCTGCAAAGGAAGACTTCTGATTTAAGAAGTTCGTTACAGAACTTGGGGTTATGACATCGGATACCATACCACTTTATTGCAACAACAATAGAGCCATAGCACTTGCTAAGGAGCTAAGATCTCATCAGAAATCAGAGCACATTGAGCGGTGGTATCATATCATATGCGACTATCTTAAAAAGAAACATATCGAGGTGTGAAGAGTAGACTTCGCAGACAACGTGGCAGACCCGCTAACTAAGTAATTGAGCCAATCGAAAATAAAAATCTACCTTGAGAAGATGGGACTTAGATTTGTGGTCAATTGACTTTAGTTCAAGTAGAAAATTGTTAGATGTATGTCTTAGAAGCCAATATGGTTGATACATTGTAATAAATCTGGGATGCACTTTTGTACTTAATACATTGATTTGATCAATAAAAGGATAAGTTTATTTTTTATTCAAGTGTGATGTGTCCTTGAATCATTCATGAAATTAATTTTTGATATATATTCTCAAAGTGTTGAGAATTAGAGACATATATTTAATTCCTAAATACTTTCAATCATAGGATTATCATGAGGATGGTGATCGATCTAGATAGACTAGCGCATAGATCGCTTCTTTTGGGATAGATGGGTCTCTAATATATAGTGTAGAGATATTGGACGATGAGTGTGGATAGTTGTTAGAGAACAACTAGTACTGAGCATGATCATATGAGAGATTACTTGAATTTTTACTCGATCGTCAGTAATCATCTCGATGCTGTAGTTATGTGACTGATCTTCTGATTTGAGATAGCACTGCTACTCATAGTGTGGCTGCTGGAGTTTGATTGACACATAAATATGGATCTTAATGAGCTCTTGTAGTAGATTTTGACGACAGTTGGTCCACTGTAGAAGTAGGGTGTGTATCAAGATGGAATCTATCGATCTTGGTAGAAAGGAGTAGTCTTATGGGATTTGAGAGGCTAAGTTCAAAAATCTGTAGCCACAGTAATATGATTGATGGAAAGAAATTTTCATAGGAATCATATTTGGATTTGAGCTGATCAAATCTATCATATGACTGATATTGAAGTTTGACGATTTATTCGTGACCTACCATCTAGTCGGGACTAATGATAGAGAGACCGAATCACACGTTAACTACACCTAGATGTTCATTTTAGTACTACTGGGTTGCCACTACATACTGCTAGGTTCACTGATGGATTGTGAGAGCTCACTAGGATTGTTCTTGATCGACAATCCTTGATGAGTTAGAGTGAAATTGTTCTGACCCATTAAAAAGAGTTTCAATGATACTTTGATAGAGGTTATTGTATATCTCATTATCAGATAGAATTAAATCTATGAGGTCACACAACAAAGAGATTAGGCCTGAAATTAGTAATTGAGCTTATGAAGTGTCAATTGGGTTTAAAAAAATCCGATTGGATTTAAGATAACCTTACTAATACATGGTTGGACCCAATTTTCTCTTTCTATTTGAATTTTTTATTTGATAAAATAATTCAAACTTAATTATTTGCTAATAATCTAAATGAATTAAATTTATTAGACTCCAATTGTTGGGTGTCTAAAGTTTTGGATTAATTGAAGTAGGGTGCAAGTCCCTAATTAATATTCTTTGATAGTTATTAGGGGCGCCACCTTGATTGGATCAAGTCGGGCGTGTCCCATGATTAGAGGACCTTTTGATTTCATATGGAGCATTCCTTGGGTGTAAAAGAGGATGTGAAATAATGGGTGCAAGGGCTCCAAGAGTTGGCACCTATTAGGATTCCTAATGTAAGTTGAATAACGTAAGTTATTAGGAAACCCAATGCAAGTAGGATTTGTATTATGAGATTGAATAGGATTCAATTCTCATGCCTATTTAAAGGAACCTCTCCTAAGATCCCTAGAACATCCAACCAGCAAGCCCCACACCTCTTAGAGATCCCCCCATGCTCTCTCTTCCTCTCCCTTCTCCTCTCTCCTTGGACGTCCACACATCCCACCACTTGGGGCGTCCCTTCTTCATCACACCCACAAGGCTATTAGGTATCCACTATTTGCTGATTTTCAGAGTTTGGTAGCAACACAAGTAAGGGGAGAAAAGCAAGAGAAGAAAAGAAGAAGAAGATCAAGGAAAGAGATCAAGTGTTGATCGCGATCAAAACTTCGTTCAGATTCAGCAGGCTAAATTTTCTTAGTGAGAAAAATTCAACTTGAAGAGGGCTGTTCCAAGCTGATCCTGAGTGGATACCTGTAGAGGTCGGATACTTGTGCAGCTAAAAAAAAATCTTTCCTCTTTTAGATCCAGATTTGAAGAAAAAAATTACGAAACAGGTATACGATTTGATCACAATCTGAATTTCAGCATATATCAATTTCAGCACATGAACTAGATCCTTGTGGTTTTATGTTTTTATACATGCATGATTTAGATTAAAAGTATTTTAATCTTGTATTCTGCTACGATGTTTAGAAAATAAAATTTTGAAACACACATGCATGTCCCAAACCTCAAATTCTAACACCCACTACACCATCTGTCGCCAAAACCATAGCCTTTCAGGAGATCAAAGAGAAAAGGCCATGCAATACTATCAAACACCTTCTCAAAGTCAAGCTTATAAATTATTCCTTTGGACTTGGAGTGAATGGCTTGGGATAAGATTTCATTTGCTGATGCAAAGATATCAGAGATTGTTCTTCCATGAATGAATGCAGATTGAGATGAGATGATGAGATTATCGAGCTTTTTAGCAAGTCGAATGAAAGAACCTTGGAGATGATTTTAACAATGCCATTCATAAGGCTGATTGGTCCATAATCTTTGACTGTGCAGTTGGACTCCTTCAGTAATGATGCTATGAATGAGTGGTTAGGTCAGTTTAGACTTGTTTGATGACAGTCAAAACTTTGAAATATTTTTATCAGATCATCTTTGATTGTACACCAAAAGTGCTTGTAGAAGTCAACCATCCGATCTGGGTGATTTTTGAGATGCTAGTTGAAATATTACATGTTTGATTTCCTCCTTTATGAATTGAGCATCTAAATCTTGAAGTTGTTGTGGACCTTTCGGGTATAACATATTCCAATCTACTAAAATGCAATGCCTTTCTGAGTTACCTAATAGAAGTTTGAAGTGTTGACAAAAATAGTCATGGATGTTTTGTTGATTAGTTATCACTGACTGCTGATGATGTAAATTTAATATGAGATTCTTCCTTCTTCTATTGCTAGCCCATAAGTGAAAGAATTTCGTGTTACGATCTCCACTATTAAGCCAATTTGTTCTTGCTGATCAGTTATCATTGCTAGTTGAATAGGTATAGAGATGCTGAAGAGAGGAAGAGGAAGAGGAGATGGTGATAGAGGAAGAATTGGTTTCGTAGTGGATGATGTTTGCCTGGTGATGGAGACAACTGATCATTTATTCTTAATGTGCCTTAGCAAATCTAGCTATCGATTCTTGAAAAGGTGAGTATAATGGGAATGCCTAGGTCGATGTGTTTCCTTTGGTCGGATTGGCTCTGAGTGCCAAGAGATTGGGGAAGGATCGAGCACTGTAGGGGAATTTATCTTGGAAAGAAAAGGCAGTTAGAAGATGTGCTTGAGAAAGTTTCAGGAATTTTTTGGGGAATGGGGGCTATGGTACCCTCTATCTTTTGCTGTAGTGGTGGAATGGATCTATAGATGAAAATGAAGTGTTGGTGTGGTTCCTCGTGCGCGACATATACCCTTATATATATATATATATATATATATATATATATATATATATATATATATATATATATATGTATGTGTGTATGTATGTATGTATGTATGTATGTATATATATACATATATATATATATATATATATATATATATATATATATATATATATATATATACATATATATATATATATATATATATATATATATATAATATATATATATATATATATATATATATATACATATATATATATATATATCTATATATAATATATATATATATATACATATATATATATATATAAATATATATATATATAATATATATATATCTATATATAATATATATATATATTATATATAGATATATATATATATGTATATATATATATTTATATATATATATATGTATATATATATATTATATATATAGATATATATATATATATATATATATACATATATATATATATATATATATATATATATATATATATATATATATATATATATATATATATAATACATACATACATACATACATAATACATAATATACATACATACATATATATATATATATATATATATATATATATATATATATATATATATATACTATATATATATATATATATATATTATAATATTATTGTATATGTTATGTATATATACACACACACACACAACACATATACATATATATATATATATATATATATATATATATATATATATATATATATAATATAAAAAATAATATATATATACT
>NC_025996.2:60884445-60921756 GCF_000442705.2 Elaeis guineensis
CAAATTTTGTTAGACCTAACCTATTTGAAAAGTCAGATCAGCATATGAGGAATGGAGAAGAGAAGGAGCGCATGCTCCTTTTTTGTTCATGCTTCTCACGCATAAAAAAAAGTGGGGGGGGCATATGCCCCATTTGAAATTTGATTTCAAATGGATGCATGTGTTGGGAATATGTCCCAAAGCCAATCCTCAGTCTGTTGATGGTTGTGCTCTTTTTTGTATTAGTACACATGAATTATAAATAAATAAAAGATTATTTTGATATTTTTCATCAAATTGTTTCATCTTCTAATGAACTCCTGTGTTGTGGTGAAGTCCTTAGGACTATTTAGACTCGACAAAGGAGATTTGTCGTTTAGTCCTTAAACCTGTTCGCGACCAAATGATATGTTGTTATCAAGGACAACAATATTTATCAAGCATAGGTCGTTGTGTGCCATATGGGTTGTTGTCCTCTTAACCAAGGAGTGTGGATACAGGTATGGCATACAGGTGAGATGTAAGGGTACATCTGCACTGAACGTGACCGACTCCAGAGCTTTTTCTGCTGTCAAGATTTGCTCCGATAAGATATGGATATAAATATCCCTCCGAGCTGAGACCGCCACGGTGACTTGCAAGCAACTCACTGCACTTAGACACATGACTACCTGAATTTCTAATTCAGTGATGGAAGGCTGCTGGGTGTAGTCAAGTACTTGACTTATCGGTGCGTGTGTCAAGATGGGATTGACCACTCCAGTTCAGAAGCTATGTACAGTCATATTTCAATTTAGCAAAATCTTGGCCAGGGTAGTCCCAGTGAGGAGTCACAGAACTGATTGAGTTGAGCACAATTCGGATGATCTAATCAGGGTTGACAGTTTAACCTTGAGTCGTCCTATACACAGGGGTCAAAAGGGATGAATTATACAGTAACCATATTCACGTAGGTTCTAAATATTACGATTGTGACTATTCGACCTATCAAGATATCGGATACCATTGCTAGATGGTCACTTCGTTAGTACAGGAATTAGTTCCTATGCTACCGCTTAGGTTCGAACCTGTGGGGTCACACACATTAGAGGTTCCTATCTGATCTGATGGCTGGTGAAGAGTCCCACTAGATTGGGATACTTTGACCAAGAGTCCTAATACTTGAGAACTCTGTGATTGAGAATCAGGATTCTCTGATCATGAGTTCCACATATTTTGGGTACCGGGGTCAAGTGTCCCACTGGTTTGGGACTCTTCGATCAAGGTTTCATATCGATGGACTTGATGCCCGATTGCCCATCGAATTTGGACTCAGTATTTATAAGAGATTTAATTAGTGATTTGATCACTAATTAAGTCAATTTGATTAAGTAATTATTTTTGGATCAAGTCCAATTGAATTGGATTCAGTTGGGTTTGACCCGATTAGGTTAAGAGTTGACCTAATCGCCGAAGTGGTTTGGTCCCTAATTTGATCAGGGTTGGGCTTAGTCAATTCCTGATTTGATTAGGATTTTATTGAGCCTAATTAAGTCTAATTGTGTTAGGTTTAATTTAGTTTAATTATGTCTAACCTATTTTAATATGGTTGGTTCAATTAGATTCCTTTAAAATTTCAAACCACCTTGACTTATCTCCCTACGCCACCTCACTTCACCTGCACCTATTTGAATTCATGAGAAATGAATTCTCATGAATTTTCTCCCACACAGAAGCCTTCTCACGCTCCTTTGTGCACCATTTTGAATGGATAATGATAAGGTTGGTTAGCCATTCAAATTCAAAGGATGTTTGAATTTGAATGGTTAACAAATCCCTGCGCCACCCCTTTCATTTGTGCGCCACTTCCTTCACATGAGAAAAGGTTTCTCGTGTAAACTCTCCACGTACAAAGAAGCCCACGCCCTTCCCTTCTCACACCAAGAGTGGATAAAAATTGGTTGGTTGGCATTTAAATTCAAATTCGATTTGAATTCAAGTGAGCAACCACTTATCTTTATCCTCTCACACAGTGAAAACGCTGAAAAGATGCGGTCTTGCATCGTTTTAAAAAGAAGAGAAGATAGGCGTGCAAATATCTGATCCCAGAGAGATAGGGTGGTGTGAGAAGAGACTTCTGCATGAGAAAAGAAAAGAAAAGAAGAGAAAAGAAAAGAGAGAGTGGGCACAAGTTTCTTCTGTGAGTACCCTAGGGTTTTTGCCTAGGGTTCGAAAAGTGAGAAGGTGAGCTACGAGTATTGTGAGCCCACCAGACTTCAGGGAGAGCTTCATCAACCTCTCAAGCACCTCTGCTGACGATCCAGAGTGTTCGAGGAATCGACAGACACCGATCGAAGGAGTTCGATCAGCATTAGCCATCGAAAGGATTCTGCAATGAACTAGCATTCGTGAGGAGCCGATCAGACCAGAAGCTTCGTGTGGATGATCCACGGAGGTCAAACATACTGTGTGGTTATATTGTGATGATCAGACCTTTTTGACGGTGATCAGACTACAGCGATCGACTACCTGCATGAAGGTAATGTGTGTGAACACATAACAGTAAAATATTTACTGTAGAAGTTTAAATTTCAAATTTAAATGCATGCTATATATATCATATTTAGATCCTTGTGTAGGGTTAAATATATTAATTAATTAGATTAATTAATAATTTTTACTGTAAAATTATAATTTTGAAAAAGTTTTAAAATTATCATTTTATCCCTGCACTGAAATTCCCATAAATGGTATCAGAGCAGGTTCTAAAATATGATATATATTTGCATGCATAGATTAAGTAGTAATCTAAAAGTTTAAATTTGAAATTTGAATTTGAAATTTGAAATTTAAAATTTAAAATTTGAATTTTAAAATTTAAAATTCAAAATTCAAAATTCAAAAATTTGAAATTCAAAATTTAAAATTTGAAATTTATTTGAAATTTCAAATTTAAAATTTAAAATTTAAAATTTAAAATTTGAAATTCAAAAATTTAAAATTTGAAATTGAAATTTGGTTGAAATTTGAAATTCAAAATTTGAAATATAAAATTTGAAATTTAAATTTTGAAATTGGGTATATTTAGATATACTTGATCCAAGTAGCAAGTAGTCTAATTGGGTTAGTTGCCATGGTCGTCCGGTCATAGGAGAAAAGTAGGGTTTAAAGGCCCTCTCCTCCCATTCGATGGGGTTCTCCTATGGCGGTAGGGGTGCCGATGCGATTATATCCCATACAGACAAAGCAACAAAAGGACTTAATTATAAAGATTTAATTATAAAATTTATCATGAATGTGTTAGATTAGATTTAAAAAAATATTCATGATTTATTTTGTTTGAGTTATTTTCTGTTATGTAATTATCAATAGGATTGCTGTTTATGAAATGTGCTGATCCGTTTGTGAAATGAATCAACACATTTGGTGAACAGAAAATAAAATTTTTCAAATTTGAAAATTACTTTCGAAATGCCAAACCATGACCCATCAGCCCAAATACTTAATTAAAAGAATTAAGTGTTGTCTAGTTGGTCTAGAATTATGAATTAAGACCTAAGACAATTGCATAAACTTATGGATCAATGGGTTAGATGGATTAGGTACATAATTAGGTTAGACCTAAGGTTAGCTTAAAGAAATGGACTAAATTAGAGTAATTGGTCAAATCTAATCAAAAGTTGAATTAGATTAGGTCAAGGACACTCTAGACTCAACTCCAATAGTTGTAGTTGAATGGGTCCATGTCTTTAATTGGACCAAGATAGACTTAATTCATGGCTATGCGGTGGAACCCTATTTACTAAGTTGATCAAATTAAAACTAATGAACCGGTTGGTGTCTAAGGTAAGTTCGACAATCTGACCAGTGGTTTTTAAGTGGGAGCTACTCGCATTGATTCGATCTTTGACGAGTTAATGGCATATCCCCACCACTGATCTCACTTAACTGGCCAACCTGATGAGTTAGGTTTTGATTAGATCACTTGGTGTTTAGGGCTCACCCATGTCATTAGGTAAATCAATGTGACTGATTTAGGTGCTCCTAATGCCGGCTTTAATTAAATCTTTTTTAATCTGACTTGGTAAAGTCAGTGGGAGGATTAAAATTGGCTGGTTAATTTCTTCTCTTCTATCTTTTAATAAAATCCTCAAAAATTAAAGTAATTCCTTGAATTGGAGGTTGAGGCTACCAGTTCGTAAAAATACTGGAAGAAACTTTAGACTAAGGTCCAAGACTTTAGTATTAATAATTTATATACTAATAAAGGTCTGGTTTTCCTTTATGCAGCTATGGCCACTACCCTGTCGCTATGATCATTATTAGATAATGACAAGCTCATGGGACTTAATTCGATAGCTGGTATCGAAAATTAAAAATCATCCTTGAGTATGAAAGATTTTTTATGTAGTAACGGATCCGACACCTGAGGAGCCAGCCCCAAATGCTAGAGGGACTATCCAAGACACTTACCAGAAGTGGCTCAACGACTGCACCATCGTACGGTGTATAATGCTGCAGCAATGAATGATGAGCCGCAGGTTCGAGAATGCCTAGCCGTAGGAGATGCTTCAAATGGTGAACGACTCCTTTGGCATGCCTGACGATGTTGAAAGGCACAAAACTAGTTGTGCCATTTTCAATGCTCGGATGAGGGATGGGCCTCAGTCACCGATCATGTACTATACGTGATCGAAATGATTGAACGCCTAAGTAAACTGGGTTTTCCCTTGCACGAGCAGCTCGGTAAGGATGTGATCCTTAATTTTTTGCCCAAGTCCTTTTTCCCCTTCCTTACTCATTTTCGGATGACAAAGCCCACAGTGAACTACCATGACTTGTTGGGGTTGCTGTAGAACTTTGAGAAGGATCACCAGCTCCATAAGGAGTCGGTGAATATTGTGGGAGGGTCTTCTTCTGGTCGTCGACCCTTTAAGAAAGGGAAGAAGAACAAGAAGAAGAATAAGAAGGTGCAGCCGCATGCTGGGACGTCAGCACAGGGTCAGACCAAGAAGTGCAAGCCCGACCAGAGCCAGGCGGAGTGCTTCTTTTGCAAGAAGCAGGGGCACTGAAAGAGGAACTGTCCTCTATACATTGCCTCCTTAGACCCAAGCAGGCCAAAGAAGAAGCAAGGTAATTATATGATAACACCTTGTAACTTTTTCATTTGTGATACTACTGCCTGGGTATTGGATATCAGAAGCCCTTATCATATCTGTAATTCGATGCAGGATCTGCAGGTCAGTAAGAGATTTGATGAAGGTGAGAGGTTCTTAAACACTGGAGATGGAAGCAAAGTTTCAGTTCTAGCTTTAGGAATCATGAACCTTGTAATCAATTCTCGTAATATAATTCTGAGTGAATGTCACTATTGTCGAAGTTTTTTATTAAATATTATTTTTGTAGGCCTTTTGGCCATGTACAGTTATGAATTTTTAATAAAAAAAAATATTTGCAATATTATTTTGAATGGTGTTACAATATTTGTTGGACAACTAAATAATAAAATTTACTTACTATCACAGCCTGTTAATGTGGTTCAAACCTCTGGTAAATGCCCTAGAATGGATAAAATATCAGAAGTCTATCTTTGGCATTGTAGGCTAGGTCATATCAATAAGAATAGGATAAACAGGTTGGCTCGAGAAGAAATTCTTGAAGTTGGTGATTGTGAATCACTTCCAACCTGTGAGTCCTGTCTTCTTGGGAAGATGATCAAGTCACCTTTTATTGAAAAAGTGAGCGAGCTAGTGAACTCTTGGGTCTGGTACATTCTGATGTATGTGGACCCATGAGCTCAAGTGCAAGAGGTGGATATTTCTACTTCATAACATTCACAGATGATCTATCGAGGTATGGGTATGTCTACTTAATGAAGCATAAGTCGAAGTCATTTGAAATGTTCAAACTATTCCGAAATGAGGTAGAAAAACAAACTGGGAAGTGTATTAAAACTCTTCGATCTGATCGAGGAGGTGAATACCTTTTCAATAAGTTTCTGACATATCTTGGAGAGAATGGGATTCTCTCTCAGTGGACTCCTCCTGGAACACCACAGCATAATGGTGTGTCTGAAAGGAGGAATCGGACCTTATTGGACATGGTTTGATCCATGATGGGGTTTGCTGGTCTGCCAATCTTCCTCTGGGGATATGTGCTCGAATCGGCTTGTTACCTTCTAAATAGGGTTCTGAGTAAGTCTGTACTAAAATGCCATATGAGATATAGATAGGACGTAAGCCAGTACTCTCGCACCTTAGAGTTTGGGGGTGTCTGGCTTATATTAAACATTTAATTACGGACAAGCTTGGACCTAGGTCTGACAAGTGTTATTTCATAGGGTACCCAAAAGAGACCAAAGGGTATTATTTCTACCTAGCTGATGAGCAAAAGATGTTTGTCAGCCTTAAGATAATTTTTTTGGAAAAGGAATTCCTTGATGAAGGGACTGTTGCCTCTAAGGTCGAACTTGAGGAAGTTCGGTAGGTGGAAAAACCGACACAAATTACTGAATCTGAATCGAATTTGGTTAGATCAGATCCGAAGTCCATTGTTCCTGCACCCTTAAGGCGGTCTGGTAGAGTATCACGTCAACCAGACAGATACTATAGTTTCTTAGACCAGGACGGCGATCTTATCGAATTTGATGAAAACAATGAGGATCCGATCACCTACATGGATGCAATGCAGAGATCTGACTCTAAGAAATGGCTAGAGGCCATGAAATCCGAAATGGAGTCCATGAAGGTCAACGATGTGTGGATATTGGTTGACCCACCTGAAGGAGTAAAACCCATAGGGTATAAGTGGGTCTTCAAGAGGAAGAGGGGTGCAGATGAAAAGATGGAGACCTATAAAGTCCATCTGGTTGCCAAGGGATATCATCAACGTTATGGTATAGACTATGACGAGATATTTTTTTCTGTGGCAATGCTCAAATCCATTAGGATTATGCTTGCGATAGCTGTCCATCTGGACTATGAAATCTGACAGATAGATGTAAAGACTGCTTTTCTAAATGGAGAGCTAGACGAAGAGGTGTATATGATACAACCTGAAGGATTCACATCCACAGATGAGTCTAAGGTGTGCAGGCTACAGAGGTCCATTTATGGACTTAAGTAGGCATCCTGGAGTTGGAACATACATTTTGATAGGACGATTAAGACGTATGGCTTTATTAAGAATGGAGAAGAGCCCTACATTTATAAGTGGGCTAATGGTCCAGTAGTGGTATTTCTTGTATTGTATGTGGTGAAGGAGTTTGATGACTTCAAGTCGAAGATGGGTATTAGATACTGCACCGATTGGCTTTAGGCCAAGTGGGAGATTGTTGGGAATAGTATTCCAAAGCCAATCGTCAGCCTATTGACGGTTGTGCTCTTTCTTGTATTAGTATATGAATTATAAATAAATAAAAAGTTATTTTAGTATTTTTCATCACAAATTATTTCATATTCTAATGAACTCCTGTGTTGTGGTGAAGTCCTTAGGACTATTTAGACTCGACAAAGGAGGATTTATCGTTTAGTCCTTAAACCTGTTCGCGACCAAATGATACGTTGTTACCAAGGACAACAATGTTTATCAAGCATAGGTCGTTGTGTGCCATATGGGTTGGTTGTCCTCTTAATCAAGGAGTGTGGAGACACTGGTATGGCATACAGGTGAGATGTAAGGGTACATTTACACTGAACGTGACTGACTCCGGAGCTTTTTCTGCTGTCAAGATTTGCTCTGATGGGATATGGATATAAATGTCCCTCCGACCTGAGACTACCACGGTGACTTGCAAGCAACTCACTGCACTTAGACACTGGAATACCTGAAATTTCTAATTCAGTGACGGAAGGCTACTGGGTGTAGTCAAGTACTTTACTTGTCGGTGGTGTGTCAAGATGGGATTGACCACTCTAGTTCAGGAGCTGTGTACAGTCGTATTTTAATTTAGCAAAATCTTAACCAGGGTAGTCCTAGTGAGGAGTCACAGGACTGATTGAGTGAAGTATGATTCGGATGATCTAATCAGGATTGATAGTTTAACCCTGAGTCATCCTATACACAGGGATCAAAAGGGATGAATTATACAATAACCATATTCACGTAGGTTCTGAATGTTGCGATTGTGACTATTCGACCTATTCGGACATCGAGTACCATTGCTAGATGATCACTTCGATTAGTACAGGAATTGGTTCTTGTGCTACTGGCTTAGGTTCGAACCTGTGGGGTCACACACATTAGAGGTTCCTATCTGATTTGATGGCTAGTGAAGAGTCCCACTGGATTGGGACTCTTCGACCAAGAGTCCTAATGCTCGAGGACTCTGTGATTGAGAATCAAGATTCTCTGATCATGAGTTCCACATATTTTGGGTACCGGGTCAAGAGTCCCACTGGTTTGGGACTCTTCGATAAAGATTTCATATCGATGGACTTTGATGCCCGATTAACAATCAAATTTGGACTCAGTATTTATGACAAATTTAATTAGTGATTTGATCATTAATTAACTCAATTTGATTGAGTAATTATTTTTGGATCAAGTCCAATTGAATTGGATTCAGTTGGGTTTGACCCGATTAGGTTAAGAGTTGACCTAATCGCCGAAGTGGTTTGGTCCCTGATTTGATCAGGGGTTGGGTTTAGTCAATTTTTGATTTGATTAAGATTTTATTGATTCTAATTAAGCCCAATTATGTTGGGTTTAATTTAGTCTAATTGTGTCTAACCTATTTTAATATGGTTGGTTCAATTATATTGCTTTAAAATTTCAAACCACCTTGACTTATCTCCCTGCGCCACCTCATTTCACCGTGTCTATTTGAATTCACGAGAAACGAGTTTTTATGAATTTTCTCCCATATAGAAGCCTTCTCACGCCCCTTCTTTGTGTGCCATTTTGAATGGATAATGATAAGGTTAGTTTGGCCATTCAAATTCAAAGGATGTTTGAATTTGAATGGTTAACAAATCCCTGCGCCACCCTTTAATTTGTGCGCCACTTCCTTAACACGAGAAAAGGTTTCTCATGTAAACTCTCTACGCATAAAGAAGCCCACGCCCTTCCCTTCTCACACCAAGAGTGGATAAAAATTGGTTGGTTGGCATTTGAATTCAAATTTGATTTGAATTCAAGTGAGCAACCACTTATCTTTATCCTCTCACATGGTGAAAATGCTGAAAAGATGTGGTCTTGCATTTTAAAAGAAGAGAAGATAGGGCATACGAATATCTGATCCCAGAGAGATAGGGTGGAGTGAGAAGAGACTTCTGCATGAGAAAAGAAAAGAAAAGAAGAGAAAAGAAAAGAGAGTGTGGTGCAAGTTTCTTCTGTGAGTACCCTAGGGTTTCTGCCTAGGGTTCGGGAAGTGAGAAGGTGAGATACAAGTATTGTGAGCCCACCAGACTTCAAGAAGAGCTTCATCAACCTCTCAAGCACCTCTGCTGATGATCCAGAGCATCCGAAGAATCAGCAGACACCGATCAAAGGAGTTCGATCAGCATCAGCCGTCGAAAAGGATTCTGCAACGAACTAGCATTCATGAGGAGCCGATCAGATCGGGAGCTTCGTTTGGATGATCCATGGAGGCTAGACATACTGTGTGATTGTATTACGATGATCAAATATTCTCGATGGTGATCAGACTGCAGTGATCGACATCTGCATGAAGATAATGTGTTCTGAACACATAATAGTAAAACATTTACTGTAGAAGTTTAAATTTTAAATTTAAATACATGCTATATAATATCATATTTAGATCCTTGTGTAGGGTTAATATATATTAATTAATTAGATTAATTAATAATTTTCACTATAAAAATTATAATTTTGAAAAAGTTTTAAATTACCGTTTTACCCTGCACTGAAATTCCCACAGCATGCCCATAATGGGTAAGGATGGAGAGGCACCAAGTGTTGACACCCTCCTTTCTTTTTTCCCATGCATTCTTGAGAGAGAGAAGGGATGCACGCCCCTTCTGGATGAGATCCAAAGGTGTGAGCCCCATATGGATAAAGATGAGGGTTTGGGAGGTTACCATTTAAATTTGAAGTGTTCGAATTTGACTTGGGTTGTTGGATAGGATCCCCTTGAATTTAAAGCACACATTGTTGCCCAGCTATGCAACCCAAGAGGGGGGGGTGAATTGGGTTTCTAAAAATTTTAGACTTAATTAATTACTTATGATGAACAAGACAAAGATTTTAATTCAATATTAATTACCTAAAGCAGGAATGCAAGAATATAATAAAGAAATAAAGTGAAGCGATAAAGCACACCACAAACATAAGGATTTATAGTGGTTCGGTGCCAACCTTGCACCTACATCCACTCCCAAGCTCCTACTTGGGAATTTCAATCCACTATACTTGTATTCAACCCGAATACAAAAGTCGGAAACTCCGACACTAGCTATCCCAAGCTAGTCTACTTGTTTCCGGGTACAAGTAAACCCAAAACACTCCGATTTCAGGTTCGGATCAACCTTTCCTTGTTTTGGAAATCCTCCAAAAAAAGAACAATTACTTACAAGAGTAAGAAAATTTAGAGCACAAATTAATACAATAACAGCTCCTTAAATGAGCGAATATAACAATTAAAAATACTTTACTCAAATGAAGAAACCCTTTTTGAATTTTCTCAAGGTGGATGAACGCTTGAATGAATGCTTGAGAAGAGGATGATCGTTGATTGAAGATCTCTTGAAGGCTTTGAAAGATCTCTAGATCAAGGTTGAAACAATAGGCGTGACAAATCCTCTCTTTGAATGCTCTTGAATCTCTTTCACAATCTCTCGTGTGGATTTTGGATCCTCTTTTCTTTTTCTCTCAAATATTCTTTGATCACTTTGCGTATATCTTTTGGATCCTCTCAATGAATTTGATCTCTCGTTTGATCTGCCGATTGATCTGCAATTTCTTTCACCATTTGAAACATTTTATAGCATTAGAAGCAAGAGAAAACATATTAGGCAGAAAAAGAGCCGTTAGAGCATTTTTAGGAAGCATAAAAGGCAATTAAAATGGGCAAAAAAATAGCCGTTGCTGACATTTTCCGTCGCAGGGGTCGACTCATGAGTCGACTCATGCTTCAGGAGTCGACTCATGAGTCGACTTCTGTTGCAAAGACCAGAAACATGGATTTCTGATTTTTTGGCCCAAATCAGCAGAGGTCGACTCATGAGTCGACTCATGCCTTGTGGGTCGACTCATGAGTCGACTCACAGGTCGTGCCAAGCCAAAAATCCAGCGTGCCATGGGAATTTTTTGCGTGCCAGTCAGCTCATAGTGCCATGAGTTGACTCATGAGTCGACTCATGCACTTCAAACCTTCATAACTTCAAAAATATAAGTCCAAAAATAATGAAATTTTCACCAATAGTTTACAAATCATTTGTTCTATCAATTGATACTATCAAATCAGGATTTTAGTAAAATTATGATTTTGCCCTTGAAGAGCATAAAGACTTTTTCAATTTAAAATTATTTGTATCCCTTCAATCTGCTTTGTAATCATCAAAATCAATCTAGGAGCAACAATCTCCCCCTTTTTGATGATGACAAAATATTTGAACAAAAATATTTATGTGAATCACTAATTTCAAAAGAATGCATTATAGGTGTATATTCTTGAAAAGAGTATGATTCTTTTGGCATGTAATATAAATGGTCATATACAAAAATAATTTGTCCATTTGCTTAAGGATTTGAAGATATGCTCATTTGATTATGTGATTTTGGTGTTAGAGCGGAAAACTTGTTTTTGTTATCAGATTGAGCTGTATTTTGAAAATTCCATTCTCATTTGATTTTAGTTTTAGCATCAGAGCAAAAAAAATACTTATGTGCTAAAAAAAATTATGTGTGCCAAAGTATGTTTACGAGTTGATTTTGAAAGTGTATTAGCTCATTTTGAGTTTAAGATATATCAGAGCAAGAGAAAAGAAATAAATTTTGCAATGTATCAGAGCAAGAAAAATAATTTTTACAATGTTATCAGTAAAGATTTTACAATGTATCAGAGAAAATTTCACACTGTATCAGAGCAAATTTTATAATGTATCAGAGCAAGTTAAAAGAAATTTTAGGGTGTATCAGAGTAAGTTAAATTTCTTAAGATGTATCAAGGTAAATAAAATTTCAAAAGATGTATCAAGGTGAGCATATGTAAAGCATTGTACTTAGCATTGTATTTTTGATATTGTTCTTTAAATTTTCAATTCATTCATTAATTTCCCATAATTTGTAGTTTTGATTGCTTTTTCTTTAATTGCTCATAATTTTTCTTTAATTGCTCATAATTTATGGTTTTGCTTTGGATGGCTTTTTGTTTAATTTCTGTCTGATACCAAATTTCTCAAATTTTTGTTTAATTTCTCAAATTTTTGTTTAATTTCTCAATTTTTGTTTAATTTCTCCAATTTTTGTTTAATTTCTCCCCCTTTTTGACATCATCAAACATGGTTAACTCTTCCTTTTTCTGAAACATTCTTTAATTTCTCCCCTTTTAGAGTTTATCACAGATGTTTGCTCCCCCTTAATATAGCAATTATCAACAGCAAACAACAACAAAGAGAAGACAATATTTCAACAAGGAGAATATATATAACCAAAATATGATCAACATCATTACAAAAGGTAGAAATATAAGTAAAAGATGATTCCATTAAAACCATAATTGTTTCATTACATAGTTCTTAAAATAAAAGTCAACTAGCTAATTGTCAATACATGACCCCAAAATTCAGATCCTAGAACAAGACACTAACTCCTAGGACTAGTAATGATCAAGACAATCATGGATCGGAGTCATCAGATATGGTATGAGAAGCTGATGGATCAGAAGTGCATCCTCTACCCCGTCTGCCTCTGGCACGAGCAGGAGAGCGAGATGAACTGGGAGGCTGAGTACGCTGAGATGCTAAGGACTGAACAGAAAGGGTGAGTCTGATAGAATCAAGTACGTTCAGTGCTCTGAAACAGATTGAAGTAGAGCAGTGAACTGAGTGGTAGCATGCTCACTCGATCCTCGGATCTCTTTCCTCAGTAATTCATATCCACCTTCTAGAGCTCCTCTGAGCCTGCCAGCCTCTGCAGTGAGGTCTGTGACCTCAATAGTTAACTCCTGTGGCTTAGGATGGGCCAAAGCAAGGACTTGCCCTTGCAAGTCAAGAACTCTGCCAGTCAGTCTCCAGACTGTGTCCTCAAGCTGCTGGATCCGGATGGACTGATCTGATATCATCTGAAATACAGTGGAGATGTGGGGAGTCATGGTCTGATCAGAAGAGGTGGCTCCAGGTGCAAAAGAAGTACTACTCCACTGGCTAGACAGCAAAGAAGCCACACGCTGTGATATATGCTCGATCTGATCGTCAGCCAGTCTGAACTCTGAATGAGGTGCTCTGCTCTCTGGCTGATACACTGGTGTGGACATCCTAGTAAACTCTGAAGGGCCAGCCTCTGTATCAGGAATGAACTGGATATTGGTGATGCTGCCCTGAAGTCATGGACAGGAGATGATGGACCTTCTTCTTCTACTCTCTCTTCAGTTCTGACTTCAGCTCTATTTCAGTTCTCTCTTTAGTTCTCTCTTCAGTTCTCTCCTCAGATCCCTTGATCCAACCACCATCAGTCTTTATAAATCCCATTCGGTGCAGGGTGTGTTGGTTGAAAGTGTCCACATGAGAGAGCTTAGTAGAAGCCTCCCCCTCACAGCTAACTCCAAACCTCCTAAATACTCTAGTAAGGGCCATACCATAAGGCAAGTGTGCCTTGGATCTGTTCAAAGTTTCTCTCATGGCCTCTATCATAAGTGCAGGGAGGTTCAGGGGGGTCTGAGTGATGACATGAAACATGACACATACATCTCTGCTGAAAAGTAAGTCATGTCTACCACTCCTAGGAAAGAAGAGCTTTGTTACCATCTGATGCAGGACCCTCATCTCAATGGATAAAATCTTTGCTTCCAATTTGTTTAAACTTCCTGAATAGGTTTCTCCTAGAATAATTCTGATCCCCTCTTCTTTTACTGGGAGTTCCATATATGAGTATCCTTCACTAGGCAACTGAAGTATTTCTCCCAATATCCTAGAATCCAAGCAGATATCAATTTCCTTGACTGTTGAAGTCACTGACCCACTTCCATAAAGTAGATTCTGGTAGAATTCTCTAACTAGGTCAACATAGGTGACTTCCTTAAGGGAGCAGTAGAGTTCCCATCCTTGATTTTTAATCTTACTTGCAAAAGTAAAGCCCTCTTTCTCAAAGAACCGAAAATCTATATTTTTCCGGTTTCGACTTTTCTATCGGAAAGAGGATTCTTACTGGGGCTTTGGAGGGATTAGAGGGACCTTGAGCAGGTACTGAAACTGGAGTGGGAGCAGTTGAAGACTGAGCATGCCTTTTTTTTCGGATAATTTCTTCAGGCTCACGGATTGACTTTCTTCTTTGGGGAAGTTTCATCTTCGGAGCCATATTCAATAAGTAGCAGACAAGAAGACTTGAATTGAGTGGAGGAGGGATCACAAGAGAGTAAAGAGGGATTTTGGTGGAGAGAAGAAGTGGATTTTGGAAGTTCGGTAAAGTGCTAGGGCACGTTCCAACCACGCCAAGCAATGCGAGAAAGCACAAAAAAATCCCTTTCTAAGGTGGCAATTTTTGGTGGAGAGGAGGAGGGAGAATTGCTTCGAATTGGATCCTTGGATTTGGAACAAAAAGAGTTGGAGAAGACGGCTTTTGGAAGGAGGACGATGAGAAGATGAGTCGTCTCACAAACAGGGTCCTTATAAAAACAATGAACCCGATGGAAGTTGGTGGGATTTACAAGTTTGCCATTGAGTCGACTCATGGGGGTCGACTCATGAAGTTCAGAAAACAGGAAAAAATGCGAATAAATTTCAAAAAAATTCAAAATTTTGGGAGAAGGAATTTTGCTCAATGATAAGTTTTTAGAATGATAAATTTGAGCTTTTGAGACCAGGATAGATGTTTGAAATTGAGCTCCAAGAGTTTTTGACATCAATTTTTTGGAAATTGAGAAATTTAGGTATATGGATCTAGAATTCCTAGATTTCTCCTAATTTCACAGAATCTATCCTCACTAAGGGCCTTTGTAAAGATATCAGCTAATTGATTTTCAGTGCAAACATATTCAAGAATTACATTTTTGTTTTGAACATGTTCTCTTATAAAATGATGTCTTATTTCAATATGTTTGGATCTTGAGTGTTGAATTAGATTTTTAGATAGATTTATGGCACTTGTGTTGTCACATCTTATTGGTGTTTCATTAAGTTTGATTCCAAAGTCTTCGAGTTGTTGCTTAATCCACAAGATTTGAGCACAACAACTTCCGACTGCAATGTATTCGGCCTCAGCCGTAGACAGTGCCACCGAATTTTGTTTCTTGCTAAACCATGAGATTAGGTTAACTCCAAGAAATTGGCAAGTTCCACTTGTGCTTTTTCTATCTAATTTATATCCAGCAAAATCAGCATCTGAATATCCTAATAAATCAATTTGTGAGTCCTTAGAGTACCATAACCCTAGAGTTTGAGTACCATTTAAGTATCTAAGGATTCTTTTAACAGCATTCAAATGAGATTCTTTAGGATTAGATTGATATCTAGCACATAAACAAACACTGAACATGATATCAGGCCTACTTGCAGTTAAATATAATAATGAGCCGATCATACCTCTATAGTATTTTAAGTCTACATATTTACCTTCATCATCCTTGTCAAGCTTACATGAGAGACTCATTGGTGTGCCAATTGGTTTGCAGTTCTCCATTCCAAATCTTTTGAGTAGTTCCTTGGTGTACTTGCTTTGGATGATGGAGATTCCCTCTTTTGATTGTTTGATTTGGAGTTCGAGGAAAAAGGTGAGTTCTCCCATCATGCTCATCTCGAACTCCCCCTGCATAAGCTTAGCAAAGTCTTGACAAAGGGATTCATTAGTAGACCCAAAAATTATGTCATCAACATAAATTTATATAACTAGCATATCATTTTGATTTCTTTTAATAAATAGGGTTGTATCTACATTACCTCTTGAAAAACTATTATTTAGTAAAAATTTGCTTACCCTTTCATACCATGCTCTAGGTGCTTGTTTTAATCCATATAAAGCTTTATTTAATCTAAAGACATGATTAGGAAAAGCATGATTTTAAATCCAGGGGATTGTTCTACATATACTTCTTCAGAGATATATCCATTTAAAAATGCACTTTTAACATCCATTTGAAATAATTTGAATTTCATAAAGCAAGCATATGCAAGTAGAAGTCTAATAGCTTCTAATCTAGCAACAGGTGCAAAGGTTTCATCAAAATCAATTCCTTCTTCTTGATTATATCCCTTAGCAACTAGTCTTGCTTTATTTTTAATTACATTTCCATGCTCATCTAATTTGTTTCTAAAGACCCATTTTGTGCCAATTATTGAATAATCTTTAGGTCTTGATACTAAGGTCCAAACATTATTTCTTTCAAATTGATTAAGTTCCTCTTGCATAGCATTAATCCAATTATGATCATTTTCAGCTTCTTCAAAAGTTTTAGGTTCAAGATGAGATACAAAAGCACAATGATTAACTATATCTCTAAGTGAAGAACGGGTTTTTACCCTATGCTTAGGATCACCAATTATTAACTCCTTAGGGTGTTTGTGAACATACCTCCATTTCTTGGGTAGGTCATTTGTACCTTGAGGTTGTTCTTGAATTTCTTCACCCTCTTATTTTGTTCGTCTTCTTGATCCTTGTCTTCTGGAGTTGCTGAATCTTTCAGAGTGATCTCCTTCATACCTTCTATTAGTGGATCTGCATCATCAACATCCTCATTCTTCCTTGAAGGAAGATCGTTAGATTCATCAAAAACAACATGTATGGACTCCTCAACTACTAAGGTTCTTTTGTTGAAAACTCTAAATGCTTTACTAGTGGAGGAGTAACCTAGAAAGATTGCTTCATCTGATTTTGCATCAAATTTACCAAGTTTTTCTTTGCCATTATTTAATACAAAACATCGACAATCAAAAATATGAAAATATGCAATATTTGGTTTTCTTTCTTTCCAAAGTTCATAGGGGGTTTTCTTTAAAAATTATCTAATTAAAGCACGATTTAAAATGTAACATGCTGTGTTAATTGCTTCCGCCCAAAAATATCTTGGAAGGTTGCTTTCACAAAGCATGGTACGGGCCATTTCTTCTAAGGTTCTGTTTTTCCTTTCAACTACCCCATTTTGTTGGCGTGTCCTAGGAGCAGAGAAGTTATGGCCAATTCCATTTTCATCACAAAAATTTTCAAAATCTTGATTTTCAAATTCAGTTCCATGATCACTTCTAATATTTTGAATTGAAAACCCTTTTTCATTAGAGACTTTTCGATGAAATTTAGTGAAAATATGAAAAGTTTCATTTTTGTGAGCCAAAAAGAAAACTCAAGTAAAACGAGAGTAATCATCTATAATTACAAAGCCATATCATTTTCTCCTAGACTAGTGGTTCTGGTTGGTCCAAATAAGTCCATATGTAAGAGCTCTAAAGGTCTAGAAGTTGAAACAGTATTTTTGGATTTAAATGAAACTCTAGTTTGTTTTCCTAATTGGCATGCATCACAAATTCTATCCTTTTCAAAATTCAGTTTTGGCAAACCAAGAACTAAATCCTTCTTAATTAATTTTGAAAGAGAATGCATGCTAATATGTGCAAGTCTACGATGCCACAGCCAACTAGTTTCATTAATTTTAGCATTCAAGGATACTAGGCATTGCATGTCTAATTTGGCTAAGTCATTCAAATCTACCATATAAATATTGCCATGCCTATGTCCTATAAATTTAATGCCATCGTTAATAGAACTAGTCACAATGCAAACAGATGATTCAAAAACTACTTTATACCCTTTATCACAGAATTGACTAATGCTAAGTAAGTTATGCTTTAAACCTTTAACTAATAAAACATTCTCAATATATTTGGAGGGAGTGATACCAATGTTACCTATCCCGATGATCTTTCCTTTGCCATTATCTCCAAAGGTGACCATCCCTCCATCCTTAGCATCAAGCGTGATGAATTGTGATTCATCACCAGTCATGTGTCTCGAGCATCCACTGTCAAGATACCATTTCCTGTTTCCTTCTTGGGATGCTAGACACACCTGCAAGCAAAGGTCAAGTTTCTGTCTTAGGTACCCAAGCTTTCTTGGATCCTTTTAGGTTAGTCAAAATGGTTCCTTTTGGAACCCATATTTTCTTTGTAGTTGTGTTTGCATATTTGTTAATAAGACATGTGTATGATTTATGTCCTATTCTTCCACATTTGAAACAAGTAATATTTGTAGACTTGTTACTTGAATAATTTACATAAATATCCTTCAGAAATTTTTGTTTCTTCAGGAGTTTATAGCCAAGTCCAGCCTTATCATATATAGCTTTCTGATTATTAAGGATCATATTTAGTTTGTTTGAACTTAAGGTGAACTTATCTACTATAGGTTTCAGCTTGTTAATTTCATTCTTTAAGTTTTGATTCTCTTGAATTAAGGTGGATTTTTCAATTGAAAGGTTTTCAGCTTGTTTTACTAAGGACTGATTTTTCATTTTTAGTTCTTTGTTTTTCTTCCCTAGTTTCTTTAATTCATCAATTGAATCATAGAAAGCTTCATGCAATTCTTCAAAAGTAAATTCACTAGTGGATTCAGAAGTTACCTCATTTTCGTATGCCATTAGGCACAGGTTGGCTTGTTCTGTTGAGGTTTCCTCGTCGGAGCTTGAGTCATCACTCGCACTCCAAGTCGCCATCATTGCTTTCTTTTTGAACTTTTTGGGACCTTTCTTCAGTTGTGGACATTCGGATCTGAAATGTCCCGGCTTCTTGCACTCGTAGCATATAAGGGGTTGATCTTTCTCTTTTTCTTTGCTTTGTTCCCCTTTTGTGAACTTCTTTCTCATCCCCTGTTTCCTTTTTCTTAGAAACTTCTTAAATTTTCGGGTGATGAGTGCCATCTCTTCATCCTGTTCTTCATCTTCAGTGTCATCCGTTTCATAATCAGGCGAAGTTGTGGATTTGAGGGCAATGGTTCTTTTTTTTTTGACTTCATCCTCTTGATGTTGCTTCATGCTAAGTTCATGAGTCATCAAGGATCCAAGAAGCTCTTCTAGAGGTAGAGTGTTCAAGTCCTTTGCTTCTTGGATGGCAGTCACCTTGGCTTCCCAAGTTCTTGACAGTGACCTGAGAATCTTCCTTACAAGTTCACTGTTAGTATAAGATTTGCCAAGACTCTTCAAACCATTAATTATATCAGTAAAACGAGTAAACATAGCAGTTATGGACTCATCATGTTCTATTTTGAACAATTCATATTTATGCACTAGCATGTTTATTTTAATCTCTTTTACTTGATTTGTTCTCTCATGGGTTACTTCTAACCTATCCCATATTTCTTTAGCAGATGCACAAGTAGAAATGCGATTAAATTCATTTGCATCTAGTGCACAATAAAGAACATTCATAGCTTTGGCATTTAATTGTGCCAACTTCTTATCAACCTCATCCCATTCTTTCTCGGGTTTGGTTGATTCCTCACCATCTATAATCTTGGTGGGTGTGTGAGGACCGTTCACTATGATACTCCACATATCATAGTCGAGTGCTTGTATGAATATCTTCATCCGAGCTTTCCAATAGGTGTAATTAGACCCATTGAAAAGTGGAGGTCGGTTTGTAAATTGCCCCTCGGCTAGAGAAGTATCGATATGGGTTGCCATAGACCTTTGGCTCTTTGATTGTTAGATCAAAGAAGGGCTAGAGCACCGGGCTCTGATACCACTTGTTGCCCAGCTATGCAACCCAAGAGGGAGGGTGAATTGGGTTTCTAAAAATTTTAGACTTAATTAATTACTTATGATGAACAAGACAAAGATTTTAATTCAATATTAATTACCTAAAGCAGGAATGCAAGAATATAATAAAGAAATAAAGTGAAGCGATAAAGCACACCACAAACACAAGGATTTATAGTGGTTCGGTGCCAACCTTGCACCTACATCCACTCCCCAAGCTCCTACTTGAGAATTTCAATCCACTATACTTGTATTCAACCCGAATACAAAACGTCGGAAACTCCGACACTAGCTATCCCAAGCTAGTCTACTTATTTTTCGGGTACAAGTAAACCCAAAATACTCTGATTTCAGGTTCGGATCAACCTTTCCTTGTTTTGAAAATCCTCCAAAAACAAGAACAATTACTTACAAGAGTAAGAAAATTTAGAGCACAAATTAATACAATAACAACTCCTTAAATGAGCGAATATAACAATTAAAAATATTTTACTCAAATGAAGAAACCCTTTTTGAATTTTCTCAAGGTGGATGAATGCTTGAATGAATGCTTGAGAAGAGGATGATCGTTGATTGAAGATCTCTTGAAGGCTTTGAAAGATCTCTAGATCAAGGTTGAAACAATAGGCGTGACAAATCCTCTCTTTGAATGCTCTTAAATCTCTTTCACAATCTCTCGTGTAGATTTTGGATCCTCTTTTCTTTTTCTCTCAAATATCTCGTTGATCACTTTTGCGTATATTTTTGGATCCTCTCGATGAATTTGATCTCTCGTTTGATCTACCGATTGATCTGCAATTTTTTTCACCATTTGAAACATTTTATAGCATTAGAAGCAAGAGAAAACATATTAAGCAGAAAAAGAGCCGTTAGAGCATTTTTAGGAAGCATAAAAGGTAATTAAAACGGACAAAAAAATAGCCGTTGCTGACATTTTCCATCGCAGGGGTCGACTCATGAGTCGACTCATGCTTCAGAAGTCGACTCATGAGTCGACTTCTGTTGCAAAGACCAGAAACATGGATTTCTGGATTTTTTGGCCCAAATCAGCAGAGGTCGACTCATGAGTCGACTCATGCCTTGTGGGTCGACTCATGAGTCGACTCACAGGTCGTGCCAAGCCAAAAATCCAGCGTGCCATGGGAATTTTTTGCGTGCCAGTCAGCTCATAGTGCCATGAGTTGACTCATGAGTCGACTCATGCACTTCAAACCTTCATAACTTCAAAAATATAAGTCCAAAAATAATGAAATTTTTACCAATAGTTTACAAATCATTTGTTCTATCAATTGATACCATCAAATCAGTATTTTAGTAAAATTACGATTTTGCCCTTGAAGAGCATAAAGACTTTTTCAATTTAAAATTATTTGTATCCCTTCAATCTGCTTTGTAATCATCAAAATCAATCTAGGAGCAACAAAGACCGACAAAAAAAAATTCAGATTTGGAGATCTGCGATGCAAGCTTAGAAATTTTGTAGATGAGGTTTAGATATATGATGATCACGAACTTATAGTAAATAATTATGAATTTTGAGATATGAATTTATATTTGATTTTGAATTTAGATGCTTTGAACCAATATTGATTTAATTATCTGATGAATAAAGAAATTGAATCTTTTATTTGATAGATTTTAGATGATTATGATGGATTGGCTTCGTGTTATCGTGGGCTCCATCCCTCAAGAGCATGACCGTATTATATCTCGAATTTGGAGCATGATATTTTATGGTATCAGAGCTTAAGTTATGATCAATTGTTATTATGATATAAGTGATTAGGATATGATAGAATAATAACAGAGCTTAGGTTTAAGATCACTGAGATTATGAAATGATATCAAAATTTTATGTATGATCAATAGGATGTGACAGAGTGGAGTATAATGGATAATATCAGAGCTTAAAATTATGATCATTAAGAACGTAATAGAATGATATAAAGTTTAGGTTATGATCACTAGAGAATATGACTTAAGTGGTATTTGAGCTTAAGGTTATCATTATTCAGGATTGTGACTTTAGTGATATTTGAACTTGAGGCCAAGATCATGAGGAATATAATAGATATAAAAAAAAAGATTGAATAATTTGATTTTGAATCAATAGGTATTATAATAAAATTTATGCATAAGTGGCATATGATGTCTATAATAAAACTGACGAGTTATATCTTAGATTTCAATTAGCAGGATTGATCTGAGTACGAGAAGTATTGATCCTAGAATGAAGTGGGAGGTATTGATATGTTATGTTGGGTATATTCGATGACATTAGAATGCTAAACCTATATGGATAAAGGACATGATAACTTTGCTGATTTTGATGTTAATTTTTTTCACAAAGAAAGGTTGGTTTGAAAGTTGTCTAAATGATTGTAAGATAAATTAAAGGTTAACTCAAATTAATTCTAGACATATTGGATTCTTGAGGAGTGGTGAAGCTTATGTAATAAGTTCAAATATAGAAGGTGGATGAAGATTTAATTTTGACGTGCTATGCCTAAGAGATAGTAATGACAAGAAAATCTTAAATTTTATCCTAAATTTTATATGAAATCTGAAAGTTGGATCTATCTTTGATTGATTTAACATACAAAGATATTTTTATTTTTGATAGACTTAGATAATTTGGTAAGTTGAGATCAGAGTGCGCAGCAAAAGTATGGTGGTCTGAATTGATTAGAAATATTAATCTTTTAAATCAAAAGATATTATGAAATACGTTAGTTATAAATAAAGAAGAATTTTATTGATAATAAAAGGATGCTAAAAGAAAATCTATCTGATCAAGGAAAGACTCAAGGCAGCACAGGATAGACAGAAGAGTTGGGCAGATAGAAAAAGAAAAGAATTAAAATTTTAGGTCGGTGATCATATTTTTCTAAAAATATCACCTACAAAAAGTGTCATGAGGTTTGGGAGACATGGCAAGCTGAGTCCGTGATATATTGGACCTTTTGAAATTTTGAGCTGAGTAGGAGATGTTGCTTACGAACTTCCCTTACCATCGGATTTATCTAAAGTGTACAATGTCTTTCATATTTCACCACAGAGAAAATTTATACCTGATCCAAATAATGTGGTAAAGTATGAGCCATTGCAAGTTCATGAAGACTTAACTTATGAAGAGTTTTCTCTCAAAATTGTTGATCGAAAAGAGCAAGTACTGAGACGACGCATCATTCCATATGTGAAGATTCATTGAAGTAATCATGAGGAGAGAGAGAGGCTACTTGGAAGCTTGAAGATGATATGAAGATAAGATATCCATACTTATTTGAAAATAAAGGTACGTTAAATTTTGAGGATGAAATTTTTTTTAAGGGGGTAGAATGTGGTAACCCGGTCGGTTGGGCCTAAAGCCCATTAAGCCCACCCAGAAAAAAAAAAATAAGGGAAGAAGACTCTCGATCAGAGTCTTCTTCTTTTCCGATTCTGATTGAAAATCAGAGTCCTAGGGCCATTGAAGGATCCTAGAATGAGCCCTATAAGAACTCCCCTCCTCTCCTCTGTGAGAGGACATAGCAATCACCGATGATCGTCGGTGTTTCCTCTTCGATTTTCTCGATTGAAGCCGCGGCCCCTCGATTTTCGTCGGTGGGGTCACCGGAGGCTGAGGTAAGCCCTTCTTCCTCTTCCTCTCTCCTCTCTCTTTTTTTTCGTACCTCTGTGCATAACTACCGGTGATGGGTGTCATCAGATTTCATCAGAGAAGGGACCCCCTGTTTGATCTCTTCTTCTCTTTGATTTTCGACACCGGCAATCACTGCCGACCGTCGGCCTTGGCCTCTCCGAACTCAAGAGGGTTGCCCTCTGCTGCCGGCCTTCGTCATGCCGACTGTGGCCTGGACGGTCGGTCAAAGGGAGGGGACCTGTCGGTCCCCTGTTTCGGCCAGGGAAGACCATGGGAAGAAAAGAAAAGAAAAAGGAAGGAAAAAGAAAAAGAAAAGAAAAAAAGAAAAGAAAAGAAAAAGAAAAAAAGAAAGAAAATAAAAAAAAGAATTTTTTCTCTCTTTCCTCTCTCCTCTCTTTACCTTCTCTCTTCAATTTCTCTCTCTAAATTCTCTCTCTATTTTTTCTCTCTAGACCTTTTATCTCTTTTTATGAATTTTGTCTCTCTAGGATCATTCTGTCTCTCTGATTGTTTTATAAATCTTGGGATAAACTTGAGATGAAAATATGATGATTTGAGATTGCTCCAAAATTCATACAGTAGATTGGATCCCGATTCGATCTTTATTCAAAATTGATAACATCGATCAAGGTTAATCCATATTAAGTCACCTTGATATGACCTCTGATGATCTCAATCATGATTATCACTTTTGAAGGATACGAAGATTCTCTCTCCACTTTCTCTCTCTATTTTCTCTCTCATGACCAACTTTCTCTCTCTAAGATGGTCTATGAAGCCTGTATCGAGTCATGCCTTCATCTTTTAGGGGCTCATATTGATTCTAACAAGATGATTCAAAGTTACTTTGATATCCGTGCTGTATGTCAACCTCATTTGATCATATCAAGGACTTTCAAATTCATTATTAATGAACTCTATTGATTGACCTTGATCTAATCTATGCTTCATAATTTCTTAATCAAGTCACTTAAATCTGACCCTCAAATCAGAGACCCTGAATTACCGTGGTATCTGGATGGTCCGACACATCCGGACAACAGTCCTCTTTCTTTATGATTTAATCTTATTATATTCATGAAATAAAAATTGATGATGATTTGATATTTTAAATAGGATTAGCTGATCCTTCTAGCGAAGTCTGAAGATCTAAGATGAATGAGGTAAGTAAATCTTACGCTTCTTATTTATTTTTAAATCTCCATGATTTTCATGCATATGATCTCTTATTAATGAAGTCATATTTTTCGTAAAATAAGGATCAGCATATGTGATATGAAAAAGCATATTTTTTTATGAGCATTGATTGCATGAATGTATTTTATAAAAAGTTACATGATTATGAAGCATGAAATTTTATTGTTTTCCATCCATGTATATGTATGTTTTAAGAAAAAGATATAATGATTTCAAAAAGACTCTCAGATGGCTATGAATGAATTCCTTCCGGAAGGTCGACATCCGGAGCTAGCATCTACAAGAAACATGGCCCTACCAGCAGGTATAAAATTGGTACATGAATCAAGAACTCTGTCGATTAAGAAATATGGCCCTGTCACGGGTATAATAGTAATCTTAGCACGAATATCTGAGAGTAATATTTTGAAACATGACATGAATACATGACAAGAATGATTTATGATTCATATTTATGAAATATTCATGATTTATGCATACATGATTGATTTATGACTTATTTTATTATATGCTCTATGAAATACTTTATTTTGTATTATCTATTATTTTTTAAATATTATATTATCATAAAAATTTATGCTTGATCCGATAAGGAAGCGCAAGTTTTATTTACTAGGCTAGTATAGCTCATATTCTTTTTTTTTTTTTTGTTTGAACAGAGGAATAAGGTTAAGACCGGCAAAAAGGAATTCAGATTTGGAGATCTGCGATGCAAGCTTGGAAATTTTGTGGATGAGGTTTAGATATATGATGATCACGAACTTATAGTAAATAATTATGAATTTTGAGATATGGATTTGTATTTGATTTTGGATTTAGATGCTCTGAACCAATATTAGTTTAATTATCTGATGAATAAAAAATTGAATCTTTTATTTGATGGATTTTAGATGATTTAAATACAAACTATTGGTTGCTACACACTGGATTTTAGCAGCAACACACTGGTTGCTACACAAACTATTGACAGCACAAATTGATGGCGACAAAAACTACCGGCAATACAAACAAGTGGCGAAACAAACTAGTGGTGACATAAATAGCTTTCTGATCAAGGATTACGACCAGTGCATTAAATACGATATAAAAATATTAAAATTTTTATTATTTAATATGTGATATTTTTATGCTCTTTTTCAGGAATAATTAAATATGAAGACTTCACCGTAAAATAACAAGCAATAGCCCTTCAATACGTGCAGATGAAGCTTGAGTCCAAATTCAGACCTGTCACATGCATGACATGCAAAAATATACTGATGCCAAAGATCCAATGGATAAACATCACCTTCTAATTATCAGGAGATTTGTTTTATCTATGCTAGTCTAGTCCATCATGTGAGTGAATATCCTATGGCTACACAGTTTTCATCTTTCATCCAAGAACAAGTCCAAGCTGCACAAGACTACTCCAAGCCGATTAATGATCCATTTATAAACACATATAACCAAGATTGGAGGAATCACTTTAATTTATTTTGGAGACTTCAACGGGCTCAGACCCAAATTCTCTGATACAATACTTTTAAAATAGGCCCCAATATTAGAATAATATCTATAATAGAGATCAGCGTAACCAGCCTATCCAGCCACTATATTACAATCAGCCATCATACCCATCTCTTCAACAGACCAATCTAGCTGACGATAGATTTACTCAACTTCAACAACTGATTATGACCTAACAGCAATTCATCGTCAGGATAGAAGTACAAATAGGACAGTTAGCTGAGTCCATCATGAGGAGAGAACCAAATCAATTACTGAGCTAACTGATAATAAATCTCAGAAACAACCCACCCAATGTCCACCTACCACCTGGACCTAGTCATTAATCCAATGTCCAACCTAAGAATCTCCAATTTGAGAATGTCAAAGCAAGTTCTGAGCTTGAAAGTGGTGAGATTCTTAAGGATCCATATCAAGACCAAGTAAGAGAGACTAGTATTGATGCTAGCCAAAATGTGAACTTAGAAGAGGAGGTTAGTACTAAGACTAACTGTATAAAAGAACTTGAGCACAAAATTGATATTGATGCTGGTTCCAATCTGAGTGAGAAAGATAAAGGAAAAAAAAGAGTGGATGAATTATCCGAGACATATAAACCTAAAGTCCCATTCCCTTCAGTTCTAGAAGTCGGTTCTTCTTGCAAAAAATAAGAAGCATGCAACAAATCAAGTAACACCCTTTTGGTACCCATTGCATCGAACTCAATTTCTAATGCAAAAATTAAATTTATAAGTATTTTAGAAGAACAAATAGAAAAAATTCTCAACAAAAAGGGTCTACAAATGGATTTGTAAATTATCTTCTTAAAAAAATAAAATTGACTAAAGACAGGGTCATGAACTACTTTCTGGAGATTGACAACAAAATACTAAAATTTATCAATAAAAGGATCATAGGTCATCTTTCTGAGATTGGCAATCCAAAATCATTGAAATTTATCAATCCAATATTCGATACAGGATAGAGAAAATCGGCATAGTCTGGCTAAAGACTTTAAACTTAGTGCTCCTGAAGTCAACTCAGACCCTTACATTTTATTTTCATTTTTTTTTCAATTTACTTAGGAATCTGACTCGTGTTGGCTAAAGACGGTAAACTTAATACTTGTTAGAGGTAACCTAGCTTTTACATTTGAATTTTTTTTTTTTTAGCTTACTTTCTTTTTGAGTTTAGGATTAACTTAGGGGGAGAACAAATTTTGAAAAGACTTTGAGTAAAATCATGAAGGCCAAACTGAACCAAGTACACATCTGGATCAAGTGACATCTCTCTTTTTCTTTCTCTTTCTCTGCATCCTTTATTTTTCTTATTCTATTGAGGATAATGTCGATTAAATTAGAGGAGAGAATAATAAATTTTTTTAAAGTCTTCGAATAAGTTAGTATTTGACATTTAGGTATTCGATTATGCTTAAGAATCAAGTTAAATCAAGTATTTTTTTAAAAAAAATAAATTGATGCATGGCTTAGAGAGTTTATGAGATATTGAGGATTAGATATTAAGAAAATCCAATAAAAGTTAAGTTTTGAACATAAATATTTTTTCTATGAGTATTTTTAATTCCTTCTACCAGCATCTAAGAAGAGTTTACTTCCTATTGACTTGTGTAGGCTAACTATACATTTTTTAAAAAAAAATATTTTCAAGAACTTCATACTGAGTAACCAAACCTCTTTGCCTAAGCAAGCATTGAGTTTCGCATCAAAAGATATAAGGGGCAAAGAAACTCTGTTGTTGAGTTAGTTTTAACACGTAGCCTGTTTGATTCTAGCAAATAAGTTCGAGGGATATTTTATATCTAGTGTCCTAAAGCCATCTGGTTCGGGAGTCATTGACTGAAAACTCGCTACATGGGTCAGATAGAAAGCTTAAAGAATTAAGACACTCAATAGCAATACGATGTTAAAGAAAAAAAGAACAAAGTCTAAATATTGATCTTCCACCGAGTAACCAGATCCTTCACCTAAGTGTTGTGGTTCGCATCAAAAAGTGGATAATATGAAGATATTTTTTTAAAAAAATGAAGGACAGATGTACAATATATTTGTCCATACGAAAGTTAGATGATTTAGAGATAAAAATAGGGGCAATTTAGAAAAATTTTAAAAAAAATTAGTATTTTTGACTTAACTTTCACATTGATTAGTATAATACTGTAACGACATAACTCACTCATACTTCTATTGAATATCAATGATTTTTTTAAAAATTATTTGATAAAATTTGAAACTCTAAATTAAACGGTACTTAACTTTAAATTTTTTTTTACTCAAGGATGAGCAAAATTTAAGTTGTGGATGTGAACGGTGCATTAAATATGATATAAAAAATATTAAAATTTTTATTATTTAATTTTTATTATTTAATATTTAATATTTTTATATTTTTTTTAAAATAATTAAATATAAGACTTCACCATAAAATAATAAGTAACGGTCCTTCAATATGTATAGATGAAGTTTGAGTTCAAATTCAGATCTATCACATGCACGATACGCAAAAATATGCTGATGCTAGAGATTCAATGGATAAAAAAGATGAAATAAAAAAAAAGGGGCATTAAATGACATGGCATCCATGGGATTAACGAGAGGTGTCGCCCGGGTCTTCACGGCATTTAAACACACCTGGGCTTCATGCGGTTTGGAGCGGGTCCACACAAAGGATTCGAAAGGGATTTGAACGTGGCATGGGTTCACACTAAGGTGGGTGCGCGTGAGAAGGACGTGCCTGGGTGCTGTGCTGATGGCATCGTGCGGGTACGTGACCATGAGCTGGCGCGTTTCGGTTCCAGTGGACGGGTTCAATTATGCAGGATTGATAGCAGCAGGCGAGTGCGGGAAACAGAGACACGGATCCGGTTTAGCGCACGAATGTAAAAGCCGAGAGTTTGAAAAGATTCCAACATCGAATTCAAGTGAAACTGTTCTTCTTCGATGGGACACATGCCGTTCTACATCGGTGAAATCACAAGATTCCCCCCCCCCCCCCCCCCCCCCCTCTCCTAACGCTTATAAAAAAAACCTCAAAAGATATCCAAAAGAAAAAAACATAGAGAGGAGGCAACAAGCAAGACTTAATTGAAAGCCACCAATCAACTTCAAAATTACATAGAGAGGAGGCAACAAGTAAGACTTGGGTTGAAGGCCGTCAATCAACTTCAAAATTTATATTATAATTTTATTTTATTTATTTATTATTTTAAATTTTTATAATTAAATTTTATTTTTAATTAATATAAAATTTATTTTTATACTTTTAAATTTCTATCTTCTATTTTTATTGTAAGTAGATGCTAAGATCTAGTTAATAGATCTTAGTACCAAACTTTCCTTTATGTATTTTAATTTTTTCTTTCGATTGCTACGTTTCTTTTAAAATTCTTGCAATAAAATTTTGATTTTAATTAATATAAGATTTAAATTTTTATAAATAAAAACTAAGATCTAAATAGTAGATCTTAGTATTGTATTTATCTTTCTACACCGTTTAATTTCTGTCTTCTGTTTATAATTTTTTTTTCAATTTTTTTTATAAAAATTAAAGTTTTCAAATCAAAACACTATCTTTTCTGTGTATTTGATCCGAATCGTTATACTCTATATATTTTTAATTTTTTTAGAAATTAAATTAAATTGATAATCACGATGTCCTAACACAACATCGTGATATATCAATTTTTGCATCGTTGTCGGAGAAAGTACAATGCTAAAATTTTTATTTCTTTGATTTTTTTGTAAATATAGCTTACTAATTTTTTTATTCTTTTTTACAGAAAAAATAGAAAAAAATAAAAAAAAGAGATAGAAGGTTGCCAATTTTGCTTGATGAGATCAAACCTAACTTTAGACTTTTTTTTCTTTTTAGTATTATTTACTTTCTTTTCAAATTAACTTAAAAATAATCTATTTAAATCTAATTAAAACTTCATGACAATAGTAGAAATGCTAAATGTTTAGATCATCCATTATTTAGATTTTTTTTTTTGTGACTGCTGAAGACAAGATAAGCCTCTCAAGTTTAATTAGTTTCATGCTTCTAATTTAATTACATAGAACTTCTTATTTGAAATTGATTGTGCATATTCATCTTAAATCAACTTAAGGGCAACACCCATTAATAAGATAAGATGGAGATTTCATCACCTTTCCTTAGTCCAAAAATAATCAACCAGCATCCCTCATTAACCTAGGCCTAATTAAAATTAACTAGACGTCAACTGCTAAGGAACTCGAGCTATATAAGACAAGCGACCCCGAAAGTTGAACTGGATCAAGCCAAGTTGATCAATTGGTATCTAGAAAAATGGTTCAGGGACTACATCTCGAAGAAAGATGGTTATTTAATTAATTTCATTCGCTTACTTGATCAATTTATTTGGTGTCTAAAGAAAGTAATGGGGGGACTCCCACCAACCTTATACTTACCTGACCAGTTGGTTGGTTAGGTTTGTACTTGGAGTACTTGATAGTGCACTTGAAATAGTTAAGAGCTGTTTAGATTTAGGGTAACCTCAGGATAGAGAGTCCACTTTGTACTAACTTGATTGCAATTAACATCTAACCATAACTAATTCTTCTCATCTATCATCTCTAGGTCTAAAACTTTCTTAGGATTCTCATCTTTAGAACTTCTCTCTTCTCTTCTTCTTCCTCTCTTCCTCTTAAAAGAAAAAAAAATAAACTACACACATTAAGGTTTGCACTGGTACATGCATGGTAGGAGATCTTTTTTTTCGATCCAGTTGAATCTAATTCTAAAATTGAAAGGCTGATCCACATTAAACTTGACAATCATATGGCTGAAAATCCTGAAGAACCACCTAGGTAGATGAAGGAAAACTTTATTCCTTCCACCGATAACCCATCGACTTGTATCCACTTATCTGATATTCCTGCAAGCTGTTATAAGATCAAGTCGACCACAATCCAGATGCTCCTATCTTTCTATGAGAATACCAATGAAGATCCTTACAAGCATCTAGATGAGTTTTTAAAAATTATTCCACGGTGAAGATTCAAAATTTTTCTGATGATGCACTTAGACTGATCCTATTCCCCTTCTCACTTAAGGACAAAGCCAAGTATTGGCTTTGCACAATAAGGAGACCAATCCAAACTTGGACTGAAATACAACATAAGTTTCTTAAAAAATTCTATCCCATAGGTCGAACCAATACCATGAGGCGAGCAATCACTAGATTTGCTCAGCTTCCAGGAGAACAAATTTACAAGTCATGGGAGAGACTTAAGAAACTTCTTAGAAAATGCCACACTATGGTCTATCTAAGTGGCAAATTATTCAAATTTTTTATGAAAATTTAGGAGATCAATATAGACAGATGGTAGATGCATCTTGTAGAGGTGCATTCATGAGCAAGAGTGAGGATGAAGCCTATTTCTTGTTTGAAACTTTTGAGTGAAAACTCAATCAATTATGCTTCATTATCTTTCTATGAAAGGTTGATTTTTCACCAAAAGCACACAGAAATTTATGAGATCGAATATTCAGACTCTAGTTCTAAGATTGACTTGAACCTGATAGCTCAAAAATTAGATAAAATCGATCTTCTTGCCCAGAAGTTAAATCAAGTCCTAGCCCTAGGTCAATAATTTTCTGCACAATACACATCACCTTCTAACTATCAGGAGATTTTATTTTATCTATGCTAACCCAGCCCATCATATGAGTGAATGTCCCACGGCTGTATAGTTTTCATTTTTCATACAAGAACAAGTCCAGCTGCACATGGCTACTCCAAGCCGGTTAATGATCCATTCACAAACACATATAATCAAGGTTGGAGGAACCATCCTAATTTTTCTTGGAGACCCCAACAGGCTTAGATCTAAA
Source organism: Elaeis guineensis (assembly GCF_000442705.2). NCBI lineage: Eukaryota > Viridiplantae > Streptophyta > Magnoliopsida > Arecales > Arecaceae > Elaeis > Elaeis guineensis. The sequence goes on from NC_025996.2 coordinate 60,916,461, forward strand.
TTTTTTTGGTACAAAATTTTCAAAATAGGCCCCAATACTAGAATTATGTCTATAATAGAGATCAGCCTAACCAATCTATCTAGCCATCATATTACAATCAGCCATCATATCCATCTCCTCAACAGACCAATCTAGCCGACGATAGGTTTACTCAACTTCAACAACTAATTATGATCCAATAGCAATCCATCACCAGGCTAAAAGTACAATAGGATAGTTAGTTGAGTCCACTATGAGGAGAGAACCAGATCAATTGTTGAGCCAACCGATAACAAATCTTAGGAACAATCCATCCAATGTCCACCAACCACCTGGACCTAGTCATCAATCCAATGCCCAACCTAAGAATCTCTAATTTGAGAATGCGAAAATAATTTCTGAGCTTGAAAGTTGTGGGATTCTTAAGGATCCATATCAAGACCAGGTGAGAGAGGCTAGTATTGATTCTAGCCAAAATGTGAACTTAGAAGAGGAGGTTAGTACTGAGACTAACCGTATAAAAGAACTTAAGCATGAAATTGATACTGATGCTGGTTCCAATCTGAGTGAGAAAGATAAAGGAAAAAAAAGAGTGGATGAGTTATCTAGACATATAAACCTAAAGTCCCATTCCCTTCAGTTCTAGAAGCCGATTCTTTTCGTAAAAAGCAAAAAGCATGCAATGAATCAGGTGACACCCTTCTGATACCCATTGCATCGAACTCAACTTCTAACCCAAAAATTTAATTTATGAGTATTTTAGAAGAGCAAATAGAAAAAATTTTCAACAAACAAGGGTCTATGAATGGATTTGTAAATTATCTTCTTAAAAAGATAAAACTGACTAAAAACAGGGTTATGAACTACTTTCTGGAGATTGAAATAAAATACTGAAATTTATCAATAAAGAGATCATAGGCCATCTTTCTGAGGTTGGCACTCCAAAATCATTAGAATTTGTCAATCCAATATTCGATGCAGGATAGAAAGAATTGACATAGTCTGACTGAAGACTTTAAACTTAGCACTCCTAGGAAGCAACCTAGATCCTTGTATTTTGCTTTCATTTTTATTTTCAATTTATTTAGGAACTCGACTCATATCTGAATGAAGATAGTAAATTTAGCACTTGTTGGGAGGCAACCTAGCTTTTACATTTGAATTTTTTTTTTTATTTTTAGCTTACTTTTTTTTTGAGTTTAGGATTAAGTTAGGGGGAGAACAAATTTTGAAAAGACTTCGAGTAGAATCATAAAGGCCAGGCTGAACCAAGTACCCATTTAGATTAGGTAATATCTCTCTTTTTCTTTCTCTTTGTTTGCATCCTTTATTTTTCTTACTCAATTGAGGGCAATATCGATTAAATTGGAGGAAGAATAGATTCTTTTTTAAGTCCTCGAATAAGTTAATATTTAGCATTTAGGTATCTAATTACGCTTAAGAATCGAATTGAACCAAGCATTTTTTTTAAAATAAATTGATGTATAGTTTAGAGAGTTTGTGAGATACCAAGGGTCAAGTATTAAGAAAATTCAATAAAGAGTTAAGTTTTGAACATAAATATTTTTTCTATGAGCACTTCTAATTCCTCCTACCAGTATCAAAGAAGAGTTTACTTCCTATGGATTTGTGTAGGATAACCATACGTTTCTTCAAAAAAAAAAGTTTTTAAAAAGTTTGTGCTGAGTAATTGGGTCTCTTTGCCTAAGCAAGCATTGAATTTTATGTCAAAAAGTATAAAAGACAAAGAAGCTCTGTTGTAAAGCTAATTTTAATACATAGCTTGTTTGATTCGAGCAAGTAAGTTCGAAGGATATTTTATATCTAGTGCTCTAAAATCATCTAGTTCGAAGGTCATTGGCTGAAAACTCGCTACATGGGTCCGGCTGAAAACTCGCTATATGGGTTAAGACATTCAATAGCAGTACAATGTTAAAGAAAAAAGAACAAAGTCTAAATATTGGTCTTCTACCGAGTAACCGAGCCCCTTCATCTAAGTAAATATTGTGGTTCGCATCAAAAAGTGGGTAATATGAAGATATTTTTTTAAAAAAATAAAAATGGAAGTAACAATACATTTGCCTATATGAAAGTTAAACGATTTAGAGGTAAAAGTAGGGATAATTTAGAAAAAGTTTCAAAAAAATTTAGAGTTTTTGACTTAACTCCTACATTGACTAGTACTAATACCTCAATGATATAACTCACTCATGCTCTACTGAACATGAATGGTTCTTTTAAAATTATCTGATAAAATTTAAAATCTAAATTAAACAGTATTTAACTCTAAATCCTTTCTTTAGTCGAGGACGAGCATAGCTCAAGTTGGAGGGTGGGATCAGTGCATTAAATGTGATATAAAAAAATTAAAATTTTTATTATTTAATATTTGATATTTTTTATATTGTTTAAAAAAAATTAAATATAAAAATTTTATTATAAAATAACGGCCGTTCAATCCGTGGAGATAATGCTTAAGTTCAAATTTAGATCCGGTATGCATACCGCATGCAAAAATATATTGATGCTAGGGATCCAATGGATTAAAAAAAAGAAAACAAAAACATTGGCATTCAATGACATGGGATCCACGGGATTAATTAGAGGTGTGGCCCGGGTCTTCACGGCATTTAAACACACCTGGGTTTCATGCGGCTTGGAGCGGGGTCCATACAAAGGATTCAAAAGGGATTTGAATGTGGCATGGGTTCAAACTAAGGTGGGTGCATGAGAGAAGGATGCGCCTGGGTGCCGTGCTGATGGCTTCACGTGGGTACGTGACGGCGAGCTGGCGCATTTCGATTCAAGCGGACGGGTTCAATTATGCGGGACCGGCAGCAGCAGGCGATTGCAGAAAAGTGAGACATGGACGCGGTTTAGCGCACGAGCTAAAAAGCCGAGAGTTTAAGATGGATTCCAACATCAAATTCGAGTGAAACTATTCTTCTTCAATGGGACACATGTCGTTCTATACTTTTTTTGTGATCCCACACCGGTGAAATCACAAGATCCCCTCCCCCTAATGCCGATAAAAAAGATCCCAGGCTGCAAGAAAAAGACATTCAAAAGAAGGAAAATTATAGAGAGAGGGCAGCAGGCAAGGTTTGAGTTGAAGACTGCTTGAGATAAGAAGTGTGAGAAGAAAAATTTAATCTCCTACGCCATTTCCATCCTATATTGATAGAGATCCATCCGTTAGGGCATCATACCCCACCCACACCCAAATCAATACTCGGCTTGCTTGTTTTTGCGGCATTTGCTACATAATCCGCATCTGTTGTCAGAATGGCTACTATAAGGGAGGAGTTCAAGTCTGCTTAGTATTCTCAGACCCAATGACTCTTGCAATAGCTATTTCCTAGACCCTAATGACTACGACAATTACCAACCCTCTTGAATGAATCATCACGAGATATACTTTGGATCGTGGGGTGGGGAAGAGGGTAAGCTTTCGGCAACACCTTTTTTATCTTTAAAAGGATTGATGAGGGAAGGATCTATGATCAGATTCAAAATTGGATCACCTACACCATCTCGAAGATGAGATCCAAAGAGAAAGAAGAAGAGGAAGCCCAGTTTGCTCTGAGGAGTTTGAAGGAAGAAAGAGAGATCATCAACCATCTTTCCGACGAGGCTGCGCCAATCAACTTCGAAATCTTTATTATAGTTTAATTTTATTTACTTTTATTTTAAATTTTTATAATTAAATTTTAGTTTTAATTAATATAAAATTTATTTTTATGTTTTTAAATTTTTATCTTTTATTTTATTGCAAGTAGCTGCTAAAATCTAGTTAGTAGATCTTAGTATCAAACTTTTCTTTAGGCACTTTTAATTTTTGCTTTCGATTGCTACGTTTTTTTTTTTAATTCTTGCAATAGGATTTAGATTTTAATTAACATAAGATTTAAATTTTTGCAAGTAGAAGCTAAGATCTAAATAATAGATCTTAGTACCGAGTTTATTTTTCTACACTGTTTAATTCCTGTCTTCTGTTTATAATTTTATTTTAAATTTTTTTTTATAAAAATCAAAGTTATCAAATCAAATTACTATCTTCTCTGTGGATTTGACTTGACTCGCTACTCTCTACGTATTTTTAATTTTTTTAAAAGTTGAATTAAACTGATAATCATGATATCCTAATGACAACATTGCGATCTATCAGATTATATAAAAGTTGTGAAAGCTAATGGCAATGCAAATTGATGGAGAGCAAACTAGTGGCATAAAAAAGACTCCTAATTAGGAATTGAATAATATCAAACAAATTTATTTCTAAAACATAATTACATAAAAAAGATGCAATTTCCTAACTTTTGAACTGCTAATTGTTTCTTAGACTCCAAAAATTTGGTTCTTTTATAGTTATCTAAGTTCACATGTCCAAAGTCTAAACAAATTTTGTACCAAAAAAATTCCAGACTTCTTTCTGGACAAAAATTCAAAACTAATAATATAATAAATAAGTAAATAAATAAATAGTTCCTACCCTACCATCTCCTATTATAAATAGCATGCTACAAATTACAATCTCAAACAAATCTAAGGACTTCCTCATCGATGTCGATTCGCTGTCGAACGATGTCATGGCCTACTGGTATGAGTATCCATGAACCCCCATCTCTTTTGCCCTCTCTCTCAATCCATCTTGTTATAGCTTGAGCTGCAGGTGGGTGTGGCTATAACTTTGTGCACCATCAAAATCTTAGAAGGAGTCTTCTTCCTCTCTGATTCCATCTGGAAGATTCGTAGGTCTAAGGCAACTAAAATCCTAGATCTCCTTTATAGAAAAGAGCCCTTTACTACCTAAAGCTCTCCATCTCAAATGGCCAACCCTCTTCTCTCTTCTTTCTCCATCTTTCTCTGAGTATCCGCTGATCTCCCTTTCACCATATCGAAAATTGGAGCTAAAGACCCACTAGAGCCAAGGGAAAAAGTCCCCGCTCTCCTTCCTCTCTTTCTTCTCCTTCTTCCCATGCCCTTGTTCACCATCAACGACCATCAATGTCATCAAAAACCCATCAAAAATCAAAATCTTATTTTTTCCTATTTTGGCTGAGCCTTCTTCCTCTTTTTCGACCATTGATGTCGCCGTCAGTTGGTGCCAGGCCCCAACTCATGTGGTCCAACCTCGCTACCATCCTTCTCAAAGGTCATGGCTATCGATGATCGGCCAATGATTAAAGAAATCACCAAAAAAGAGTGAATCCTCTATTTTTTTCAAGCATTTTTCTTATGTTTCCTGCCAGTCAAGCATCACTGTTGGTTGTATGCCACCACCAGCCCCCAACTAGCCCTCTGGCATGACCCCTGT